>NW_006399752.1:41470048-41490322 GCF_000299155.1 Elephantulus edwardii
CTGTATCAGGCGCATATTCCCAAGAATGTGGCAAAATTGTATGTGATTAGAAAAAAGAATGATTTAATGATTTATTTGGAAATTTGGGCTAGACTTGAGGCCTTTTATTATAAGAAATCAGCAATTGAAATAAAAAATAAAGGAAATGCCTTGTATAACCCAGAAATATAAAGAATGTGTTGAAAAACTACCCCGCTTCATTTGCTTACTAATCCTGGTTCATAACATCAGGTTACTTTCCATTTATTTGCCCACTGAGAGCAAGGATGTTGATTTTGAGGGCTAACATCTGCCAGATCAAAGCCATGGTGTCTTCAATTGCTCACATACTCAGACACTTAATAGGATCAAAGAAGAGCTAATGCCTTTAAATTGTGGTGTTGGTTAAGAGTATTGAACATGTACACCATCGACTATCAAAAGAATAACTAAAAGAAGTGCTATGAGAATGTTCCTTAGAAGCAAGGAGAGAGAGGCTTCAACTCACCTGCCTTGAGCATGTTATCAGAGGACCAAGTGTCGGGAGAATTCTGTATGCTTGGTAGAAGGTCAGTGAAAAGAAGAGGACCCTAAAACAAGACTCATTGACCCAATGACTACAGCAATGGCCGTGGGCTCAGGAGAGACTGGACAAATGCCACAGGATCAGGCAGTGTTTTGTTCAGTTGTACACAAGGTCACTATGAGCTGGAGTGGACCCCACGGCACATAAGAGCAATGTTGTCCTTTTGGTCTAATGTGTTACGTGTTGTGATATTAACTACAAAGTTCAAACCCACCAGCTGCTCTGAGAAAGAAAGATGAGACGGTTTGCTTCCGTTAAGCTCTACAGCTTCAGAGACCTAATGGAAAATCACTACAAGTCAAAATGGACTACACAGTGGCGAGTGTCTCACCCTACTAAGAGAGGATGTGATGTTGTTAAGGGGGTAGTGGAGACAAACTTGAAGTTGCCAATGATTCTAGTCTACTTGTATCAATAGTCAACATCCATGAACAAAGCAGAGAAGGAATCAAAGGACGCATTGTATAGTGCAAATTCCCTGCAAAGGGCCTCTGTAAAATTTTTAAAAGCAAAAATATTAGTTTGATGACTGAGATGTGCCGACACCAAGTCATGGTTTTTTCACTACTTCATGTTTATAAAACTTGAACATGAAGAAAAAAGACAGAAGGAGAACTGGTGCATTTAAATTGTTGGAGTTTTCTTACAACAGGTAAAATTTTACTTTAAACATTAGCAAAATTTCCATTGTTCTAACTTCTAATACACAGAAATGTCCATCTATATAATTGTGTATTCCGTTTTCTATATTGTAATATTTTAAGCTTGACTTTTAAAATTCATTTCAAAATGAATTAATCTTTTACAATAAGCTTGATTTTTTTTTCTGAAAATCTCTCTTTCTGCCAGATAAGGACCATGATCGTGAATAAGAGCGAAGTCTCACCTGTCCATTAAGGAGCTGTGTGCAATTTAGAAGATGTTATGTCCTCTGGGTAAACACAGCCATGCACTAACACAAACTGCTTGATGAGTTGAACCTGGGCAGGGTTTCACTTCTCCCTGGTCACCTTAGCCATGAATGCATGTATTTAGAATCCTCACCTGAAAGTAGGTGGAAATCCTGGTAGGGGTTGTTCAGTCGTGATATGAGCAGAAGATGGTGATCTGATGAACCTGTGAGACTCCATTCTTGGCTGAAAAGAACCAGTTTCATTTGTCAGTATGGGTTTTGTTGGCTATGGCTCCCTCCCACTTAACACTTCTGGTGGTTTAGCTAAAGAGGGAGACCGCTTGCATGGATAAAGCCCCTCCAGGAATATGGATGGCTTTGCTCCTCTGCTTGAACCTCCAACTGGCTTTTTAGCATTTGTTGTTGTTATATGCCATTGACTTGGAATCAACTCATAGCTGACCCTCTAGTAGATTTTTTTCAGAGGCTACAAAATGCATGGGAGGAGATTGACCATCTTTCTCCCACACCTTAGTCTTGACACTGACGTCCTTGCTCATTAGCACTTTGGAGAGATCCTTACCAGTAGAATTTGTCAAAACAATAAATCTTAATTACTTGACTGCTGTCACCATGGGTGTTGATTGTGGATCCAAGGAAAATTAAATCACTGACAAATTCCATTTTTCTCCATCTATCATAATATTGCTGACTGGCCCAGTGGTGAGAGTTTTGTTTTCTTGGTATTAACATGTAATCTACATTGAAGGTTGTAGTCTTGGATCTTCTGCAACAAGTGTTTAAAGTCCTCTTCACTTTCTGCAAGCAAGGTTGTGTTATCTACATCACATAGGTAGATGCCACATTCTTCTTCATAAAGTCCAGCTTCTTGAATTATTGGCTGAGCCTGCAGACTGAATAGGAATAGAGAAAGGATACAAGCCTGATGCCCACCTTTCCTGTTTTCAAACGAGGTAGTGTTTCCTTGTTTTCCTCTGACAACAGCATATTATTAATTTATGTATAGGATTTTCCATGAGCACAATTTGGATTCCTATTCTTCTCAATGTTAGCTGTAATTTATTGGATCCACACAGAGAGCTGTCCTTGCATATCTGTTAACCTGTTTCCTTAAAATTCTATAGCTTCTTGAATTACTTATTTTCTCAGCGTATCAACTAGAAAAGTATGGTAAATGCACAACCCTAATGCACGTCTTTTCCCATCTTAAACCATGCATTGTCCTCTTATCCTGCGAGAATGACTGCCTGTACATCTACAGACAAGATCTGCATAAGCACAATTAAATAAGTGGTCTTGAATTTCCACTCCTTGCAACGGCACCAATAATTTCTTTTAATCATCCTGTTGAATGTCTTTGAATAGTCAATAAAATACAAGTAAATGTATTTCTGGTATTCTTGGCTTTCAGTCAAAATCCAGCTGAAATCATCAAAAATATTACTTGTTTCAGATTGTCTTCTGAATCCAGCTTAAATTTCTGGCAGTTCCTTGTCAATATACTGCCTGTTGTCTACCCTCTCATTTCGTCAATAAAATGAGCTAAATATAAAGTGTATCGGTACAAATAGATATATTATGGAAACAAGAGCCTGGGCTTTGTGCCCAGGTCAATGTGTAGTGAAATCAAGATAATACTAGAGACACAAAGGTAGAAAGTAAGAGAAGACTTCTAAAATATGTCAAAGGAACCAATGAATAAACATGCAAAGCCTTTATAGCTAAGGTTTGGACAGTTTAATCAGCTCTCTGATGCAATCCCTAGGTAGAATCTTGAGGGCACATAACAAAAATAGCAATATCTAGGTTATTCTCACAATAAAAACTCCATGATTCAAGCTAAATATTGTGAATTTTGGTTCTGGGAAAACCAAGGATCTCAGGTAAAACTCCAAGTTTCCATTTCTTCGTTCCATAGTATAGGGCTAATAGTCACTACTTCCAAAGGTCAAAGATGACATTAAATCCACCTGTAAAGTGCTTAGCGTGACACCTTTCACATATTAAAGGTCAAATAAAATTAGGCTCCTTTTTGTCCCTCAAAAATATTAAGTAAAGACTAGGAAATAAAATAGAAAGAAAAATAAAAATTGTAAATCTGACCCAGCATTAATTCATGCTGTCTTAAACAGTGCCTAGCAATCCTTTCAGTTATCTTTAACTGTCTAAACCTTACATCATTATGTTCTGGACAATCTTCTATTCTCTTATTCTCAACAATAATCATTTTGACATGATTCAAAATGTAATGTCATGTTTACCCCAACAAAACACTTTCATTTCTACCATTGTGTATACACACAACAATCCTTTAACTGTTTGCTGATTTAAATCCTATCTACTATCCAAAGAGAATGTTCCTTCCTATATAAATAAAGACTTCCTGACTAGTGTTAATTTTCTTGATTTCACACTCCACTATTTAATTTAAAAAAATGTATACTAAGATATCTTAGTATTGTTCAATATTTCATGGATGTGGTTTCTCTTAACAATGAGGTCATAAAGGATTAAGAGTTGTCTGGAGTCCCATCCAAGTACAAAGGGAGAAATCACTAATGACAGCAGAGATCAGTGGGCAGACGGGAGAATGTGAAGGAATGGGCAGGGTACAACTGGGACTTGATCAGACAGAGTGTTAAAAAGCATGGATCAATGGTAATTATATAAAACACAATGTGTAAGGGTCTTTAGTGAAAAACAATGTATTCAAACTTTGTAAAGAAATCAGAATTCTCTATCAGGTACCTTGTTGTGTTGTTGTTAAGTGCCATCAAGTCATAGACGACTCATAGCAACCCTATGAATGAAAGACCTGAACACTTGTATAACTTTCATCATTTTCACAAGTTCATAAAGTCTCTGGAGGCAAGCTATTTCAGAAGTGGATGCCACTCCTGCTTCCAAGCTTGTTTCAACCGGGGAGCGCCACCAGACACTGTCCACCATGGGTAACCATTATCTCATTCGACACATCAGTGTCACAGTATTTAACATCACAGAAACCACGAGTTACCTCTGTACAGCAAATGCACAGCCCAGTGCTATACCACTTAGAAGAATGTTTGACCAAAAACAATTTAAACCAGGCCTGAAGGCCACAGATTAAAATCACTCACCTTTGGCTTGGTAGCCTCAATTACCCTAGACATTCTTACATCTCTGTCCATACCACACCCTTACAAATTATATTCACATAGAGTATTTTCTTTAGATAGCCAACCCTGAGTTTCTCCAAAATATTGCTGCTTTTCTACCCTGGACTGTTTGCCTCATAAAACCTTAACCTCCTCCAGGTAACATCCAATCTTGCACCATTGCAAGAGCCCGGCTGACGTGAGTATATGTATGTGTGTGTACACACACATTCAGATGTCAGCAAAAACGGAGAAATAAGAATGTATGTGTAAATATATATTTCTGAATGTTGTTGTTGTTATTGTTGTTATGTGCCATTGAGTCATCTGCAAGTCATAGCAATCCTATGTATAACACCTCTAAGCTCTGTTATCTTAAGCCAATTTCATCGTCTCTGACACATCTGCCCCCATCACCTCAGTCACTGAGTCAATCCATCTCATCCAAAGTCTTCCTCTCTGGTGATGTCCCTCCAGCCTTCCAAGCATAATGCATAATGTCCCTCTCCAAGGACTGGTCCATCCTGGCAGCATGCTCAGAATGACTTAATGATTGCAACATGGAATGTGAGAACCATGAATGTAGGAAAATTAGCTATTGTTAAGGAATAAATGGAACACATACATATTGACATACTACGCATTTCTGAGATGAGATAGACTGGCATGGGGCATTTTGAGTCAGACGATCATGTGATCTATTACACCAGAGATGAAAAGGTGAAGAAAAATGGGATTGCTTTCATAGTTAAAAAAGTCATTTCTAGATATGTCTTGAAATATAATTTTGTGAGTGACAGGATAATATCCATATGCATACAAGGAAGCCCAGTGAATTCCAGTATCATTCAGATAAATTCACCAATAACCAGAGCCAAAGAAGAGAAAATAAAAGATTTGTACCAACTTTTATAGTCAGAGATCGATCAAACATGTAATCAAGATGCATTAATAATAATAATGGGTGACTGGAATGCAAAAGTTGGGAACAGAGAAGAAGGATCAGTAGTCAGAAAACATGAACTTGGTGACAGAAATCAAGCTGGAGATAGATTGATTGAATTTTGCACAATCAACAGTTTATTCATTGCAAATACATTTTATAAGAAACATAAATGCAGGTTATACACATGGATTTCACCTGCTAGTATGCATAGGAATCAGATTGATTACACCTGTGGAAAGAGCCACTGGAGAACCTCACTGTCAGCTGTGAAAACTAGGTCAGGTGTTGATCGTGGAACAGACCACCAACTACTCACATGTAAGTTCAAGCTGAAGCTGTTGTTTGTTGTTGTTTGGTGCTGTCGAGTCGTAGATGACTCATGGCGACACTATGAACGAACAGAACAGCATGAGCACTGTTCGTACATAGAGTTTACAGAGGCAAGCCATTTCGGAAGTGGATGCCTCTCCTGCTTTCAGGCTTGTTTTAGTTGGGAAGCTCCAGGCAACACTGTCCACCGTAGGTACCCATCACCACGATTGGCACATCACTGTCACAGTCTTCAGCATCACAGCAACCACGAGTTACGTCTGTACAGCAATGCGCAGACCAGTGCTATACCACCTAGAAGAATGTTTGACAGGAAAAAAAAAGGAAAAAAGCTGAAGCCACTAAGGAAAATAAAATTGAATCCATGGGAACCAAAATATGACCTTGAGTCTATTCCATCTAACTTTCAAAACCATCTCAGGAACAGGTTTGAGGCCTTGAACACTAATGAGCGTAGACCAGATGAGTTGTGGGAGGATATCAAGAATATCATCCAGAAAGAGTGCAAAAGGTCACTACAAAGACAGAGGAGGAAGACCAAAATGGATGTCAGAAGACTCTCTGAATGTTGCACTAGAGCGCGGAGAAACCAAAGCAGAGGGAAGAATTCAAGATACTAAAGAGCTGAACAAAAGATTTCAAAAGGCAGCACAGGAAGACAAAGTATTACAATGAAATGTGCAAGGAGCTGGAGTCAGAAAATCGAAACAGCCAAATTTGCTCAGCTTTTCTTAAGCTCAAGGAACTGAAGAACAAATTCAGTCCTCAAGTTGCAATACTTAAAGACGCTTCGGGCAGAATATTAAATGATCCAGGAAGTATTAAAAGAAGATGGAAAGAGTATACAGAGTCACTCACTGTACCAAAAGGAATGGCAGACATAGAAGAATGTAATGAAACAACCTAAGAGCAAGAGCCTATGGTGATGAAGGAAGAAGTTCAAGCTGCTTTGAAAGAGTTGGCAAAAAATAAGGCCCCAGGAATTGATGGTATACCAACGGACATATTTCAACTAACAGATGCTGCCCTAGATGTGCTCACCGAGTTGTGCCAAGAAATCTGGAGAACAACTACTTGGCCAACTGACTGGAAGAGATCTATATTTGTTTCCATGCCAAAGAAAGGTGATTCCACAGAGTGTGGAAATTATCGAACAATATCATTAATATCATATGCAAGCAAGCTTATGCTGAAGATCATCCAAAAATGACTGGAACAGCACATCAACAGAGAACTTCCGGAAGTGCAGGCTGGTTTTAGAAGGGGTCGAGGTACTAGAGATATCGTAGCTAATGTTACATGAATCTTGGCTGAAAGCAGGGAGTACCAGAGGAATGTCTATCTCTTTGATTATGCAAAGGCATTTGACTGTGAGGAAGAGGAATGGAAATCCTAGAACACTTGATCGTGCTAATATGAAACCTATACTTGGACCAGGAGGCAGTTGTCAGAACAAAGCAAAGAAATACTGCATGGTTTAAAATTGGGAAGGGTGTATGCCAGGAATGTGTCCTAGCCCCATATGTTTTCAACCTATTTGCAGAATAAATTATCCAGGAGGCTGGGCTGTACAAGGAGAAGTGTGGCTTCGGGATTGGAGGAAGATTCATCAATAATCTGCATTACGTATATGACACAACCCTGCTTGCTGAAACTGAGGAGGACCTGTAGCACTTGCTGCAGAAGGTCGAGGAATGTAGTCTTCAATATGGATTGAGGCCCAGTATCAAGAAAACAAAAATTGTCACCTCTGGGCCAATTGGCAACATCATGATGGATGGTGAAGAGATTGAGACTGTTAATAGCTTTAGTTTGCTTGGCTCCACAGTCAACACTCTTGGCACCAGGAGCCAGGAAATTAAAAGACATATTGAGATGGGAAAGTCTGCTGTTAGGGACCTTGCCAAAATACTGAAGAGCAATGATGTCACTCCAGAGACTAAGGTACATCTGATATAGTTCATGGTCTTTGCAATCACTTGCTATGCATCAGAAAGCTGAACAATGATGAGGGAAGATAGGAGAGAAGAGTATTGGATATAACATGGACTGCTAAGAAAATGAACAGTTTCATTCTAGAGAGGGTGAGACCAGGCTGTTTCTTGGAGACAAGGATTCTGAAGCTTCATCTAACATACTTTGGACATGTTGCAAGAGGGGACCAGTCCTTGGAGAAGGCTGTCATGCTTGGGAGGATGGAGGGACAGTGCAAGAGAGGAAGACCTTCTATGAGGTGGATTGATTGAGTGACTGGGGAAGTCAGGGTAGGTCTGTCGGAGATGGTGAGATTGGCACAGTATAGAATAGGGTTTATGGCTGTTGTACATAGGGTCGCTATGAGTCGCAGGTGACTCGACAGCACATAACAACAACAACAACAACATAGGATCAGTATGAGTCACAGGTGACTCGAAGAGACATAACAACAACAATAGCACACACACACACACACACACACACACACACACACGTATATATCTATATACACACACTCAGACGTCAGGTAAAACAATGACGCAAGAAACTAAAAAAACAATTAGAAAACTAGTAAAATTTATCAGAATAAAATTTTTCAAAACTCTAGGAAATAAAGTATTGCAGCATGCCAGAAAACATTAATTAAAGGAAAGATATCTGGATCTCAGTAAAACCAGTGAGCTAAAAACAAAACAAAAAACAGTGAGCTTTGTGGTATTTTCATTTGCCCCAGCCCGATCACATGCTCTCCACCTTTGTGTTATTATTGTTGTTGTTACATGCTATTGAATCATGAATGACTCATAGTAATCCCACAAACAACAGAAATGAACACTGTCTTATCCTATGACATCTGTATCAACTCTGACAATCTTGAGCCTATTTCTGCAGTCGCTGCCAATTCATCTCCTTGAGGGTCTTCCTCTCTTTCACTGCACCTTCCACCTTTCCAAGTATGATCTCCCTTTCCAAGAAATAGCCTCTCCCGGCAACATATGCCCAAAGTATATGAGACAAACTTCACCATCTTTGCCTCCGAAGAGCATGCTGGCTTCACTTTCTCCAAAACATATCTGTTGTTCTTTTTGCATCCATAGAATATTCAGTACTTTCCTCCAAAACCACAGTCCATAGCTAGCTGACCCTTTTTAAAAATAATAAATTAAACAAGAGGAATTTTTCCATTTTCTTCCTCAGAGCAGCTGGTGGATTCGAACCACATGTCTTCAGGTTGTCAGAGCAACTCCTTATCACTAGGCCATGAGGTATCTATACTCCATTTCCATAGTCACTCTGAAAATGAATAACCTATATTTATGGCCAAATCTAGAGCCTGGCATTCCACCAGAATTGACAGGCAAGGCCGGAACTTATTTGAAGGTCCATAACCACAGGGCTGTCATTATTTCATCAATCTTTTGTCCGTGGGAAATCCAAAACAAAGCCAACTTGGATTTTTACCAGCACAAAAAGTCATTCCCCAGGGTGTTTTTAAAAAATATATAGTAGATATTGAACTTCACAAGCAGACTTGGGGGGGGGAGGGATTGAATAACAATGAAAGAATTTTTTTCTTTTACTTTTCAAAAAGAAAAGCTAATTGTGGGGGAGGGGTGGGCAGGGAGAAAAGTGCAACAATGAATTAATGGAAATACAAAGTCTCTGTAAACTTTTATTAAAATAAATTTTAAAAAAGAATTGAGGCAAAAAAGAGATTGATCAAAACCATTAAAAGCAAAATCTAGATAATGAAATGTCCACAGGGATATTTTAAAGCTCAAATAAATCCCGTACCATCTAGAAGGACATTCACACTATTAAGGCTGTGTTCATACTCAGGAAAGGTCTAAGAAGAGCTGCACTCTCATCTCTAGATATCCTTGAGGCTCCAATCAATAAAAACTAAGATAGACTTGTCAAGTGCCCGAGAGTTAGAAGTATGCTTCACAGAAACACAGAGCCCCTTAGCAAAGATTAGAAACACTGCTGGTTTCAGTTAATTAGGAAAATCCCCATCCAATCACCAACTGTCCACTACGTTTACCAAGGAAAGACTTCAGTGGTTAATCCCAAAATAAAGAACACAGGCTTACAGAATTCATTCAGAATAGTCATAAAATAAACTACAATAAAAATCCTATCATCAAACTCTGTGGGGAAGGGAGCATCTGATTTTCAGAGCTAACACATTTAAAAGTTCCACTTCTAAAGATAATAAAAAAGTACCAAAACCCAGTGTGCTGTCAAGTCAAAACCAACCCATAAACAGACTCTCCAGTGGGTTTTCAGAGGCCTAAATCACACGGGAGGAGATTGTCCATCCTTTTCCTGCAGAGTAGCAGAAGATGGATTAGAACCATGTGCCTTTGGAGTTGCAGTGCAGCTTCTTACCACTAGGCCATTGCAATGCCAACCCAAAGGCACTCGGTTCGAATCTACCAGCTTCTCCAGGGAGAAAGTAGGGCAATCTCCTGAGAAGTTTAATCCTCTGAGATTAACCACCTCAGAAAACCCGCTGCAGGGTCCGCTATGTGTTGATTATGACTCCATAGTACATGACAACAATAAAGGATATCTACTATGTAAGAGGGAAAAGCAAGATTAAAAAGAGGCAAAAAAAGGAAGAAAAGAAATTATGGAATTGAAAAATTATAATAGTTAAAGTGAAAGATTCACTAGAATGTATTCACGCAACTCTAGTAAACAAAGTAAATCTGAACTACCAAATAAATGAATCAACAAACTTAAAAATACATCATTTGAGATTGTCTGCCCCTGAAAACCAAGAGTAAAATTAATGAAGAAAATGTAACAATGCCTGAGACACCACCAAGCACGGCAACATATGCATTATAGGAATCATAGGAATGGAAGTGAGAGGAAAAAAGTCAGAAAGATCTTTTTTATGAAATAATGGCTAAAAACTTAATTTTATTAAAGAAGAAAATAATTCATGTCATATTAAAAAATCTCAATGAGCTCAAATAGAACAAATTTTTAAATAAACACCTATGTGCATATCACAATCAAATTGTCCAAAGTAAGAGCAATGAGAAAGTCCTAAAAACAATATGAAAAATTCACCTCATATAAAAGGAATCTACAGTTTAAACATCAGAAATCACGGAAGCCAGAAGCAAGACAACAATATATTTAAAGTGCTGAAAGGGGATAAACCAACCAAATATTACATATCCAAGAGAACAAACCCAAAAAAATGTGAAGGAAAAGTCAAGGCATTCCTAATTAAACAAAAATCTATAAGACTGATCATTAGCAGACCTGCTAAATAAGAAACAAAAAGGGACAGGAGTTCTGGTGGCCTAGTGGCAAGAAGCTGCACTGCAATCCCGAAGGTGCGTGGTTTCAATCCACCAGATACTCCACTAGAGAAAGGGGCAATTTCCTCCTGTGCCTGTCAGATCTGATTCGATGGTACACACAAGGGGACGGAAACCATCGGGGTAATGTTTCAGGTTGAAAGAAATAAATCTAGAAAGTTAACGCAAAGTCACGTAAACAAAGTATACTGAGAAAGGTAAGAAACTATATGGTTGTTGTTAAGTGCTGTCAAATCGTAGGCGACTCCTAGCGACCCTATGAACAAAAGTAATCGACAGATGTGTGACTTTCAACCTTTCTCCATGTTCATAGGGTTTCCCAAGGCAAGCTGTTTATGGAAGTGGATGCCATTCCTGCTTCCAAAAACTATATTAGTAAGTGTGGAAACAGTAAGAGTGGCATTTTTAAGACAAAGGCAATAAGCAGCTAATTGTAGTTGCTGTTGTTAGGTGCCATTGAGTCAAGTACAAATCACAGTGATCCTAATAACATATCTGAACCCTGTCCTGTCCCATGCCATCCTCAAAATCTCTGACATACTCCAACCCATTGCTACAGGTATTATGTCAACCCACCTGCTAGAGGGTCTTTTCTTCTGCTGACTCTCCATCTGTCCAAACATGATGTCCCTAAACAAGGAACAGCCTCCCTCGCAACATGCCCAAAGTATGAGAGACAAAGTTTTATCATCTTTGCCTCCAAGGAGCACTCTGGCCGCACCTTTTCCAAGACATATCTGTTTGTTCTTTTGGTAGTTCATGGGATAGTCAGTTCTCTTCCCTAACACCTCAGTTCAAAGTCATCAATTCTACTTCTGTCATTCTTATTCATTGTCCAGCTCTCAGATGGAAGTGATCTGAAAGACCATGGCCAAGTGATCTGAAAGGCTATGGCCTGAGCCAGGCATACCCTGGTCTTCAAACTAACATCATTGCTTCTCAATAATTTGAAGAGTCCGCTAACAGCAGACTTTCTCAGTCAAAACATGTCGTGATCTCCTGACTTCAGGGTATTGATTGTGATTCAACTAAGATGAAGCCATTGACAGTTTCAATCTTCTCTCCATCTATCAAGATGTTGTCTATCAATCCAATGGTGAAACTTTTTTGTCTTTTTTATGTTGAGATGCAATTCATATGAAAGGTTCTAGTCTTTGATCTTCTGCAGCAAGTTCTTCAAGACCCCTTGACTTTCAACAAGCAAGGCATGTTGTCTACATACTGTAGGTTATTAATGGGTCTTCCTCTAATCCTAATTCCATATTCTTCTTCATAGGGTCCAGCTTCTCAAATAATTTGCTCGTCATAGAGACTGAATAGGTATGGAGAAAGGATACAACCCTGACACACACCTTTCTTAATTTTAAACCATGTAGCCAGGAAATAAAAAAACGTATTGCGATGGGAAAGTCGGCTGTTAGGGACCTCTCCAGGGTACTGAAGAACAATGGTGTCTCTCTGCGGACTAAGGGGCATCTGATACAGGCTATGGTCTTTGCAATCACTTGTTATGCATGAGAGAGTGGACAATGACTAGGGAGAATAGAAGGAAAATTGATGCATTTGAGCTGTGGTGCTGGAGAAGAGTATTGAATGTACCATGGACTGCCAAGAAAACAAACAGATCCATCCTGGAGAGGGTTAAACCAGACTGATCCTTGGAGGCAAGGATTCTGGGGCTTCATCTGACATACTTTGGACATGTTGTAAAGAGGGACAGGTCCTTGGAGAGGGACGTCATGCTTGGCAGGGTGGAGGGACGGCACAAGAGGGGAAGACCCTCTATGAAGTGGATTGATTCAGTGACTGGGATAATTGGGATGGGTGTGTCAGAGACACTGTGATTGGCACAGGATAGAGCAGAGTTTAGGGCTGTTGTACACAGGGTCCCTATGAGTCACAAGTGACTCGACGGCATATAACAACAACAGTGATCCCTTGCTCTAGTCACACAACAGCCTAGGTATAAGTTTTGCGTGAGCACAATTAAGTGCTCTGGGATTCCCATTCTTCTCAAAGTTAGCCATAATTTGTTATAATCCACACAGTCAAATGCCTTTGTGAAGTCAATAAAGCACAAATAGGCATTCTTCTGGTATTCTTTCCCTTCAGTCAAGATCTATCCGACACCAGTCATGATATCCCTGGTGCCAAGACCTCTTTTAAACCCAGCTTGAGCTTCTGGTAGTTCCCTATCTATGTACTCTTCTAGCCATTTTTAAATGATCTTCAGCAATATTTTGCTCACATGTGATATTAATGATATTGTTCAGTAATCTCCACATTCTTTCTTAGGAATGGAGAAAAATATGGATCTCTTCCAGTCAGTTGGTCAGGCGACTGTCCTCCAAATTTACTGGCATAGGCTGGTGAGCATATCCAGGACTTCACCTATTAGTTGAAACATGCCAATTGGTATCCCATAAATTCCTGAGGCCTTATTTTTTGCCTATGCCTTCAGTGCAGCTTGAACCTGTTCCTTCATTGCCATTGGCTCTTGATCATATGGTACCTCCTGAAATATTTCAGATTCATATAGATAACTAATTAATACATTAATTCATTAACATTAATATTATAAAATAAAAATACTATGAATGAAAACAAATCAGATTAATAAAATTTCACTCAAATTTAACAACTGCAAAACAGAAAAAAGTTAACTTTTCTTTGTAACTTTTACTTGTATCTGAGTTGTTGTTGTTGTTATGTACCATCAAGTTGCTTGCAACTCATAGAGACAACAGCCCTAAACCCTGCTCTGTCCTGTGACAATCGCACTGTCTCCAACACACCCACCCCAATTCCCTCCAGTCACTGAATCAATCTACCTCATTGAGGGTCTTCCCCTTCTTGGCTGTCCCTCCACCCTCCCAAGCATGACGTCCTTCTCCAAGGACTGGTCCCTCCTTGCAACATGACTAAAGTATGGCAGGCAAAGTCTCAGAATCCTTGCCTCCAAGGAGCAGCCCGGTTTAACCCTCTCCAGGATGAATCTGTTTGTTTTCTTAGCAGTACATGGTACACCCTATACTCTTCTCCAGCACCACAGCTCAAAGGCATCAATTCCCCTTCTATCCTCCCTAGTCATTGTCCAACTCTCTGATACATAGCAAGTGATTGCAAAAACCATGACCTGTATCAGGTACACCTTAGTCTCCAGAGTGACACCATGTAAATAATTCTATGAAACAAAAATTATGAATCTCTGACAATGGACATAAAGAATATAAAGATGTCTCTTCAAAAGCAGTAATCTTAAGGGAGCTCTGGTAGCCTAATGCCAAGAAGCTGCACTGCAATCCCAGAGATACACTGTTCTAATCCACCAGATGCTCTGCTGGAGAAGGAAGGGCAATCTCCTGTACCAGTCAGATCCAACTTGACGGTACACACACATACATACACACACACACACACACACACACACACACACACACACACACCATAATCTTGCAAAGAAATAGGGAGAAAATAAAGTAATACAGGGAAAGATTTTCATCCAAATGAGGTATTAATTCAAAACAAGTTTTTTAAGAAGTTAATGGTAAACTGAAGTCTGGTGGCTGAGTGGTAAGGAGCATCACTTCCAATCTGAAGTCACATATTTTGAATCTACCAGCTGCTCTAAGAAAGAACAATGTCCCATCTCCTTCTGTGGGATTCACTGCTTTGAAAACTTCTTGAAGGGCCGACTTGACGATATATAACAGCAACAAGAATGGCAATACTCAGGGAAACAAGTAAGAAGAATAACTAAAGAATCTATGGCAAAAGAAATTACTAAAGAATAAAAGTATAATAGAAAAATATCTCTTTAACAATAACAAGGAAGATCTAAGAAGAATTGGTGCCTTATAATTGTACCAGCTATGATCAGTTCCAACTTAAGGACAACAGGTTTGGGATTTTTTGGTAATTGTGGTCTC
Source organism: Elephantulus edwardii (assembly GCF_000299155.1). NCBI lineage: Eukaryota > Metazoa > Chordata > Mammalia > Macroscelidea > Macroscelididae > Elephantulus > Elephantulus edwardii. The sequence goes on from NW_006399752.1 coordinate 41,485,187, forward strand.
AGTGGACAACAGTGAGTATCCCATGGATCTCAGAAGATATGCAGGCACAATGCACCGCAGAAGCAAGGATGGTAAGACATTGCCTCACATACTTTGGGTATGTTATCAAAAGCGGCCCCACACAGACAACAACAGTACCCACACAGCAAAGTCGCCTCCACACCTTCTGTGACTTCACCCATTGGACAAAAATAAAGACCATTTTCTGCACCACCTGGTCAACAAGTGACTGCAAACAATGCCAGCCCAGGTTGCCTCAACAGCCCTACAGGAATAATGAACAGACAACAGAACACATGTCTCTACTCTCTATGATATTCACCAAAAGACAAGGACTGAAACACTAAGATTTGACAAGCTGGCATACTTGCACAGTTCAGGTATCGATGCAAAATGATAGGAAAATGGTAGCACCACAAATTATCAGACCACTTTGAGCCACAAAAGTCAGGATAAAATTGGAACAAAAAGTGATCAAAATACAGAACCAGAAAACATTTCAGAGGAAGAAAAGTTATTATAAATTACTGACAAAGAATTTAAAAGAACAATAGTTAAGTGCCCTCTACAGATTAAGAAATATACAGAAAATATGGAAAATTTAAAAAGGCAATTCAATGATTTCATAAAAAACTATATAACCGGAGAGAGACTAGAGAGCACCATGCTGAGTGAAATAACTCAGTCACATAAGGACGGTACTGAATAAGGGCACTGTTGTAAAAACAGGAAAATAAGTGAGCAAGATATGTATAAATGTTACAAAGGGGAAGGGAAAGAGAAGAAGAGGAGCAGGAGAAGAGAAAGGAGGGAAATCGCTAGGATAGCAGATGTTAGGGGAGAGGGGAGAGAGTGAAAGAATAGGAAAGATTCTGTGAAGACTTGAAGAGAAAGGGTGATAATAGGCATAGATGAAAAATATTTAATAATATAAAATACAATGTATATGAATGTATAAAACACAATATGTAGGAATGACTGTAAGCACACCAATTAAATTAAAAGACAATGCAAGACCAAAATGATTTTTAAAATGGTAAATCAGACACAATACAAAATAGTAAATTGAAATTCAGAGCCCTATACTGAAACTTGAGAAATAGATAATGTGTTAGAAGGTAAAGAGCAGTACTGAAGAAATGGTACATAGATTTAGTGAGTTCGAGGATCAATTCTTCAATGTTCATCTGTTAGAGGAACAAGAACAAAAATGATGAAAGATGAAGAAGGCATAAAAAAAATGTGGAACACCATCAAGAACAATAACTTAATTGGAATTCCAGAACTGTAAAAGCTAGAAAGGGGGGAGGAGAATAAAAGGAGGATGGGAGGGAGACGGGAAGAGAGAGAGGAGGGGAAAAGAGGAGAGAGGAGAAGTCACTGAAGATTTGCTGGGGGAAAGGAATTCTCAATATTGAGAAAACATGCATTCAAGAAAATGAGGAAACGTCAAACAAGATAGATTCCAAAAGAAAAACATCAAGACATGCTATAATCAGATTTTCCAAAATCAAAGGCAAGGAATACTGAAAGGAGCTTGAGAAAAATAAAGAGCACTAAGAAGGCTAAGCTCCATTTTCTCAGTAAAAACCACGTAGGTGAGAAGGTAATGGAATGACATATAAAAATTCTGACCAAGAAAAAAAAATGTCTAACCAAGAACTTTATAGTAATCAAAACTGCCCTCAAATATTAAGGCAAAAATAGGACATTTTCAGATAAACAGAAACTGAGAAATTTGTGAAAACTAAGCTTTGTGGCAAAGTGGTAAGAAGCTGCACTTCAACCTTAAAGGGATGCAGTTCGAATCCATCAGTTGCTCTGTGAGTGGAAGGATGAGACTTAGTGCCTCTAAAAACTCAATTCAGGTTCCTCTGTAAGTCAGTTCTGACCTGATGATATATGACAATAGAGCAAGCTTACAAAAAATCCTAAAAAGAGTTCTTCAGACAAAACAAACAAGGGCAGACAACATTCCTAAATTAACTGCAGTGTTGGGCTAAAGTTGGCTCTCTCAGCCATCACCTTGGCCCCTCTGGTCTCCAGCTACCTGAAGACACAGGATCTTACATATCAACAGCTGGGGGATTAGAATAAGAGAGAGAGTGCTTCCCACACTGAGTAGAAAGACTTGAGGGAGAATAGAGCAAGGAGACCCTGGTGTTGATGGTGGAGAGACTGCAGCATTGCTGTTGAGAAACTGTTGCAAAGTGTAACCAGAAGAGCCCTGAAATAAAGGCCACACTTGAAGGGTTTTGCTGTTCTGGCTGGATGATGGAAAGAAAAGCTGACTGCTGAACTGAAACCAGAGCCTGGACTAATTGATGAATGGTGCCTTGGGGCTGCTGGACTAAAACCTGGATTTGCATTGGATGATATTCTTTGCCTCCTTTGCTTTCCAACTTATTTCACTCATACACCCCATTCTTGATCTCACAACTGTAAGTAAACTCTGTGAGTTAACAATGAATAAATTAAACTCTTGTTTCTGGTGTGGTTCTAGATGCAACACACAGCTGGGGTATGGGCTCTTTCTGTGATTTCTGCTCTGGGGCAGTGAGGGGCTGTGCTATTCTCACTCCCTCTGGCCATTCAGAAAAATGGCCCTGTGTCCTTATGTCCCATTTTCTGCTCTCTAGACTCTAACATACACAACAACATTACTCAGAAACTATCTCAAACATGAAATAAACAAAGTAAAATCAATTTATAAGACTAAGAATAAGGAACAACAGGTATCACTCTATAAATAAGGACAACTACAAGCTGCATTTAGAAGAAGCTGTGACAATAGAGATATCATTGCTGATGACAGATGTATCCTGGCTGAAGACAGAAAATATCTGAAGAATGTTTATCTGTGTTTTTTTGACTACGCAAAGGCCTTTAACTGTGTGGATCACACAAACGATGGACAATATTGAAAAAGATTGGAAACCTCAGAACACTTCATTGTGCTTATACAAAATTTATACCTAGACGAAGAAGCTGTTGTCTGAATGATATAAGGCAACACTGGCTTAAAATCAGGAAAGGTGTGCATCAAGGACATATCCTTTCTCTATGCCTATTCAATCTGTATGCTGAACAAATAATGTGTGAAGCCAGACTCTGTGAAGAAAGTGGCATCAGGATTGGAGGAAGACTTATTAACAACCTGTGCTGTGCAGATGACACAAACTTGCTTGCTGAAAGCAAGGGGGACCTGAAGTACTCATTGGAGAAAATCAAAGCCTTCAAGATTAATTATATCTTAACATCAAGAAGAAAAATGTTCTTTCCATTGGGCCAGTGGACAATACTATGATAAATGGAGAGAGGACTGAAACAGTTAATCGTTTTGTCTTGCTTGGATCCACAATCAACACCTGTGGTACAAGCAGTCAGGAGATAAGGATAAATATTGTTTTGGGCAAGCCTGTTGACAAGGACCTCTCCAAAATACTGAAGAGCAATTATGTCAGTTTGAAAACGAAGGTGTGCTTGATTCATACAACTGTCTTTTCAATTATGTGCTATACAGGTGAGAGCTAGACAATGAATAAGGATAACAGAATTGATGGCTTTCAACTGTAGTGTTGGAGAGGAGCACTGAATATCCCATAGACTGCCAAAAGAATGAACAGATACGTCTTGGGAAAGGTACAGCCAGAGTGTTCCTTGAAGGCAAGGATGGCAAGCTTCATTTCTCATACTTTGGACATATTGCTAGGAGGGGCTATTCCTTGTAAAAGGATATTATGCTTGAAAGAATAGAAGGTCAGCAAAAGGGAGGAAGATCCCCATCAAGATAGAATGACACAGTGAATGCAGCAATGGGCTCAAGAGTATCAGAGATGCTGAGATGACACAGGATCATACTGGATTCGGATATGTTGTTCGTCAGGTCACTATGAGTCATATTTGACTCAATGGCTTCTAATAATAACAACACAAACAAAGGGAAAAGAATAAATAGTGTACTTGCAGAACTCTCAAGTGTATTATCAGTGTATTATAGTGTGAAGGGTTTATTGTTCAAAATGGCTTCCCTAGCCATTGACTGATTTTGCCATGTGGATGGGTGGCAATATGCAAATAAGGTGTGTTAGCCTATCCACCAGGGGATTGGCTAGTCTCCCCAATCTAGCAGGGGACTGGCTGGTCTCACCATTAATTGAGTGGATCCAGCAGCAAGAATGCAAGAACCTCACCAACAACGAAAAAAGCAGCAAAGTAATGTAACACGTCCTTTAGAGATGGAAGTTCTTGAACCAGTCAGACCTGGCCCTATGGGAGTAGCAGCAGCAATAGCAATCACAGCAAGGAACCAGAGACCTGACCTGAGATCAAGCAGACCTTGGCATTGCTATCCTAGGGAGCCAGAGCTAGGAGCCTTTGCCCAAGTTTGTTGGACAGTTGAGGGGCTGGGGAGAGAGAGAGAGCCCTTTACTGGCAGGACTTTGTAACACTGGCCTAAAGTTTCAAGGCAAGGGTATCTCAAACATATTCTGGAAGCTGTCCTGAGTGAGTCATTGAATGCTGCTACTAACCTGAATTACAGCCTTTTGACTTTCTTGCTATGGTTCTGTGCAGTCTGTGAGCTATTACATTAGATTTTGGAACCAGTAAAGCAGTAAGATTGCTGTTGAGATGGGTAGAAAGAGGTGGGAGAACATGGGAGACATGTCTGACCTCATGGTAATCAGTCTTGTGTTGTTGATGTTGTTGACGAGGACAGTCCCCTTTATGGAGTTGGCAAAGGTCAGATATGACTGTCCCCACGTGGCCCTTGCTCTTTTTACATGTGTATATTAGTCATTTTCTTTTTGTGTATTACATTTATGATGCTTATTTCTAGATATGGTATAAAGAAAGGATCAAGACTTGCATCTTCTTTCTTCTTTCTTGTATTAGGCTAACTCATTGTTCAAGCAATATTTGTTGAATAAAATTATCCTTCCCGTGACTGAATAACAATTTTTGTATGGCAGGCATACTGTAACTTTGCTAAATTCACTTATTAATTCTCAGAGTTTATTGTCACTATTGTCATTGCTATTGTTTATTCCTTTTATATGCTTTTGTTTATAAAAATAATTTTCTCTCTTTAATAAGAAGGAAGGAGAAGGGGACCTCTGGTGGCCTAGTGGCAAG
>NW_006399752.1:41496067-41500165 GCF_000299155.1 Elephantulus edwardii
TCTCCATCAAACAGGAAATCTTGCATGAAACATTCAAATTTCTAAAACCTCCACCCTCAAGTTGAAATTCTGAGCAGTTACAGCTGGTTTAATGGATGATTCTCAACATGAATTGCCTAGTTAGCTAGGAGTGATGTGAAAACAGTGGGAGCTCCGGTGGCACCCTTCTTAGGGAGCTGCACTGCTAACTCAAAGATTAAACTTCTCTGACAGTTCGAATCCACCAGTGACTCCAAGGGAGAAAAATGGGAAATCTTCTCCCATGCAATTCACAGCCTCAGAAAATCCAAGAGAGGATCAGCTTCAATGTGACAGCAGTGAGTGAGTTATCAGTGACGGCGAAAAACTCTTCTTTACTAGTTATTTTGCCAATATAGCATTCTTCATTGTTTCCCCTCTGTTTTGTCTTTTACTTTTCTTTCACATTTACTCCTCTAGTGGTTTGATACTTTGATAGCTGGATTCTAGGCTTCTCACACCCACTTCCTGTCGGGTAGATCCTGACTCACAGCGCGCCTGCAGCAAGAGTAGAACCGCTCCATAAAGCTGCCACATCTTTGTCTTAGGGAATCCCTGGGGTGTTCAAACAACTGAACTTCAATGAGCAGCAGCCATGAGCTTTTAACCAGTGCACCACCAGAGAATCTCATTCTTCTTCTACCAAAAACCAAGCTCACTGGCATCTAGTCAGTTGTAGTTCATGATGACCAGTCTGTGTGTTTCTGACACTGTTAAGTCTTTCTGGATGGTACTTCCTCATCTTCCCACAGAGGAGCTGGTCTAATCAAACCACTGACTTTTCCCTTACAGTATAGCACATAACTAACTCCTCCTACGCCATCAAGGCGCCTCAGAGTCAGCCTTAAATTTTCAAGGAACACATTTACACTTGAAAATTATCACCATGGCTTGGAGTCTCTCTAGAATTATCACCATTTAGAACCTTCCCTGGTGCCATTGTCCATTATTACAGCACATACGCTACCATCTGATGGAATCCTCTCACTGTCCAGCATCAGATTATTAAATTATTTCACTTACTATTCCAACGCCTAGTCAAAATATTTCACTGAAAAAAAAAATCTCACTCGACTAATCTATTTCACCATCATTTCTTTCTTAGGTTTGTTTGTGTGTGTTTTTTTTTTCTTTTGGTTGTTGGGGTGTTTGCTTGTTTGCTTTTTAGAAAATCGAGCGTCTAATAATTAATTAGGGAACTCTGGCGGCCTAGTGGCAAGAAGCTACTCTGCAACACCAAAGGCAAGCAGTTTGCAACCACCAACTGCTCTACAGGAGAAGGAAGGGCAATCTCCTCCCGTGCGATGAACTGCCTCTGAAAACGCGCTGGAGGGTCAGCTATGAGCCAGCTCTCACTCGAAGGTACACAACAACACAATAATGATTAATTAGTACAGGAGAAGTTGAAATATGGGTTTATGATAGTCATCAAGTCAAACTGAGTTAAGAACCTCTCAAACAGGAGATCATGGGTGATTGCTATGGAGGAAGAAAGTCTTTATTTCTGTGCACAATAGTTACAGGTCAGAACACTAGACATTGCTTTTTCTTTTTAAAGGAAGTATCCTTGGTAATACTCACTACTGTCACATTGACTCCAGCTCCCAGAGTTTCCAGGAGAGTATGGAACTTCCTGCAGGGTTTTCAAGGCTGCAATCCTTATGGAAACAGATTGTATCATCTTTACCCTGCAGAGAAGCTAGTGGATTCAAGCCACCCACCTTTTGGCAATCTTAACTACTTTGCCTCCGTAGGCCCTACATCTCTGGTAAATCCATCCAAACCAGGGTCTGTCTTTTGGGTTAAGAGTCAAGAGAGCCCGAGAGGTGTGAGGTTCAAATCCACCAGATGCTTTGCTGGAGAAGGAGGGACAATCTCCTCCTGTACCAGTCAGATCCGATCTGACAGTACACACACAAAACATAATTTAAAAAAAAAAAAAAGAGTTGAGAGAGCAAGAAGAAATAGCTTTGTGAAATATTATACAGTTTGTGAGAAATTAAAGAGCATTTTGCAGGGGGCAGGTGTGTCAGAGTCAGTGAGACTGGCTCAGGACAAGGTAGGCTTCAGAGCTGTTGTACATAGGGTCATTATGAGTCACAGGTGACTTGACGGCACATAACAACAACAACATATGAATAATTGTATAAAACACAAAGTATGTGTACAACACATGATGTGTATGAATGATGACGTGCAAGCCAATAAGAAAATTATTTAAAGAGTCAAGAGAGTTAAGTATTTATTCCCACAGATGGAAGCCCAAGGATCATCGCTGAAAGATGACCTCAGCACCAAGTACAAAAGAATAAAAGCAAATCAAGACTTGTGTTGCCCCAGACACCAACCGGGCTTTTCTTTGCATAGACAACTCCAGAAATTTCTCACCCGATTAAGAGCCTGAGAGCTGGGAAGGTGCATTAAGACATGCTATCTCAAGTCTCCTTTCTCTGATTAAGTCCTCTATATCCTTAATTAAGTCATACACTATTTTTTAAGCTCTGCGTGGACAAGACAGAATCATTTACTACAATCCTCCATCCACTTGAAATTTCTCAAGAGTTAAATTCTGAGTATTTGTGCATCTAAAACCATCTCTACTTTATGTTCACACTTACTTCCTTGGCTAGGTGTAATATTCTAACTGATTTTTGATAATTTTAACATATTTTTAAAATTGTCATTTCATTGTCTTCAAATATTGTTACAAATACAGTTATTTCTTTATAGAAAATCCATTTGTAGACAACTCTCTAAAAATCTGGAAGCTTTTCAGAATTTTCTTTCTTTTTCTCAAATTCTACCCTAATGTATTTTCTGAAGACCTCACCTAATTCTGTGCTGTTTTCACTTGATAGACTGTCCAGTCTGAAGCCTTTTGTCTTTTTCCAACTCTTAAAAAAACACTTGTATTCAATTCTTCCAATTCCTCCCTGCTCTTTCCTCTTTTCTGTCCTGAATTCCTATTAGGAATCTTGAATAGATCTTTCATATGATCTTTTTTCCTTCAACATTTCTAATTCTTTGACCTTTTTCTCCATGTTCTTGAAAAATTTTACAACTAAATCTTGGAGCTAATTTGCTCTTTGGCTGTGACATTTTGTTATTTCGCCTAATTATTGAGCTTTTAATCTTAATAATGATATCTTTATCCTCCCTGATGTATCATAGTAAAAAATGCAATATTCTCAAATGCATGAGAATATGTTTATTAAAGAAATTTTGGTTTGCCATATTAACCCTTCCCTTTCAATATTCTTTATTTGTGTGTGTGTGTGTGTGTGTGTGTGTGTGTGTGTGTACCGTCAAATCGGATCTGACTAGTACAGGAGGAGATTCTCCCTCCTCCAGTAGAGCATCTGGTGGATTCGAACCGCATACCTCTGGGATTGCAGTGCAGCTTCTTGCCACAAGACCACCAGAGCTCCCTTAACTCTTTAATTATGTGCTTCTGCTGTCATGACATTGACTTTTCCCAAGTCTTTGGTGATACTTGATCATCTGCTCAATCTTGAACTTCAGAATCTCCATGTGTACCTATGTTTCTTGTGACCTGATGATGTTAGTAAGGGTAGGGATGGAGTACAGCATATTTCACTTCTGGTCTAATGATGTTTTAGTAGCTCTCCATCTTCTCTAGAAATCAGTAACTTCCCTGAGAAAACACCCAGCACCCTCAGTATCCACCTTTACAACTTTAATTAAGAAGCCGTTATTATATGCACACCCATGTTTATCGCAGTTTTGTTCACAATAGCAAAGGGTTGGAAACAACCCAAGTGCCCATCAACAAACAAATGGATAGAGAAGCTGTGGTATATTCACACAATGGAATACTACGCTGCATTGAAAAACAAGGAATTCATGAAATATTATGTAAAATGGATTACCCTGGAAGACATTACGCTGAGTGAAATATCTCAGTCACAAAAGGACAAATATTGCGTAGTGCCACTGTTGTAAAATGGGACTGACATTGGGGTTGGGTGGAGACTGAGAAAGATGGGATAAATTATGTGTACTTCATTGAAACAGGTGAGAGAGAGAACTGTTTAAAAGAGATATATGATTAGGTATTAT
>NW_006399752.1:41500295-41501099 GCF_000299155.1 Elephantulus edwardii
AATTAATATATATAAAGAAGCCATTATTGCTGAAAAGTATAATGCATTAATTTTATCTTAATTAGATAATTTTTTAAAGGAAGCGAAAACAAAGACATTAGAACCTTTAACCTCGTCTAGTGAGAATGCAGCTGTTGTGGACAAGTTAGGCAGTTCTTCAAAAAGTTACAGACCTGCCACACGGCCCAGCAATACCACTCCTATCCTACTCCAATCATTTTAAAAAATAATCTTCAGCAAGATTTTACTTGTGATATTAATGGTATTATTCAATAATTTCCACATTCTACCAGCTCTATAGGGCGCTCTGGTGGCCTAGTGGCAAGAAGCTACGCTGCATTCCCGAAAGCATGTGGTTCAAGGCCACCAGCTGCTCCACGGGAGAAGGACAGGCAATCTCCTCCCATGAAAACCTGTCCGAGGGTCAGCTATGGGTCAATTCCAATTCAACAGTACACAACAACAACAACAGAGCATCTTTTGGAATGGGCACAAATACGGATCTCTCCCAGGTGCTTGGCCAGCTAGCTGTCTTCCAAAATTTCTGGCATGGATGAGTGAACCTGTCTGGAGCTTTATTTGTTTGTTGAAACACTTCAGTTGGTATTCCATCAATTCTGGAGCCTTCTTTAAGGGATTTTTGGCAGCATAGTCCATCGGGAGTTGCAAATCTAACTCAAAGGCCTCTCCTCTCTGCCTGTGCAAACCCATCAGCAGTTCTGAGACTGAAAGATAGACTAGTTTCCTCCCATGTGACTTCCAGCCTTGAAAATCCAATGGAGGATCAGCTATGAATCTGTTCCA
>NW_006399752.1:41501199-41503952 GCF_000299155.1 Elephantulus edwardii
AAAAGGAGAGAGAAGGAGAAGAAAGACAAACACAAAACCCCTCCAATTTGCCCTTTCTGATCAGAATTCTCTTCCTCCTTCCCATACTTGACTTTTTTGGCAATTACCTTTGTGCTTCTCCTTGTTTTTGTTTTGTTTTTATTTCCTCCAATGAGGGTGCACCATTCCTTGAAGTACAGCAGTACCACGTCAATGAATAGAGTGGATACACCACACTGGGCAAGTCTGCAGCCAGGGCCCTTTCCAAATTACTGAGGAGCAATGATGTCAGTTAGAAGACTAAAGTGAATCTGAATCAAGCCATCGTCTTTTTTCAAGCACTTACTATGCATCAGAGAGCTGGACAATGAGTAAAAATGACAAAGGAAGAATGAATCCCTTTGAACTTTGAAGATTGGAAAAGAGTATTATATACCTCAAGGACTGCCAAAAGAACAAACAAGTATGTCTTGGAGAAAGTGCAGCCAGAATGCTCCTTGGAAGCAAAGATGACAAGGGTTTGCCTCATTTTGCCTATTTTAGGCATATTGCTGGCTATTTCTTGGAAAGGGACACCATGCTTGGAAAGGTGGAGGGTCAATGAAAGAAGAAGACCTTCAACAAGATGGATTGACACAGTGACTGCAGCAATGGGTTCAAGTGTGTCGGAGATGATGTGAATGGCACAGGAGAGAACAAGGTTTAGATCTGTTGTTCACAAGAAGCTGCACTGCGATCCCAGAGGCACGTGGTTCAAATCCCCCAGATGCTCTACTGGAGAAGGAGGGGCAATCGCTTCCTGTACCAGTCAGATCTGAGTTGACGGTACACACACAAACAATAATAAAAATTTTTTTTAAAAACTAGATCTGTTGTTCATAGACCCATTATGACTACTTGACTGGATGGCACCTAAAAACAACACAACCACCACATACAGTAAACGCTCTTAGACAACAGAGTAGGGAAATTATGTTCTTTCCATCTCACAGCTGTTTTGAAATTTACTTTAAAAACCAAGGCATGGAATAGGGTGGGTGAGAAAATCTTGGACAATTTGAAACCCCTTGGAATATATGAGGGGTACACTTAAACGATAATAAACTTTGCTTTTAGAGTTTCATTTGTTATCTATGTTATTGGGAAATAGAGCTAGAAAGTGAGAGAGTGAGAATGTATAAAATATATCCTGGGTTATGAATTTAGGAATCAATATATATAGATTACATTTGTTTGATTTTTTTAAATTAGTTTCATTTTTAAAATCTTACTTTATTTCAATTTTTTGCCCTTTTTACTCCAAAAGGCAGTGTGGCCAGCCTTTTCCATTTCCCAGCATTGCTTTAATATTCCTGCTCCTTAGGTTTTGAAAGGTGAGTCGGGGTCAGGCAAAGAACAGTCAAAGAGCAAGAAAAGCCTTCTTTGACCTGTCTGACTTCAGAAACCTAGCCCTAATGTTCTCTGCATATGATGACTATTTAAAACTGACAGTTACTCTAGGGAACACTATCGTTTCTTTGATGATCATTTACCGCAGTTCCCATGGTAATATAATTATTTCCATGGACTTTGATTTTAGAATTCTTCCTTTAAGCAACTGGAGGTGATTTCCTTTCTTTTTTTATTGTTATTAATTTTAATGAAAATTTACAGAGAGTTTGGATTTCCATTCATTCATTGTTGCACTTTTCTCCCTGCCCACCCCTCTCTACCCCCAAGTACACTCTTGCATTTCCTTACTATTGAGGTCCCTTTAACTCTCTTGATTATATTCTAGGCAGAATCTTAAGAAAACCCTGTTTATTTCTCTTTCTCCTTCAGGTTGTTCTTGTTACAACCGAGTCAGAACCAACCCATAGCTGACCCTCCAGCAGGCTTTCAGAGGCAGTAAACTGCACCAGGACAGAGTGTCCGCCTTTCTCCCACAGAACAGCTGGTGGATTCGAACCAAGTGCCTTTGGTTGACAGTGAAGCATCTTACTACTAAGTCATCGAGATCCTTCAAGTAGCCCTCGTGAAATCTACAATAAACACACTCTCTTACACCATGTGCAAGATCTGCTATTGGTGGAAGTGTTGCTACTTCCCAAACCCAAGTCTGTTTTCACTTTAACGCCAGACATGGCCTTTCATCCTGTAGATTTCTTAGCTGTATCAACCCTAAGCTCCAGGAAGTTTTCCTAATACTTGCATTAAAGCTCCTCTCACTAGATTTCAGAGAGAGAAAAGTAATCACAACCCTTTGACAGCAAGGGTGGGAGCGGGGGAGGGCAGGTGGTAACCACACCACCAGTATGCGTCTTTATATATTCCCTTCCAGTCTACAGGATTGACTCTTGACCTTGATAATTGCTTTTATAGGTTTGAAGTAGATTGTCAGCTTAAGGTTGCAAAACCTGTTCTTAGTCACTTCCTGTGCAAATCCAGCTTCATGCTCTCTCAGCTCACCTTCGGCAGCGGGAGGGGGATTGTAAACCAATGAAAGAAGTTTTCTTTTACTTTTCAAAGAGAAGGGCAAACTCAGGGGTGAGGGGTGAGCAGGGAGAAAAAACCAAAGTCTCTACAAATGTTCATTAAAATTAATAATAAGAAATACATATAAAAAAAGTCTCCTCTGAAATATTCCAGGAAAGAAGAAAAGAAAAAGAAAAAAAAGAACTACAAGTAGTTGGCATCTTTGCCTTGGAGTGTAGGTCAGAACTGAGACCAAAGAATATTTTGTAACTATACTACAATTTACACAAATACATAGAAAAATATATGTTGTTGTTGTT
>NW_006399752.1:41511409-41530517 GCF_000299155.1 Elephantulus edwardii
GAAGAATTTTCTTTTTACAATGCCTTCAGTGTAGCCTGTATATCTTCCTGCAGTACCATTGATTTTTTTTATCATATGCTACTTCCTGAAATGGTTCCATGTCAACCAATTCTTTGTACAGTGACTCTGTGTATTCTTCCCATCTTAATTTGATGCTAACAATATTTTGCACAGGATGAGTGCCTATGTGTCATTTTTTAAAATATCTCCCTGAAGAGTTTCTTAGATGATTTTCTGCCTTTCACATTCTGTTGTTGCTGTTGTTTTTAGGTGCTGTCAAGTTGACTACAATCCATAGGGACCCTCTGAACAACAGACTGAACCTTGTCCTGTCCTGTGCCGTCCTCACAATCTCTGGTGCACTTCAGCCCATTGCTACAGTCACTGTGTCAATCCATCTCGATGGGGGTCTTCCTCTCCATCTTCCCACTGGCCCTCCATCTTTCCAAGCATGATGTCACTTCCCAAGGGATAGCGTCTCCTAGCAACACATCCAGTATGAGAGGCGGAGTTTCATCACTGTCTCCAAAGAGCACTTGGGTGCCTCTTCCACGAGACATGTCTGTTTGTTGTCTTGGCAGTCCATGAAGTGCTCAGTACTCTTCTCCAGTATCACAACACAAAGACATAAATTCTTCTGTCATCCTTATTCATGCTGAAAATCATCCTGGAGTTCCTTGCACCCAAAACACCTCTTTTTTTTTTTTTTTGGCTGAGTACAATGTACTTTATTGATGGTACATGACAAGATGGGCTCGCCAAGCCCCTCTCCTTTCTCAGGGGGATTTGATACTGAAATTTATCACCCTGTGTGAAATCAACTAAGCCAAAAGCTGAGTCACCGCTTGGATTATCTCATATGCATAATATTAAGCTAAGGAAGCTAGTTAACAGTACAGTCTGTTTCATTTGTATAAAATTCAAATTGCTGCTTTTGTTGTTATGTGTTGTCAAGTCACCTGCTACTCAAAGCAACCCCATGTACAACAGCTCTGAAGCCTGCCCTGTCCTGAGCCAGTCTCACTGACTTCAACACACCTACCCAACCCCCCATTGCCCTAGTTACTGTATCAATCCATCTCATCCGAGGTATTCCTCTCCTGCACTGTCCCTACACCCTTCCAAGCATGATGTCTTTCTCCAAGGACCAGTCCCTACGGTCCACGTGCCCAAAATAAGTGAGATAGAACTTCAAAATCCTAGCCTTCAAGGAGACACTGGGCTTCAGCCTCTCCAAGAGACAGACCTTTGCTTCTGGAGTCAGGATAGGGGTTATCCTGGAGCAAGTGCATGAAGGTATCATAAGGGCTTCTTGGACTTAGATAAAGTTTCTTAAGCTGGGGACTGGTTATATGGATATATTAATTTTGGGACAATAAGCCATATATTTACAACCTGGCACTTTATGTATAAAGAGAAAGAAAAGCCTTGAGTTTGGCTTGGATTTTCTGCTTGCTTCATATATTAATGCATATATAATTCACTTACTAACAAAGATGTGTAGAAGTCTGTTCTCATACAGATTATAGCCTTGAGAACCCTATGGGGCTGTTCTATGTCCCACAAAGTTGTGATAAGTTGTCATTGACTCAGTGATAATGGGTATAGTTATTTATTTAACTACAAATTTAAAAATCAATTATTTACATGTCAAAATCTGGAAAACTAAATCACATATACAATGACAAGTACATGCTAAAGGTCTGTTTCTAGGAATGGCAGAACCATTAAAGGAGATCAGCCTTTCTGCAGCCATTAGAAAAATGGTATCAAATAAAAAGAACAGCTACTTGAAGAAATCAAAGAAGTCACAAAAAGCAGACAACTTACCAGGTCCAAAGCCAGTACAATTCAAACAGCAAGAGTGATTAATCCCCAATTGCTTGTTTTAGGAGAAGAGACTAAGAGGTGCATCTGACTGCCTCTTAAAGACAGAGAGGGAAACCAGACACAACCACCGATGGTGGAGGGAGGACATGGGAATCAAGTGAATTCCCTTTGATTTGGCTTGGGAACTCAAAAAATAGGAGTATAGATGTAAGAGTGAACCCAAAAAGAGCTTATTGAAAAGACTATCGCTATTTTAAAAGCTGAAGAAATCATAGGGATACCTAAGTGGAGCAAGTTTTCAAGATAATATATTCAATCTTGAGATTTGGTGGAGGAACAAGAGTGAAAATGAGCCAAGCTGAAATGGAAACTGGAAGGTTAATGTAGAAAAAAGGGGGAAAATGTTGTAAGAAAATAGCTATAAAGTATTTTAGGGAAATTATCCTGGGGAGGAGTGGTCCATACTCAATCAATCAAGTAAGTTCAGTTTGCTTTGATTTTAGGAAGTTGTGGTTCTGTTCCACATCCTCCTCCCCCCTTTCTGTAAGATGTAATAGTGTTCATCTCTGGTGACCCTAATCAGAGGAGTCTGGAGTGGTAGCAAGCATCATCTAGTTTTTCTGGTCTCAGGATACATGAAGCTATGGTTGATTCAGATTATTTGCTCTATAAATTTGTTTCTTTTTTCAGTTTGTGGCTTCCTTCTTTCTATTTGGCTTAAATTGAGAATAGACAAATGTTGTCGTTGCTATTGTTGTTAAATGCTGTCAAGTTGACTCCAACTCATAGTGACTCAATTTACAACAGATCAAAATTTTTAAGTAATTGTTGAAGATTTTCATTTCCCTCCTCCTCTCCCGGCCCACCCCACAATGCATTATCATATGTATAAGGCCTAATCATATATTCCTTTCAGAAAGTTCTTCCCCTCATCTGTTCTAATGCAGTGTTCATTATCTAATCCATTCTTTTCCCATTCTCTCCCCAGTGTCCCCATATCTGTCCTATTTTATGATAGCACTGTTTGCAGTATTTGTCTTTTTGTGACTGAAATATTTCACTCAGCGTAATGTCTTCCAAGATCCCCTATCCTGTGGAATGTTTTCTGAGTTCATTGTTTTTCAATAATGCATAATATTCCACTGTGTGACTGTACCATATTTTGTCTATCCATTCGTTTGTTGATGGGCACTTGGGCTGCTTCCATCTCTTTGCTGTTGTGAATGACACAGCAGTAAACATGGGTGTGCATATGCCTCTTTGAGTCATGGCTCTGCTTTCTTTAGAGCATCTTCTCAGTAGTGGAATTACTGGGTCAAATGGTATTTCCATTTCCAACTTTTCGAGAGAACATCATACCACCTTCCATAGTGACTGTACCATTTTACACTTCCACGAGCACTGAATAAGTTTCAATCTGTCCACAACCTGGCCGACATTTGTTGTCTACTGCTCTGTTGAACATTGCTTGTTGCTGGGGTGACATGATATCTCATGGTTACTTTGATAACAGAGGAAACCTTTGCCCAGTCCTCACCATGGTCACACACCCTGTTGGGCATGGCTGCAGTCATGGTGTCACTTCCATTTGCTGAGGGTCTTCTGCTTCTCTGACCTTCCACCTTTCTAAGGACGATGGAACTGGTTGCTCCTGACAACATACCTCAAGTATGTGATGTGAAGTCTTACCATCCTTGCCTCTCTGGGGCATGCTGGTTGCACTTCTTGCAATACAGATTCTTTCACTCTTTTGGTTGTCCCTGGTATATTCAGTTCTCTTCACCAACACCACAATTCAAAGGTGTCAGTTCTTCTTTAGACCAACTAAGAACTAGAGCTGTACCTTGATGATTTTTCCTCTAAATCTTTACCTTTTATTTAAATATTTATCCTTCAGGTCTGAAATATCTTTTAGCAAACATGCCTCGAATAACTATCCCTCTCTCCAATTTAACTCCTTCCTGTCTCTATACGTTTTCAATTCTTTATGCAGAACAGATTATCCAGGAGGCTGGGCTCTATGAGGAGAAATGTGGCATCAGGATTGGAGGAAGAATCATCAACAATCTGCATTATGCAGATGACACAACCCTGCTTGCTGAAACTGAGGAGGACCTGAAGCACTTGCTGTGGAAGGTCAGGGACTGCAGTCTTCAGTATGAATTGAGGCTCAATATCAAGAAAACAAATATTCTCACCAACTGGTAGCATCATAATGGATGGTGAAGAGATTGAGATTGATTCCATAGTCAATACTCTTGGCACCAGCATCCAGGAAATTAAAAGACGTATTGTGATGGGAAAGTCTGTGGTTAGAGACCTCTCCAGAGTACTGAAGAGCAATAATGTCAGTCTGAAGATGAAGGTGCACCTGGTACAGGCCATGGTCTTTGCAATCACTTGTTATGCATCAGAGAGTTGGACAATGACTAGGGATGACAGAAGACGTGATGTCTTTGAGTTGTGGTGTTGGAGAAGAGTGTTGAGTGTACCATGGACTGCTAAGAAAACAACAGCTTGATTGCAGAGAGGGTTAAACCAGGCTGCTCCTTGGAGGCAAGGATTCTGAAGCTTTGTCTGACATATTTTTGACATGTTGTAAGAAGGGACCAGTCCTTGGAGAGGGACATCATGCTTGGGAGGGTGGAAGGACAGCGCAAGAGAGGAAGATCCTCTATGAGGTGGATTGATTCAGTGACTGGGGTAATGGGGGTAGGTGTGTCAGAGGTGGTGAGATTGGCACAGGATAGGGCAGAGTTTAGGACTATTGTACATAGGATTATTATGAGTTGCAGGCAACTCTATGGTACATAACAACAACATTTGTAATTCTATATTTAAGTTTACAAGTTTGTCTATCACCCACTCTAGTCTCTTAGAGCCATGACTTTGTCTATATCTTCAACATCTACCTACCTGCTATACAGGAAATGCTCAAGAATTAAATTAATTAACTGATGCACACAGGAAGATCGGGTTAAAGGGAAGATTTCAGAGTCTACTATTTTTAATTTGAAGTATATATATATCTAAGAGGAAACGATAAGCAGATAGACAGATCTGGATCTCAGGAGAAAGATCTAGGACAGAGAGATTGATTTGCAAGTAATAAATAAAGTAAGCAGTAATGAAGTCATCCAAAGAGATAGGAATAGATCAGGAGAATTAATAATAAATAAATGAAAGCAGAGGGGAAGTTAAGACTAAGAAAGGACAATCAAGTCGACAGAAGGAAAATAAGAAATAGGCAAAATATACTAGTGATACCACAGATACAGTCATTAATAAGGCCAAATATGGAAGAAAGATAAAGAATAAAAACTGTCTACTAGATTTAAAACAAGCTTGGAAGCAGGAGTGGCATCCACTTCCATAATAGCTTGCCTCCGGAAACCCTATGAACATGGAGAGAGGATGAGAGACACACAAGTGTTGAGGATTCTCCTTCATAGGGTCGCTTTGAGTCGCCTGCGACTCGACAGCACTTAACAACAATATAATCAACAAAAAGATCAGCTGGCCCAGCAGACTGAAAATGATGCAACTAACCCAAAGGTGGATGACTTTTAATTCGCGGCCCTCGGGCCTGTCTTTCATTGTTTTTGTCCAAACATTCCTCTACGTCGTATAGCCCTGGTGTGTCTTGTGGTTGCTGTGAGGCTGAACACTGTGACACTGATGTGTCAAATGTGATAATGGTTACCCATGGTGGACAGTGTTGGGTGAAACTCCGCTATTAAAACAAGCTTGGAAGCAGGAGCGGCATCCACTTCCGTAATAGCTTGCCTCCGGAAACCCTATGAACCTGGAGAGAGGATGAGAGACACACAAGTTTTGAGGACCCTCCTTCATAGGGTCACTATGAGTCGCCTGTGACTCGAGGCACTTAACAACAGCAACAACTAGATTTAGTAGAAAAGCCACCAAAGGCCTTGGAAAACATTATCAGTGGAATGAAAAGAGCAGAAATCAAGTTTCAATTATGTGAAATTAAGTAAGAGAAGAGGTCATTGAAAAAGGTATCAAAAATTTTGGATAATTATATTATGGATACAGACACAGATATATTATTGCTAATAGGTGCTATCATAATATCACAGCTGACTCTTAGCTGACCTTCCAATGGGTTTTCAGAGGTTGTAAACCACACTAGAGGAGACTGCCCATCTACCTCTTGAGGAACAGCTGATGGATTCAAATTGCTCGTCTTTGAATTGACAGTGCATCTCATTACCCACTCATTGTTAGGTAATATCGAGGGTGACTCATAGCAACCCTATGAAAAACAGATCTGAACCCCGAACTATCCTCCCCATCCTGATACACTTGAGCATATTGATAGACACCGTGTCAATCTATCACCTTGAGGGTCTTCCTCTCCTTTGCTGCTCCTCTATCTTCCCAAGTATGCTGTCATTCTCCAAGAACTGACCTCTCCTAACAACATGACAAGGTATACGAGACAAAGTTTAACCACCCTGCTCTCTAAGGACCACTCTGGTGTCACTTTCTTCAAGATACATATGTTTGTTCTCTTGGTAGTCCATGGATATTCATTACTCTTCACCAACACAACTCAAAGGCATTGATTCTTCTTCTGTCATAGCTATTCATTGTCCTTTCAAATGTACAAGTAACTGAAAAGACTGCTGTCTAGATCAGGCTCATTTAGTCTTCAAACTGACATCATATCAAGAAAGATGTGCATCAGGGCTGTATCTTTTTTCTGTACTTATTCAATCAGTATGTTGAACAAGTCATTCAAGAAACTGGCCTATAAGAAGAAAAATGTAGCATCAGGATTGGAAGAAGACTCATCAATAATCTGTACTATGAAGATGATATAACTTTGTTTGCTGAAAGTGAAAAGGATTTGAAACACTTGCTGTAGAAGATCAAAGACTACAGCCTTCAATATGCACTACATCTCAACATCAAGAAAACAAAATTATTCACTTGACCAATCAGCAACACCACAATAGATGGAGAAAATGTAGAAGATGTCAATTGTTTCACATTACGTGGATTCACGGTCAATACCCTTGGTACCAACAGTTAAGAAATCAGTAGACATGCTGTCCAGTCTCATGAGGACAAATACGGCATAAGACCATTATTGTAGAAATAGAAAGATAACCGGTGAAACTTGTATGAGGATCCAAGAGGCGGGGAGGAGTGGACAGGCAGGGGGATATCATGGGGTCGCACAATTTGGTGAGTGGAGGGAGGAGGAAAAGGAAATGGGAAAGATCCATCATCAGGGATCTGGAAGGACAGTAATGGTGGGCATAGTTCAATGGCAATTAATTTTATAAAAGTATGACAGAAAAAACTGGATAAATTATGTATATTGTATTGAAACAGATGAGGGAAAGAACAGATTAGAAGTGATATATGATTGAGTATTATGGTTAGCACAGGAATCCAGAATTAAGGTTGCATAGAGAAGTGTACTCGGGGTGGAGGGTGGGCGGAAGGGACGTGGGAATTGTATACTAATGAAGGAATTTTTTTCTTTTTTTTTTCTCTCTTCAGAGGGGGAAGCGAGCTGGTGGGAAGGGGTGGGAAGGGAGAAAATTGCGGCAGTGAATGAATGGAAATCCAAAACCTCTGTAAAAAAAATAAATAAAAAATTATTAAAAAAAACAATGAATGGAAATGATTGTATGAAACATAATGTGAATGAAGGATAGTGTCAAACACAATGTACACTAACTTTGTCAGCAAACCAATAGAAATAATCCTTTAAAAAAAAAAAACAAACCAAACCTGCTGCATAAAGAATGGAAGCTAAGCTTGATGCCACGGGAAGAAATCAATAACTAGAACTCAGAGGCAAAAACAGACAAGTGCTACAGCTATGTCTTATACACAGGTTAACATAAGAGAGGGAAAGAAAAGACCGGCTCTAGAAAACAGACAAAAAGTAAAGTAAAAATCAGCAGTAAGATAAGTAGGATTCGGTTACATTTGTAGCTAAACTTGCTGCTCTCACATAGATGTTGACTCACAGTGATTCTATAGGATAGAGAACTGTCCCATACAGTTGACATGACTGTTAATCTTTATGAACACAAATGTCATATCTTTTTTCCACAAAGCCACTGGAGGGTTAAAACAATTGACCTTTTCTTTAGTAGTTGAGCTTTGAACCATTAGACCACAGGGTTCCTTGTTCATTTGTAGCTTTCAAGTCATAGCTGACACTCCAGTGGGTTTTCAGAGAGTTATAAAACACAGGAGACTGGCCATCTTTCCCTTGGAGCTGCTGGTGAATTAGAACCACCGGAGACACTGGCAGAGTCTTTGGGTTAGCAGTGCAATTCCCTATGGGCTATGGCACCAGAGTCCCTCAGGAAGGCAATATTGAAGGTATTGTTTCTAATGACTCTGTAAAGTAGGTGAGGTAATCTGCTTATATTTAACTAGAGTGTTAATGAATAAAAAATCAAGAAAGCATAACATTTAAGATAGCTACCAAGATCAAATTGGATTGCATTTCAACATCAAGAAGACAAAAGTCATCACCATAATAGACAAAGTGCTAGTCTATAGGCCTTTTATTGTAAGAACCACCTTCCCTCTGTAACTTGATTTGTGCCACTATTAGAACCTCTACTCAGAATATTATTGCTTTTTAATTTTTGACTCATGTACTTTTAACTTATTAGTTAAATGTGTGTCTTTTAGGTTGCAACACCCCCATGATACATCTTCAAGGATATGAACATGTATGGCTAAGCACAACTGATAACAGTGCATCTAAATTCCAAAATCAATCTCCAGAATAGTCCATGTGTTTTCTACTGCCAAAGGGGCCCTTTAGAGTAGTGAGAGAAGATCTTCACCCTGAAACCTACAGCGGCCCTTTTCAGCAGGAAGTAGCTAAGAGAATACACCATCCCCTTTTCCTTATGAATCAGGGTGAAGTCTCTCTCAGTGTGGAGTGATAGGGAATGGCAAAGGACACACTGACAAAGAAGATTAATCATAACTGGCTTTGACAAGCACTGTGGCAATTGGACAATTAAAACAGACATTCTGGGGAGGGGGGAAGAAGAACAAACTGGGGAGGAGGGTAGAGAAAACAGTGCAACAATGAATGAATGAAAACCCAAAATCTCTGTAAATGTTCATTAAAACTAATAAAATTTAATAATAATTTTTAAAAAGTCATCACCACTGGACTGACAGGCACCAGCAGATAGAAGAAGAAAAGATTGAAGTTGTCAAGGATTTCATCTTATTGGATCCACAGTCAGCACCCTTGGTACCAGTCGTCAGGATATTCAGGTGACATCTTACCTTGGGAAAATCTGCTGTCAGTGACCTCTCCAAATAACTGAGGCACTATCACGTCAAAGACTGTTGGTGCTGTTGTTGTTATGTGCCGTCAAGTCACCTACCATTCATAGCGACCCTACGTACAATAGCTCTGAAGCCTGCCCTGTCCTGAGCCAGTCTCGCGGACTCCAACACAGCTACTCCCATTGCTTTCGTTACTGTATCAATCCATCTCATCCGGAGTCTTCCCCTCCTGCACTGTCCCTTCACCCTTCCGAGCATGATGTCCTTCTCCAAGGATCAGTCCCTCCTGGCCACGTGCCCAAAATATGTGAGACAGAGCTTCAAAATACTAGCCTGCAAGGAGAAACTTGGTTTCACCCTCTCCAAGACAAACCTATTTGTTTTCTTTGTGGTCTATGGGATGTTAAAGACTCTTCTCCAGCACCACAACTCAAAGGCATCAATTCTTCTTCTGTCATCCTAAGTCATTACTCAGCTCTCTGAAGCATAGTCAGTAATTGAGAAGACCATGGGTCAGGCACACCTTGGTCTCTAGACTGACATCTTTGCTTCTCAGTACTCAGGAAATGTCCCAGACAGCAGATTTACCTAATGCAATCCATCTTTTGATTTCCTGACTGCTGGTGCCAAGAGTGTTGATTGTGGAGCTGAGCAAGCTTTAACTTTTAACAACCTCAATCTCTTCTCCATCCATCACGGTGCTGCCAATTGTCCCAGTTGTGAGAGTCTTTGTCTTCTTGATGTTGAGCTTCAATCCGTATTGAAGACTACAGTCCTTGACCTTCTGCAGCAAGTACTTCAGGTCTTCCTCAGTTTCAGCAAGCAAAGTAGTGTCATCTACATAACATAGGTTGTTGATGAGGCTTCCTCCTATTCTCCTGCCACATTCCTCTTCATAAAGCCCAACAACTCGATTGATCAGTTCTGTATATAGATTGAAAAGTTACAGAGACAGGATGCATCCCTGACACACCCCCTTTCTGATTTTGAACCATGAAGTTTTTCCCTGCTGAGTTCTGAGGACTGCTTCCTGGTCCAAGTACAGGTTTCACATAAGCACAATCAAGTGTTCTGGGATCCCCATTCTCCTCAAGGTTAAACACAGTTTGTTGTAATCAACACAGTCAAACGTCTTTACACAGTCAATGAAACACAGATATCCCTCTGGTACTCTTTGCTTTCTGCAAAGATCTATCTGACATTGGTGTTCCTAATTCAGGCCATGGTTTTTTGCGATCACTTGCTATACATATAAATGCTGGACAATGAATAAGGATGACAGAAGAAGAATTGATGCTTTTGAGCTGTGATATTAGAGTAGTGACCTCCCATAGACTGTAAAAAAGAACGAACAGATATGTCTTCGAGAAAGTACAGCTGAAACGCTCCTTGGAGACGAGGATGACAAAGTTTTGTCTCACATGCTTTGAGCATGTTGCTAGGAAAGGCTCTTCTTTGGAAAGGGACACCATGCTTGGAAAGGTCCGTGAACTGACACATTGGCTACAGCAACGGGATCGAGTGTATCAGAGATGATGAGCATGGCACAGGAGAGCACAGGCTTCCGGTCTGTTCATAGGATTGCTGTGAGGGATACTGGACTCGATGGCACCTAACAACAAAACAGTCACCACCGTGAAAAGCAAGAGAAGAAAGGAAGTAATGTCATGAAGCATTTTACAATCAGCTATTTGGAGAAAATTGCTTTTTAAAAACGCCACATAAATGATTCTCTGATTTCTCTCTGCAGCACATGCCAGAGTCAAAATAATCTTCAGCAAGATTTTGCACATATCTGATAGGTATGAGTGTTTGATAATTTTCACATTCATTAGGATTACCTTTTTTGGAGTATGGGTACATATGGATCTATTCCAGCCAGCTGGCCAGGTCACTGTTCTCCAGATTTCTTGACACAACCTGGTGAGCCTATCCAGGGCTGCATTTGTTTGTTGGAATATGTCATTTGGTATCACATCAATTCCTAGAACCTTATTTTTTGCCAGTACTTTCAGTGCAGCTTGAATGTCTTCCTTTAACACCATTGGTTCCTGATCATATGCTGCTTCCTAAAATGATTTTGCATCCGCCAATTCTTTTGGTACAGTGACTCTGTATAATCTTCCTTTGATGCTTCCTGGGTTATTCAAAATTTTGTCCATATCATCTTTCGGTATTATAACTCAAGGCTTAAATTTGTTCTTCAGTTCTCTCAGCTGAGAAATGGCTGAGGGACTTCTTCCCTTTTGATTTTCTGTCTCAAGCTCTTTGTATATTTCATTGTAATACTTTGTCTTCTCCAGCTGTCCTTTGAAATCTGTTCAACTCTTTAACTTTGCAATTTACTCCCTTTGGTTTTGCCTTCTCAACATGATAGTGCAAGTTTCAGAGTCTCTTCTGACATCCTTGTACTAAACCTAAAAGGACCAGAGTGTGACGTTTCATATATAACATTAAAGAAGTTATTTTTGCAAGTACTAAGTGTCTGAGAGGATGTGGGGAGACTGAACTCTAATATACTGTTGGTAAGATTGTAAAATGTACAGCCCCTCTGGAAGGCAGTTTGGCGTATATCCAAAAAGCTGAACATAGAGATTTCATATGACCCAGCTATTCCACTGCTAGACATATACCCCAAGAAAAACAGATACAAATGGAGACTTGTACACCAATGTTCACAGCAGCATTATTCACAATAACAAGAACATGGAAACAACCCAAATGTCCATCAATGAACAACTCGATTGAGAAACTGTGGGACCTTCATATAATGGATTACTATGGAGCGTCCAGGAGCCACGATTTTGAAAAACATAACATGGGAGAAGCTAGAGAGCATTATGCTGAGTGAACTAACTCAGGTGTATAAGAACAAATATTATTTAAGACCATCGTCATAAAAATAGAATAATGTATACTTCATTAAAACAGATGAGGGAGAGAACTGTTTACAAGGGACATATGATTAGGTATCACTGTAATGACAGCAGTCCAGAACGAAGGCAGCATAGTGGAGTGGACGTGGGAGAGGGATTTAATAACAATGAAAGATTTTTTCTTTTACTTTTCAAAAAGAAAAGCTAATGGGGGGGGCAGGGAGAAAAGTGCAGCAGTGAATGATTGGAAAGCCTAAATCTCTGTAACTTTCATTAAAATCAATTTAAAATAACTAGCATAATAACCAGTAAGATATGTACGGATAACCAAAGAGCTAAGGAGAGGTGCAGAGGGGCTGAGGTGTTGAGGGGGAGAAACCACTGGGTCATAGAGTTTTGTGGGTGAAAGGAGGGGACGGAGGGGAAAAACACAACGTACATGAATGAAACACAATTTTTTTAAAAAGATCTTTTCCTCCAAAAATTATATCTCCCCCTGTACTAGATTATACTTAAATGTTTCAGCATTTGTGCATACAGGCATCTTTTGATGACGTGTCTTGTCGTCAAGTAGGGAATAATTCAGTTCTGTTCAATTTCTGAGACTGTAAATCACGTGAGAGGAGATTGCCCATCTTTCTTTTTTGGAGTTGCTAGTAGATTTAAACCTCCAGAGAGACACAGTTTTTTTGGTTAACAACAAAACTCCCCACAGACTACACCACTAAGGCTCAATGCATATAGCACACCTTGGAGATAATGTAGATTCTAACACTCTTGGCACCAGCAGCCAGGAAATTAAAAGGCGCATTGCCATGGGAAAGTCTGCTGTTAGGAACCTCTCCAGGGTACTGAAGAGCAATGGTGTCTCTCTGGAGACTAAGGTGCATCTGATACAGGCCATGGTCTTCGCAATCACTTGTTATGCATCAGAGAGTTGGGCAATGACTAGGGAGGAGAGAAGGAGAATTGATGCCTTTCAGCTTTGGTGCTGAAGAAGAGTATTGAATGTACCATGGACTGCAAAGAAAACAAACAGATTCATCCTAGAGAGGGTTAAATCAGGCTGCTCCTTGGAGGCAAGGATTCTGAGGCTTCGTCTGACATACTTTGGTTATGTTGTAAGGAGAGACCGGTCCTTGGAGCAGGACATCATGCTTGGGAGGGTGGAAGGCAGGCACAGGAGGGGAAGGCCCTCTAGGAGGTGGATTGATTCGGTGACTGGGGTAATCGGGATGGGTGTGTCTGAGTCAGTGAGACTGGTACAGGACAGAGCAGAGTTTAGGGCTGTTGTACATAGGGTTGCTATGAGTTGCAAGCGACTCGACGGCACATAACAACAACAACAAGAGTATAGACCACCACAATAGAAGTAATACAGCAATAAAACAAATAATAAAGGTTTTTTGTTATGACATAATTTATATAAACATGCAAGAGCATGATGAAAAAGTGTAAAATGCTGCTGCTGTTGTTGTTGTTATGTGCCATCAAGTTGCTTGAGACTCACAGCGACCCTATGTACAATGGCCCTGAAACCCGCTCTATCCTGTACCAACTTTACTGCCTCTGACACATCCACCCTCATTACCCCAGTCACTGAATCAATCCATCTCTTAGAAAGTTTTCCTCTCTTTCTCTGTCCTTTCACTTTTCCAAGCATGATGTCCCTCTGCAAGAACTGGTCCCTCCTTGCAACATGCCCAAAACATGTCAGATGAAGTCTCAGCATCCTTGCCTCAAAGGAGCAGCCTGGTTTCACCCTCTTTAGGATGAAGTTGTTTGTTCTCCTGGCAGTCCGTGGTGTGCTCAATACTCTTTTCCAGCATCACAGCTCAAAGGCAGCAATTCTCTTTCTGTCTTCCCTAGTCATTGTCCAGCTCTCTCATGCATAGCAAGTGATTGTGACGACTATGGCTTGAATCAGATGCTCCTTAGTCTCCAGCCTGATGTCCTTCCTCTTCAGTACTCTGGAGAGGTCCCTGACAGCTGACTTTACCACTGCAACTCATCTTTTGATTTCCTGACTGCTGGTACCAAGAGTACTGATTGTACTAAAGCAAATTAAAACTGGTAAAAACTTGAGTCTCCTCACCATCTATCATGATGCTGCCCATCAGCCCAGGGGTGAAAATCTTTGTTTTCTTGATTTTGAGCTTCAATCCATATTGAAGGCTGCAGTCCTTGACCCTCTGCAGCAAGCACTTCAGGTCCTCCTCAGTTCCAGAAAGCAGGGCTGTGTTATCTGCATAACGCAGGTTGTAGGAATTACCAAAATGTGACATGAAGCAAATACACGCTGTTAGAACAATAGAGTCAAAAGACTGGCTTGATGCAAGTCTGCCACAAACCTTCAATTTATAAAACAAAAAGAAACAATTTCCAATGTAATGTTTTGAAAGACAATAACACAAATCAGATGCAAAAAAAAAGTATACCTATAAATCACAAATGGTTCAATTTAAAACAGTACTTGACTTTTAAAGTTTAATTCCCACTCCCCTCAGGTTACCATTTTTAAATATATTTAAGATGCCTTGCTTACATGTCATGCAACAAAATCTATTAGTGATGATATATTGATTTGAATAAAGCAAAAAGCTAAAAATCACATATCTAGGTCAATCTTTTCATTTTACAGAAAAAGAAACAGACTCTCAGAAGTTATTTATCAAAATTCAAACAGTGATTTACCATAGCAACAAAACTTTACACCCCTTTTTTTCTGTATTGAAACAAAGGACATTCCCGATCCTTCTGAAAATATTTAACATTCGTAATTTTTTATAAAATCGGAAAAAAGTTTCCACAAATATTGTGTTAATCATGCTTACAAATGAAGCATATCACATACAATGTTATGTCCTTGATTAAAGACTTGGATTTGCAATTTCTAGATCTCCATTTCTTTCTTTGCCAAAAGTTATCGATGGAGAAATATGCTGAATCAATATAACAGCTATATTTTATTTATAATGTTGATTAAAAGAATTAGATTTCTTCTCTATCCTCCTCACCACAGCAATCCAGACAGTCACCACAGGAAAATACAGAAACTGTCACGTGAAATGAACACTACTTGCCTTATCAACAAATGACTACTTGAAATAGGAACTCCTATAGATTGTTGGTAGGATTGTAAAATGGTACAACCATTCTGAAAGGCAGTTTGGTGTTTCCCCTAAAAGCTGAACATAGAAATTCCATATGACCCAGCTATTCCCTTGTGTGGAATACACCCCAAGAAAATGAGAACTGAGGCTCAAACAGAAACATGTACACCAATATTTATAGCAGCATTATTCACCATTGCAAAAGCATGGACACAGCCCAGATGTCCACCATGTTCATCTTTTGATTTCCTGACTGCTGGTACCAAGAGTACTGATTTCGGAACAAGCAAACTAAGGCTGTTAACGATCTCAATCTCCTCACCATCTATCATAATGCTGACAATCAGCTCAGTGGTGAGAATCTTTGTTTTCTCACTCACCACTTTCTCTTTGGATTGAGAAGTTGTGGTACATTCATACAATGAAATACTATGCAGCACGCAGGAGCAATGATTCAATAAATTACCTAACTTGGTAGGGACTGGAGAGCTAAATGAACTCAGTCCCACAAGGAAAAATACTTTATAAAACTATTATTATACACTGAGTATGAGAATCCAGGGGTGTGGGGGGAGAGTGGAAGCAGAGGGGTGAGGATGGATGGGGAACGGGGTGTTAATAATAGGGTTGCACAATTCGATGGGGAAGGGGCTGAAAGAAATGGGAAAGATTTTTTGTGAAAAACAATATATTGAAATTTTGTAAATAAATTAGTACAAAATTTAGAAACAAACAAACAAAAAAACACAATTGACCACTCAACTGGCATATTTATTTAAACCAGAAAAAAAAACCCAAACATTTGATCACTAAGCTGATTTAAAAAAAAAAAATGTTTTTCAGAACACATGCCAGGTATTGGGCAAGTCATAGTGAAAAACATGTACAAGCCTGTTTAAAATTTTTAAAGAGTTAAATACAGTGAAAGAACATTTTGTCAACAAGTTATTGACAAAAAGCTTGGAGGAGCTATAGAATTATAAAGAGATTGATTTTTAAAAAAGGCATTACAGCTAGGCTATTATTTCTGACTGGTAAACATTCACTTGCAGGTGGAAGGATCCTGGTTGATCACTCTTACAGAAGTTTATCTCCTTTGTAAAGAGGAGACTTTAGGTGACAGAACACAGCTCATCCTAAATTTCCTGAAACATTTTTAATAGTCATTTCTAAGTACAGAGTATTCGGGGCGGGGGGGTAATGGGGAGCAGAAAGACACTCCTTCTGGTAGCACAGTTCACAGAGTGTTGTGCTGCTAACCAAAAAACTTCACAATTCCAGTGGTTCAAATCCAGCCACTGTTCCAAGGGAGAGATGGGCAGTCTCCCTTCATGGATTACAATCCCAAAAATCCAAAGTGGAGTCACCAAGAGTCAAAAGCACCCAAGAGCAATGAGTGAGTGAGAGGAGCAGGGTAGAGTTTAACCACAAAAGTCACCACTTTGTGTTTAACCAAAATGTTCACCACTATTTCTAACAAGTGCACACATTGTGTAAGCTCTTCTTAACATCAGCCATTTCTAACCATAAATCTTAAATGAACAGAGGAAATTAGGGAAAGTCACACTTTTCTATAGAATCTATACCTAAGTCATAGATAAAGTAGAAATTTTTTCAAAAGGAACAGTCTATATTGTTTGACAAAAAAGTTCGAAACGGAATCCCTCAGAACAAGCAAGGATTTGGCCTAGATTTTAGCGGAAGTTAAAAGTCCTTATCAAGACCATTGTGCTGGGGAAAACAGTAAAACAGAAATCATTCCTATTCTCATCAACAAAACACATAGAAGGCACTCACTAAGGTTTTGGGTTTTTTTGCTGTTTGTTGTGGTTTTTCTTTTTATCACTGCCTTGCCATTCTGTGTCACTAATGGGGTGATCTCCTCATGTGATTTACATCCTCTGAAAACCCAATGGAGGGTTAGCTATGAGACAGTTTCAACTCAAAGCCTCCTAGCAACAAACAACAAGGTGACGTGTTGGCCCCAGTTATGCAATAGCACAAGCCCTGAACTGCAGCTGTGAGCACACTCACCAGATGTTGTTGTTGTTGTTGTTGTTATGTGCCATTGAGTTGCTTGTGACTCATAGCGACCCTATGTACAACAGCCCTAAACCCTACTCTGTCCTGTGCCAATCACACTGTCTCTGACACTCCCATCCCAATTGCCCCAGTCACTGAATCAATCCACCTCATAGACGGCCTTCCCCTCCTGTGCTGTCCCTCCACCCTCCCAAGCATGATGTCCCTCTCCAAGGACCGGTCCCTCTTTACAACATGTCCAAAGTATGTTAGACGGAGCCTCAGAATCCTTGCCTCCAGGGAGCAGCCCGGTTTGACCCTTTCCAGAATGAATCTGTTTGTTTTCCTAGCAGTCTATGGTACCCTCAAAACTCTTCTCCAGCACCACAGCTCAAAGGCATCAACTCACCAGATACTGTTTAAATATTTTAGTCTTAACAGTAAAACAAGAAAAAAATTAGAAAATAAATATTTCAGTCCTATGATCAGATTAGTTTCTTCATGCTGCCATTCCTAAGGAATAAGAATTTCACTTCCATTTTTTTATGGCCTTCTCTTTCTCTGTGATTTTAGCAACAGTGTACAAAAAGTTAGATTTTCATTTTTTCGTGGTTACACATTAATAATAATTTTTTTAAAAACAACAAAGAAAAACCAGGCAGAGAGCAAGGTGTAGAGGGCAGTGGTGCAGAGACAGAGAAGGCACACAGAGAGCGAGCAAGGCAGTACAAATTTCAGTGAGAACTGTTATTTTAAAAAATTAGTTTGGGAGCCACAGGAGCAGCAAGCCACATCAGGAGACACCTACTGAGCCCGGGTGGGAGCCACCAGCCAAGCCACTGTGGGACCCACCTGCCAGAAGCAAGCAGGACAGCAGGAATTTGACTGAGTTTCCCTAATACCCACCAGACCAAGAGCCCTGCCATACCCAGAGCCACGCTGGGGAAGAGCCGCCAGGAGAGAGCCAGGCAGCTGGAATCTGAGTGAGGGCCCCACGCAAGCCCACCCAGGAAACCTATAATCTGAGTGAGGTCCTGGCCCAGTTCCTGTACCTGCCCCTTGCTCATTCTGCCCCACACCGGTGCCTCCACATCCAGTCAAGTAACTTGCCTTTAATCCAGAGCAGCTTGGTCTGACTTACCTGCAACAAGAGGCTATTCTCACAGGCCAAGAACTGAACCTTCCCTTGGATCAAAAGTTCAGAGAAACACAGGCCGGATAGCTGCACCCACCCTCTTCTAGAGCAGTGACTTCAGATCAAGAACTTTTAGCTTCAGACATGAAAGACTCTATGACAGCAATGTCACACCATACACAAGCACAAAGCAAGATGTCACCCAAAAAAATGACACAGTATCAATGGGTTTCCTGAAACCAGAAAGTCTGATGAACCTTTCTCACACAGGATTTAAAAGAACAATGACTGAATATTTTCAATGGGTGATAAACAAACTTGAAGAATTACAGGACACTGCAAGCAAAAAGCAGGAGGAGCTTAAAAAAACAATCAAAACAATGCAGATAAAACAAATGAGGCATTAGAGACCCTGGAAAAACAAGAAACCATGATCCAAAATATGAAGTCCAATGTTTCAGATGCTGTCAACATGATGGAGGGACACATGAACAGAGTTGAAGAGACGGAACACAAAACCAGTGAAGTAGAAGATAGAATTGTCACCAATGACCTGCTAGAGCAAAAAGCAGAATCAAAAAGGAAGGAAAAAGAAGAAAACCTAAGAATAATGTGGGACACCATTAAGAGAAATAACATGTGCATCATTGGACTCCCAGAACAAGAATAAGCAAGTAAAGGCACCAAAAAAGTTATGGAAGAATTGCCACAAGAAAACTTCCCTGGCATAATGAAGAATGAGAGACTATATATTCAAGAAGCTGAGTAAACACCATATAAAATAGACCCCAAAAGAAAAACATCAGGGCATATCAAAGTCAACT
>NW_006399752.1:41532152-41533715 GCF_000299155.1 Elephantulus edwardii
CACCCCTGTTCAGCATGAAGAAGCCAGAGAGTCGGCATCCAGTTCCCAAATCAATAAGACAGTTGATTTAATTACCATTGGAAAATGCTTGTCATTTTCCTGTAGCATCTGGTCCCCACTGGATCATGTTCATTTCCTTCACCTGCTCCCCCCACCAACCAATTTCTGCAGCTCTCCAACTGCATCCCTGCCCATCCTCACCCTTCTGCCCCCAACCCTCACCTCCTTGTACCCTCAATATGTTTTTTCCCAATTAAAAAAAAATCAAGGGGAAAAAAAAAAAATTAGAGCAGAAATAAATGAAATAGAAAACAGAAAACCAATAGAAACCATCAACAAAATTAGGAGCTGGTTCTTCGAAAAGGTCAATAAAATCAACAAACCACCAGCAAAACTAACAAAAGAAAAGACACAAATAATCCAAATAAAACATGAAACTGGCAACATCACAACAGAAACAACTAAATTTAAAAGGCTAACATTGGAATATTATGAAAAACTATACTCAAATAAATATGAAAATCTAGAGGAAATGGACAAATACTTAGAAATGCACAACCTACCTAAACTGACACAAACTGAAATTGAACACCTGAATAGAAGAAATTGAAAAGGTAACAAAACAACTTCTAGCCCAAAAAAAGCCCTAGACCAGACGGATTTACAAGTGAATTTTTTCAGTCAGAGAATAATTGTCACCAATTCTACATAAACTATTTCAGAAAAAAGAAAAAGATGGAATTCTCACAGACTCATTCTATAAAGCAAACATATCCTTGACACCAAAGCCAGGTAAAAACACCAAAATAGAAAACTATAGGCTATCTCTCATGAACATAGATGCAAAAATCCTGAATAAAATCCTGGCCAATAGAATCCGATGATATATGAAAAAAAATAATTTATCATGACCAAGTGGGATTCATAACAGGTATGCAAGAATGGTTCAACATAAGAAAAACAATCAATGTGCTTAATCATATTAACAAAGCAAAGAACAAGAATCCCATGATCCTATCAATTGATGTAGAAAAGACCACTGACAAAACCCAAAACACTTTCCTGATTAAAACACTCAGCAAAATAGTATTAGCGTGGAATTTCTTCAACATAGTAAAAAGTATATAAACAAACCCAAAAGCCAACAAAGTCCTCAATGGAGAGAGATTAAATGCATTCCCTTTGAGAACAAGAACTAAGTAAGGATTCCCACTATCACCTCTCCTATTCAATATTGTATTAGAAGTCTTAGCAATGGCAATAAGAGAAGGAAATAAGAGGTATCCAGATTGGCAAAGATAAGATAAAATTATCTCTATATGCAGATGATATGATAATATACTTAGAAAACCCTAAAGATTCAGCAAGAAAACTACTGGACATAGTTGACCAATTCAGCAAAGTGGGAGGATACAAGATCAACATACAAAAATCAACTGGATTTCTCTACAGTGACAAATACAGAACTGTAGCTAAGAAAAACAATACTCTTCACAATAGCTAATCACAAGATTAAATGTTTGGGAGTAAATTTAACCAAAGCACAAAGGATTTTTCAAAGAA
>NW_006399752.1:41534120-41539914 GCF_000299155.1 Elephantulus edwardii
AATAAATAAATAAATTAAATCAGGCCTGAGTCGAATTAGACCTTTCTATTATAGCTTGTCCTTGAGGGTTATATGGAATACCAGTAATATAATTATGTTCCATTTTTTTAAGAAATTCTTGTGTTTTCTTAGAATTATAAGCAGGAACATTATCAGTTTTAATAATTGATGGAAGACCAATCACATTGAAAGTTTCAATTGAATGTTGAATTACAAACTCTGATTATTCTCCTGATAAAGCAGTGATCCATGGAAATACTGAAAAAGTATTAATAGTATGGTGAATATACTGTAATTTCTCAAATGATGGAATGATAAAACATCCATTTGCCATAATATATTTCATCTGTCACCTCTAGGATTGACTCCTTTTTCATAAGGTAATACATTAATGGGACCACATTGAGTACATCTATGCAGTATGTAAGGATACTTTGGGCAGAATATTAAATGATCCAGGAAGTATTAAAAGAAGATGGAAAGAATATATAGAATCATTGTACTGAAAGGAATTGGCAGACACAGAAGAATTTCATTAAATAAAATTTGAGCAAGAGCCTATCATGATGAAGGAAGAAGTTCAAGCTGCTTTGAAAGAATTGGCAAAATTTAAGGCCCCAGGAATTGATGGTATACTAATCGATGTATTTCAACTAACAGATGCTGCCCTAGATGTGCTCATCAAGTTTTGTCAAGAACTCTGGAGGACAGTCACTTGGCCAAGTGACTGGAAGAGATCTGTATTTGTTTCCATTCCAAAGAAAGGTGATCCAACAGAGTGTGGAAATTATAGAACAATATCATTAATATCACATGTAAGCAAGATTCTGCTGAAGATTGTCCAAAAGGACTGGAACTTCCCTCACTTTCACCAAAAATATGTAAAAAAACTTTCATTTATATCCTAGATTGAACTGGGTCGCTCTCCAAAATACACACGTGTAATGATATAATGTGAAAACTAGGTCATGAAGCCTCATGATGGGACGAACCAAATGGCTGGAAAAGGATTAAGGGAGGAAGGTTGTTGCTGTTAGCAGGTGCCATTGAATTGAGTATGCCTCATAATGACCCCATGACCAACAGATCTGAACTGTGCCCTATCCTATACCATCCTCATCTCTGTCTCTGTATTGATCCGTTTCATTGAAGGTCTTCCCCTTCTTTGCTGACCCTCCACTTTTCAGAGCATAATGTCTTTCTTCAAGGACTGGTTTATCCTAACAACATGCCAAAAATATGAGTTTCACCATCCTTCCCTCTAAGGAGCATCCTGGCTGAAGTCTCTCCAAGACCTATTTGTTTGGTCTCTTGACAGTCCATGGGATGTTTAATACTCTTCTTCATCCCCACAACCCAATTCTTTTTTTTTGGGGGGGGGATGAGAAAAATTTATATTTAAAATTAGCCCGCTGGACTCAGTTTAGATGATCCCAATTTTGTTGGCAATATCCAAAGCATCTTAGTCAGGAGCAAGTCGAACATAGGCCTCTTCTCTCCATCAGGCCTAATCAAAGTGTTGACCTTGGCCACATCAATGTCATAGAGCTTCTTTACAGCTTGTTTGATTTGGTGCTTGTTGGCCTTGACATCCACAATGAACACAAGTGTGTTGTTATCTTCTCTCTTCTTCATGGCTGACTCAGTGGTCAGGGGAGATTTGATGATGGCATAGTGGTCAAGCTTGTTTCTCCTGGGGGTGCTCTTCTGGGAGTATTTGGGCTGCCTTCGGAGTATTAGGCCACTGGAAGGTGGGTGACGTGCAGATCTTCATTTTTTTTTTTTTACTGTGGATGCCCTCCAGGACTGCCCTCTTGGCCTTTAATGCCTTTGCTTTGGCTTCAGGTTTGACAGGGGCTTCCTTTGCTTTTGGCGCCATCTTCATAGAAAAAAACAATCCAATTCT
This sequence comes from Elephantulus edwardii, assembly GCF_000299155.1. Classification (NCBI taxonomy): domain Eukaryota; kingdom Metazoa; phylum Chordata; class Mammalia; order Macroscelidea; family Macroscelididae; genus Elephantulus; species Elephantulus edwardii. Next base: position 41,536,027 of record NW_006399752.1, read on the forward strand.
TCTGTCATCTTTATTCACTGTCCAACTCTCACACATATAGCAAGTGACTGAAAAGGCATGGCCTGGGTCAGGTGCATCTCAGATTTGAAATTACATCCTCACTCTTCAGCACTTTGCAGAGGACTCTCAATGCAGACTTTCTCAGTGTAACACATTTTTTTATTTCTTGACTGGTGGTATCAAGGGGGTTGACGATGGATCCAAATAAGACAAAATCATTGAAAATGTCTATCCTTTCTCCATCTATTATGATGTTGCCTACTGGCTAAGTTGTGAAAATTTCTGGGGGAGGGGTGTGTGTGTGTGTGTGTGTGTGTGTGTGTGTGTGTTGATATACAATTATACTGAAGGCAGTAGTCCTTGATCTTTTGCAGCAAATTATTCTCAAATTAGTCTTCCTCACTTTCAGCAACAAGAATCTGTCATTTGCACAAAGCAGGCTATTGATGAGTCTCTCTCTAATCCTTGTGCTACATTCTTCTTCATAAAGTTCAGCTCCTGGGACAATTTGTGCAGAAATGCACAAATGAAATGCAATCATATGGACAAAGTCCTGATGTACACCTTTCTTGATTTTAAGGATAGACAGTAACTCCCTTTAATCCCACCATCATAGCCCTGGCCCTATGCAAAGCAAATTTCCCTAGGATGTGGCTTGCAACACCTTTTATCACATGAGAGACAAAAGGTAAGAAAGAAGGCAACAAGTGGAGTGCTGGTATGATCAAGAAAAAATGGCCAGGAGTGTTAGGTCTTCCTGGACTCAGGTCTCTCTACCTGAAACTGTGGCATCAGGAAAGACACTGAGTGGATGGCCAAGGGCCTTTCTCCAGAACTAACAGAGAACCTTTAAAAGCTGGCACACTGAATTTGGGCTTCTAGCCTCCTAAACTTTGAGAAAATAAGTGTATTTGCTAAAGCCACCCATTGTCCAACTTGGTTGTAGAAACACTAGGTAACTAAGGCAGATTTTGTGCCACGAGAACGTGTGCTGCCTCAGCAGATACCTAAAACAAGGAAGTGCTTTTGGATCTGGATAGTAAGTCAACAACTCAACGCACTGCAGTCGAGTCAGAACCAACTCATAGCAGACCCTTCAAAGGGTTTTCTGAGCCTGTAAATTGCACAAGAGGAAATTGTTCCTGTTTCTCTCGAGAAGCTGCTGGTGGGTCTGAACCACCAGAGGCATGACCTTTGGGTTAGCTGCACAACTCCTTACTATTAGGTTCCCTTCAGAAAATAAGTGGAAGTGGGAAACATTTTATGGGGTCTGATAGGAAAAGCCAAGATTGCCTTGAAAAGACACTGTGTGCAATTATGGACATCAGCGTCACCTAACACCACCACAAACATCAAAGGTCATTCTGGTGAAGATACAAAAGTAGGAGAATTTTAACACCAGATGGCACAGAGGAGAAGCAGCAATGTCAGAGAAAGCAACAGCAGGGCTGCATGTGTGCAGATGGCATGGAAGATGACCTATAGAGCAAGATGGCTGAGTGTCTTCAGACAAGGCAGCCTTCTTCCTGAGAGAATGAACTGTATTTTGGCATTGTCACTTACTGGCCAACAAAGAAAGAGAGCTGAGTGTCTTTGGGCTGAGGCTTCCTGATGAAGTAGGATGCCTCTGAGTATTAAGTGATAGAGTTAAAATGGTGAGTAACATATCCTGAGGTAGGAGAGATGCCTGGCTAGCTTTGACAAGGGATCAAGGACAGACAGTAGAAATGCCTCATTTTCAAAGGGTAAGGCTTTTGAGGAACTATGGGGCCAAAGCTTCTCATGCTTCTAAGGGTAGGGTCACAGTTTCATAGGTCTCAAACAATAAGATCTTTCCTAACTTGGTTCCAAAGTGTGGGGTTTCCATCAGGACGGGGCCTGCCAAGACCCAGGAGATAGGATCACCACTCAGTTGAACTAGAAATGGGACTATCGAAAGCCAAGAAGGAAGAGCTGAAGCACAGGGCTGAGGGTTCTCAAATATGAACGAAAAAAGCCACAACAAGGTAGAGCCACGGCCTAGGTGGTCTGAAAGAAGGGAAGCATTTCAAGTCTTGAGGCCTTAATAGCTCAGCTAGGTATTTGATCTTGGTTCATTATCCTTTCTTTTTCTCCAATTTCTACCATTTGTAATAGAAATGTCTTTGTGCCAGTGTCAATATACTTTGGATCTTTTGCCTGTGACAATGGCATTAATTTTGGGGTACCAGAAAGGGAAATGGGCAACCTTCTCCCATGTGACTTAAGCATTATTGAGCTGACTTCAATCCTACGAACAGATCAAAATCTTGCCCTACTGAGAGTCCCACCCAGTACTTTGAGATCTGTATTTGAATGGATATGTGGACCCACACTGGACTTTTAAGAGGTTTACATTCAAAGGGGCAAGCAGGAAAGGGCAGAAGGAAAAAGAGACTATTTTTAAAACTGCAACAAGCTGTTTGGTATTTTAAGCAGGGTACAGTTGGTACCCATCAGAGCCCACTTCCAAGACTTGAGGTTGGAGTTTGCTAACTCAAAGAGAACCACAGGAATGAAAGTGGGAGGAATACAACAATGGAGAAACAGACTGAACTTGGGCATGTTCCTTCACACCCACCTAGCATGCACACATGCATGGATGAGCAGGAAAGGGCTGTAGGCTTGAGGAGCCGGGAGTTGTAAGGACCCCTGGCTTGTAGACTTGATTGGGACCAATGTGGGGGCTAGGACTGAGACCAACAGGTCAGGAACACAGGGAGAAGTGTGGACTCCTAAGCTGGCAGCTGATGCCCACTTGAACCGAGCTGTGCACAGATGGCTGGGGATGATGACTGGGGCTCAGAACCCCATCAGATGAACAGATGATTCATGCTGTGAGCTAGAGGACGTTGTTGCTGCAATCTAACGATTTGCCCCAGACTGGACTTGGTGGATGCAGATTCTCAAATTTCCGCGTTGAACACAGTATTCAACAAAAGGACAAGCTTGTTCCTCAGAGTACTGGGTTGATAGGGATGGGCTACCAGAAATTGGCTTTCTTAAAGAGGGATGTTAGGGCATAAAGCATGAAATAGCTGGCTAACACTTTTATAAAATTAGGAAGGTGATTTTAAGGGAGAACACCCCACAATATCAATGAACAAAATATAAACAAAAGATTGTATGAAACACAGTGTATATGAACATTTTCATTAAAACACATCTTGCTCTATTCTGCACCATCTTCATGTTCTAAACATGCATGAGATGATTAGCAATCCATCTTGTTCAAACTCTTCCTTTTGCTGACTCTCTCCTTTTCCCAGCATAGATGTCTTTTTCCAAGGGCTGGCCCCTCCTGATAATATGCCCAAAGTATGTGAGACAGACATTCCCCATTTTTGCCTTTAAGAAATTCCCTGGCTGCACTTTCCCCAAGACAGATCTGTTAGCTCTTTTAGTAGCCAATGAGATACTCAAACCTCTAGACCAACACAGTTCAAAGACTGTCATAAGCCAAGTTGATTCCAACTCGATGGCGATGCTTCCCACCCCTCCCAAGGGTGAAATGTCATGATTGTATCCTCTCAAAATACATGCCTGGAATGATATAATGTAAAATTGGTGCAATAACCCCCTGTAATCTGGTAAATCAAACAGCTGCAAAATAATGAAGGGTTGAATCAACTATCTCTCAATCACATCAGAGCATTACAGGATCAACATAAACACCAGCAAGGAAAAAGCACAAGAAGAGGAGAGCATTCATTTGGACTCAGGCCCCAGCAGTCAAAAGCTCCGTGAACCAAGACTAGGTCACATTTCCAAGGAATAAAAGGCTACAAATGCTGAAGGAAATAAGCCACTTCCTCCAGAATCAACAGAGAGGAGCCTTTTCCCTAGCGCTTGCACTCTGAATTTGGATTT
>NW_006399752.1:41540659-41541494 GCF_000299155.1 Elephantulus edwardii
AGTCATTCGCACAGGGTTTCTAAGGCTGTGTTTTCTATACAGAAGCAAACTGTCATTTTCCACTTTACCTTCTGGTTAGGATGTCCTCTATTCCCTTAACAAAACAAGACAAAACAAAACACACCACTACCTTCAACTAAATTGCAAGTCATAGCAACCAACCCTCAAGTTTCCCAGGCTGCAAATTTTTAAGAGAGACTGTCCAGCCCACAGTCACAGGATGATACTGGAGACATGCATCCTTTTTGTCTGCAGTACAACCTGCCACCCTGTGGGCTAGGCCACCACAGCTCCTACTCCCTAGGAGTTCTCAAATAAATTTGATTGTCAATTAAATGGGTCAGAAAATTAAGTGTTGGGAGTTCTACGGAAATGGCTCATAGTCTAATACTCTTCCTCAGTGAGCACAAAGGTAAACCAGTCTTTTCTTTCTGCCATCACTTCAGGTACATGGAGGCAGGGATGAGAAGCTGAAATACAAACTCATTAAGACAGACAAAAGTCAAGCCAAAAGGGGCAGGAACAGAGATCTGGTCTTGATTAAAAGACACTACAAGATTAACTGGAAAAGCTCATTAAACTCTAGATGAGAGTTCATCTTAAGGGTTTACAAGTAAGTTTGCAATCACTGAACAAAAATGGTTAATCTTAACAAAGTGGTAAAATTTCACTTGGATCATGGGCCTGTATCTTTTTTTTTTTTTTACAGAGGTTTTGGATTTCCATTCATTCATTGCCTCAACTTTCTCCCTTCCCACCCCTCCCCACCAGCTCACTTCCCCCTCCGAAGAGAGAGGAAAAAAAATTCCTTCATTAGTATACAATTCCCACATCC
>NW_006399752.1:41543259-41544604 GCF_000299155.1 Elephantulus edwardii
ACTTGGGGGGAAGGACTGTGTTAACAATGAAAGAATTATTTTAATTTCCAAGAGTGAACTGGGGTGGGAAGGGGTAAGCAGGGAGAAAAGTGTAACATTGAATAACTGGAAACCCTAAAAATAAATTTGCTGTGTGTGTAAATAAAGATATATTTATATATAAAGACACATTTAAAGATATACTCTTCTAGTTATTGCTATTCCACTAAGGATGTATCTTTTATATACACATCTTCAGATCTATATAAATATATATGGATATACTCTCTCCAAAGTAACTTATGTGCCATTAAGTCATTTACGACTCATAGCAACCCTATGTACAACAGCCCTAAACCCTGCTCTATCCTGTACCAATCGCACTGCCTTTGACACCCATCCCGATTACCCCAGTCACTTAATCAATCCACTTCATAGAGGGTCTTCCCTTCCTGCACTGTCCCTCTCCAAGGACCTGTCTCTCCTCACATGTCCAAAGTATGTCAGACGAAGCCCCAGAATCCTTGCCTCCAAGGAGCACCCTGGTTTAACCCTCTCTAGGATGAAAGTAACTTCTCCACTATTTTCCTGTCTCAAGAACTGTGGTAGAACATTTTTTGTCTTTGTCCAATGTTTCATCCCCCCAACATCCTTTCAAGTTCCTGTTATTGAAATTAGGAAACTAAGGCTCAGAGTTGAGCTAAGGGTTCAACCAAGGTTACATTCAAATTGGCGAGCCAGAATTCATCAGTATGATTCTGCAAAATCAGCAATTTTAAGTACAAATAAACAACGCATGAACTCTCATCAAATCTTGCAATGCAGAAACATAAAGCTGAGGCAAACTTGACCTCACCGAGATTTCTTTCTCATAGTGTGTCAAATGTGGATCTCATTACTTTTTTGGTAATGATTTCAAAAAAATTTTTAAATGGTGTGAGCTATCATTTAGTTAAACTTAGCAGTATTACCTTCCACATGCCCATTCAATCTTTCAAGGTTGATGTCCCCAGTTGGACAGATTCAGATTTATAAATGTCACTTGGTGCTGCTATCTGATCAGGTCTGTCCTTGTGGAGTTCTCATTATTGTCTCTTTTAAATCAATGCATTGTATTTAGAAATTAATCTGTGATCATACATAATACCAAACATGAGTAAATGCTTTAATTTTATTGAACATTTTCTGCAAAACACTTTTAAACAATATTCTGTTCATCTCCCTAAAGCCTAGAAGTAGTCAAAATATTCAACTAGAAACATTGCGTATGAAGCGGCATAGGTGGGAGGGTGCCTCAGTCGGCCTCTTGGCGGGTTCTCTCATCTTCGGGAAGGCACAGCTGGGTTCTGGAAGGTTCTGGAAGGCT
>NW_006399752.1:41546361-41549144 GCF_000299155.1 Elephantulus edwardii
CGACGGGCGCGCAGGCCGAGCAGGACCACGCGGCGGCCGTGCAGCGGGTAGAACACGGTCACTCGGGGCATGGCGAGGCAACGCGGACGCCGGCACGTGGACAGCAGCGAGGCCAGCAGCGCGCTGCACGGGGCGGGAAGGCGGTCTGCGCAGGCGCGTCAGCGTGAGGGCTCCCGCTCTCCGCAGGCCACGCCCCCTACGCAACCTCGTGGCCACGCCCCCTCAACCTCCGCTGCTCCTGGGCCGTGGGCACCTTGTGCGGAATGGTGGGGCGCGTGCCGTGCGCACCTTCTGGCTGCGTGTACCTTCGGGCCGTGTGCACCTCCTCAACTGTACAAACCTTCAGATCATGCGCATCTCACTTTGCTTCTCATCTCCTAGACCCATAAGCCAGGTTTCCTACTCCCTCACTCAATTCTCATTTTCTTGACATTTGGGCCCCAAGCCTTTAGGCTTTCTTTTCTTTTTTTAAAATTTTTACTTTATTATTGTGTGTGTGTGTGCGCGCGCGCGCGCGTGTACCGTCAAATCGAATCTGACTGGTACAGGAGGAGATGGCTCCTACTTCTCCGGCAGAGCAACTGGAGGATTCAAACCTCGCATCTCTGGGATTGCAGTGCAGCTTCTTGCAACTAGGCCACCAGAGCTCCCCTCTTTTCTTTTTTTGATGAATATTTTTTATTATTATTAATTTTCATGGAAGTTTACAGAGACTGAGGATTTCCATTCATTCATTGTTGTACTTTTCTCCCTGCCCACCCTTCCCTCCCCTCAATTCGCTCTTCTCTTTAAAAAGTAAAAGAAAAATTCTTTCCTTGTTGGCTTTTTAAAGGGTAAGAAGAGTGTAGTCCCTAAGGGGCGTAGTCCTGCCAACCCAAAGGCTGTGCCTCTCTGGGCGGTTCGTTGTCACTCACCATGAGAGAACAATTGGAGATCTCCCATGCAGCCTCCAAAGGCCCCTGAAGTCATCTCTGACTCCAGTGAGACGACAATGAAAGACTGGTCATTAATAGTGAGGAGTTGACTGACTGCAACTAACAACAACAATATAACAACAAAATAGGAATGGAAGAAAGATGTTATTAGATGGCAGGACAATCAAAGGAAAAATACTGTATTAAAATGTAAAGGGAGCTCGAGTGGCCTAATGGTAAGGAGCTATGTTGGCAGCCCGAGGGTGAGTGGTTTGAATCTACCAGCTGCTCTGCAAGAGAAAGATGAGTGGTCTACTCTTGTGCAATTTATTGCCTCTGAAAACCTGCTGAAGCCAGATCCAACTTGATGGTACACAACAACATAGTCAAAGTCTCAATGTATTCTATTTCTCTTTTAAAAGACACGTACATTTTAAAATGACACAATTACATCTTATCTACTAATTCAAAAGCTATTTGATTCCACAGTGAGTAATTTGTATATTATTGTTGTGTTGTTGTTAAGTGCTGTTGAGTCGCAGGCAACTCATAGCGACCCTATAAAGGAGAGTTCTCAACGCTTGGGTGTCACATCCTCTCTTCAGGTTCACAGGGTTTCTGGAGGCAAGCTATTATGAAAGTGGACACCACTCCTCCTTCCAAGCTTGTTTTAATCAGGGAGCTCCACCCCACTGTGTCCACATTGGGTAACCAATCAGTGTCACAGTGTTCAGCCTCACAGCAACCACAAGTGACCGCTGTACGGCAACTTGTACACCAGGGCTATACGACCTAGAGGAATGTCTGAACAAAAACAATGAAAGACAAACCCGAGGGCCGCGGATTAAAAGTCACCCACCTTTGGCTTGGTAACATCGCTTTCTGTCCAAAGGGCCAGCTGATCTCTCTCCCTCTGTTGATATTGTTGTTGTTAAGTGCCGTTGCATCGCAGGTGACTCATAGCGACCCTATGAAGGAGATCCTCAATGCTTGGGTGCATTTCATCCTCTCTCCAGGTTCATAGGGTTTCTGGAGGCCTGTGTATCATTAGTACAATTCAAATTGTTGTTGTGTGCCATCAACAGGGAACCGACCGATAGCTGGACCTGCAACAGGTTTTCAGAGGCAGTAAATCGCATGAGAGGAGACTGCCCATCTTTCTCCTGCTGGAACAACTGGAGGATTCCAACTGTGTGCCTTTGGAATTGCAGTGCACCTTCACACCACTTGGCCACTAGAGTGGAAAGCAATAGAAATGCTTTAAACACTATCAACAACAGTGGTGTACTGGGAAGTGCAGGATGGGAGGTATAGGGGAGGGGAGGGGGCTAAGTTCCTCCTCTTACCCAGTCTGACACATTGCAGTCAAGTCAGAACCCACTCTTAGCTGACCCTTCAAAGGGTTTTCAGAAGCTGTCAATTACACTAGAGGAGAATAAGAAGGAGATTTCTCATCTTTCTCCCACAGAATCAGTGGGGGATTTAACCTTGAGGAAACTGACAGTCTTTGGGTTAGCAGTTAACTCCCTATGACAAGACGAGAATGGTGAAGCTTCATCTCACATACATTGGCATGTTATCAGAAGCAGCCTGTTGTTGTTGTTGTTGTTATGTGCCATTGAGTCGCTTGCAACTCATAGCAACCCTATGTACAAGAGCCCTAAACGCCGCTCTATCCTGTGCCAACGTCGCTGTCTCAAACACATTCATTCCCACCACTCCACTCACAGAATCGATCCATCTCATCAAGGGTCTTCCTCTCCTGCGCTGTCCCTTCACTCTACCAAACATGATGTCCCTCTCCACCTCCTTGCAACATGCCCTAAGTATGTCAGACGAAGCTTCAGAATCCTTGACTTCAGGGAACAT
>NW_006399752.1:41549244-41552218 GCF_000299155.1 Elephantulus edwardii
CCCTCTCCAGGACAAACCTGTTTGTTCTCCTAGCAGTCCATGGTATATTCAACACTCTTCTCCAGCACCACAACTCAAAGGCATCAATTCTCTTTCTATCATCCCTAGTCACTGTCCAACTCTCCAAAGCATAGCACGTAATTGCAAAGACTGTAGCCTGGATCGGGCGCACCTTAGTCTCCAGCCTGACGTCATTGCTCTTCAGTACCCTTGAGAGGTCCCTCACAGCTGACTCTCCCAGTGCAATTCATCTCTTGATTTCCTGGCTGCTGGTACCAAGAGTGTTGACTGTGGAACCAAGTAAACTAAAATTGTTAACTATCTCAATCTCCTCACCATCCATACTGATGCTGCCCAGTGGTGAGAAGGAGCCTACCCTGCAAAAACGACATCATGCTAGGAAAGGCAGAGAGGCAGTGAAAGAGAAGACTCTCAATAGGAAAGTTGACCCGGTGACCGTGGCCTAGTGAGAATGATGCAGGATAGTGCAAGGTACAAGATCTATTCAGAAAGTTACTATGAGTCATAGACGACTGGAAGGCCCCTAACAAGAACATCCTCATCCAGTTCTTTCAGGATGAGCTGATAGGGGATAAAGTTCTTAAGGCTCTGAAAAGAAAAAGTTTTTCTTTTGCTCCTTGACAAATGCTTAGGAGCCTGGGTCCCAGAAAGCAGTGTGTGATCGACTGTTAACAACAACAAAAATGTTGGTATTTGGGATCCATCTTGTGGCTCCATGCAGGAAAGATCTGGTGACTTCCATAAAGATTGTTATTGTTGTTGTTAAGTACCATGGAGTCAGGATGATAGCTGACCCACTGGCCGGTTTTCAGAGGCAGTTAATCGCAAGGAAGGAGACTGCCCATCTTTTTCTTGCGGAGCAGCTGGTGACCTAGAACTGCCTACCTTTGGGATTACACTAGTCTCCCTTCCTTAAAGATTATAGGCAAGACACTCCTGTGGGACAGTTCCACTCTGTAACACATGGGGTCGCCATGAGTCAGGGGCTAGCTCTGCAGCCACTAACATCCACAACTTAAATGCTAATTCAGTTGGTATAATGGATTGAATAGAGGGCATTTGCATCCTAAACTTCAGCATCCATAAATAATGACATTTGGAGAAAACGTGTGCAGACATAACGGAGTTAAGAATCTTGAGATTACATCAAACTGGAGCCCAGATGGAGCCTAAATCCAATATCAAAACCCAAAAATACTTTTGCCATCAAGATGATTCCAATTCACAGAGATTCTTAGAGACCCTGTAGGAAGGAGTCGAATTATCCCGTAGGGAAGTTCCAAGACTGTGATTTTTTTAATTTGTTTGTTTATTTTTAGTGTTGACATCATTCATTCCACAATAAATAAGCAGTAAAGAGTCGAATAATTAAGAATACAGGAAACCCACAGGCACCTCTTCCTCTGCTGCCCTATCAATAAAGATGTTTCCTGATCCTCAAGTAATTCTGAGAAACTCATTCCCATTGGCCAGCTCCATCCTCTGATACAGGAGCTTACATCCTCTGGAATATATAAAATGTCACACACAGTATATGCATGGGGATAGGGAAGCTCTTCACCCCAAAACCAGCGAGACCCAAGGCCTGGGAGAATGTCATCCACTATTGCTGGCTAACTGGACTACTTATGCACTGATATGACAGTGCTTGAGAGGAAGATGTTTAAGCCTCCTGTTAAATAGAGGACATCTGAGCCCCTTTTGTAAAGATGATAATCAGCCTAGAGGCCTGAGGCTCACTTTCTGCAGCAAAAGTATTTAGCCCTCTTCCTTGAATAAAGGGTGCTGAATTACCTAGAGGGCTAAGAACCCCCAGACACGTTCTGATGAACATCAAGAAAGTCTGTGATTCTTTAAGGAAGCAGACTGCCACATCTTTCTCTCAAAATGACTGGACGGTTCCATCTGCCAGTCTTCTGGTTGGCAACTAAGCACTTAACTACTTCACCACCAAGGCTCCTTAAATCCAATGATAAACATGAGAAACACACAGAGAGACCCACAGAGGAGGAGGAGGCAACTGACCATCCAGGTGGAAATCAGAGGGAAGAGGCAACAAACTAAGCAACACCAGGAGTCACCGGAAGCTGAAAAGGACCAAGAGCAGAATTTCTCTGGAGGCTGATGGGATTGCTCCCAGCTATATCTTCATTTCAGGCTTCTAGATCTCCAGAAGTATAAAAAAATTAAATTTATTCATTTTAAGCCATTTGTGGTCATTTGCTACAGTTACCTAGGAAACCAAAACAGTTTGTTGTCCTTCAAAATCTTAAAGGCATGGTTCCCATGTTTTCTAGTATCTAGTTTCATTTCATTGCTAATAACTATGATTGTTGTTGTTATGTGCCGTCGAGTTGCTTACGACTCATAGCAACCATATGTCAAACAAACAGCTCCGAAGCCTGCTCTATCCTGAGCCAACCTTATCCTCTCTGACACACCTATCCTTGTGACCCTAGTCACTGAGTCAATCCATCTCATCGACGGTCTTCCTCTCCTGTGCTGTCCCTCCACCCTCCGAAGCATGACATTCCTCTCCAAGGACCAGTCCCTCCTTGAAACATGCCCAAAGTATGTCAAACGAACTTTCAGAATCCTTACCTCCAAGGAGCAGCCTGATCTTACCCTCTCCAGCACAAAACCTGTTTGTTTTCCTAGCAGTCCATGGTATATTCAACACTCTTCTCCAGCACCACAGCTCAAAGGCATCAATTCTCTGTCATCTCTAGTCATTGTCTAGCTTTTTGATGCACAGCAACTAATTGGGAAGACCATGGCCTGGATCAGTTGCACCTTAGTCTCCAGACTGACATTGTTTCTCTTCAGTACTATGGAGAGATCCCTGACAGCTGATTTTCCTAATGCAATTAATCTTTTGATTTCCTGGCTGCTGGTACCAAGAGTAAAAACTGTGTGCGTGTGTGTGTGTGTGTGTGTGTGTGTGTGTGTGTGT
>NW_006399752.1:41552318-41559254 GCF_000299155.1 Elephantulus edwardii
TGTGTGTGTGTGTGTGTGTGTGTGTGTGCTCGCGCGTGCGTGTGTGTGTGTAGAGAGAGATAAAGTAGCTCAGTTGCAAGAAGCTGTGCTGCAATCCCTAAGGCACACAGTTCAAGGCCCCATAGGAGAAGGATGGGCAATCTCTTCCCATGCAATTAACTGCCTCTGAAAACCCACAGGAGAGTCAGCTATGGGTTGATTCCACCTCTACAGTACAACAACACAACAATATATATGTTGTTTTGTTGTGTGTCGTCCAGTCATCTGTGACTCATAGCAACCCTATGTACAACAGCCCTAATATATATATATGTATCAATCATACCATAAATTGACACAAGAATGAACAAATGTCTCGGAAGAGCTGCCAGAATGTTCCTTAGACATAAGGATGACAAGGCTTAGTTAGTGTCCTGTACTTTGCACTGTCATGAGGAGGGACCAGTCCCTGGAGTGCTTGATGCTTTGTAAAACAAAAGGTACATGAATAAGAAGAAGACAGCGTAACAAGATGGACTAACACAGTGTCTACAGCATTAAAGTCCACCACAGACGGCACAAAACAACAACATAGCAACAACTGTGAGCACGGCACAGACAGCTGGAACCAACTCTATGCCATAGTAACAACAACAATCTCCTGCAGGAGTGAGTAAGTCAGGCAAAACGTGACAAAATTGGGTAGGAAGAATGTAAAAGTGGGTATGTATCAGTGCAATAATGGCAGCAAATGTCATGTTACGGGCCAACAGAAGGCAAAGGTAAAATGAAGTGGCTCAAATCAGACTCTAGCCAAGGAACCAACTGCACTGAATCAAAGTACCTCACAGCTTGACATGCTTAGGGAAGGCTGCCCCCTAAAGGAAGCAACCTAATTAGGGTTTTAGGCACATGAGAAGCTCATCAAGAGACCTGTAATGTCAAGAACAAAGGACCTGAGTGAGAACCATCCACTGAATTTTGAACTCCCTGTGACTTCATCTCATTGATCCAGATTCAAGGCACAAAGCACGCCCAGACGAGGAACGTAGCCAGCTATAGGAATCAGTGACACAAGTGGTACTGGGGCTTCTCTTTCAGGTCTTTTCTTTCAAAAAGACCCATTCTTGGTTCCTCACTCACGAACATACCTATCATTTATCTCCCCTCCACCTTACCCTTCCAATGAAGACTCACCTGTACCTCCCTCCAGAACGTGCCTACTTTAATAAAACTGCCCTTACTCTTACCTTCAGTCCTGTCTCCTCTCCTTTTCTCTTGGCTGTGTGCTCTAATGAAGGCTAGGCCCACACTAGGATTATTTTGACCAGGACAAATAACCCAAAATGGCCTGGACCAGGCCACAGCCAGGGGTTCAGCCACTGCCAAGCTTCCTGTTGTTTCCCAAGTGGCTCAGTCCTCTGCCCAGGCAAGGGAGACCAATACCAGGGCATTTAGCCCACAGGGGCGCTACCTCTTGTTAAAGGCATGAGAATTGCTACCTGGTCTCTCTCACTCTCAAAGAGGAGGGCTGGAGCCTCCCAGGAAATGGGAAGGAAAGTATTACTCTTGCATTAGTATGATAGTATTTCCAGCTGGAGCCAAAAGGAACATATATATAACCAGGAAATATATATATACCAGGAAATAGGCCCCGCCCCAGCCAACCTCACAAGGGCCTATGTGGAGCTGGGATACTACTAACTTTCACAAGATTGGGGATCAAGAGAGGCAGTGCCCACCTGGGACTCAGCCCTTCTCTTTTCTCCAGTTCTGCGGACAGCGTGCTGTAAGGATTGGGTTCACCCCTGTCTTTCCAGGAGTCCTTTATTTCTTCTTCCTTTCTCACTCTAACTTGTTTCCGCGGCCTGCCTTTCACTAGCCACGTCTCTCTCTTATCACCTTAATAAACCTTTTTCACTTGTGTTGCCAACTTGCCACTGCGTGTCCGTTCACTTAACTGCAGACACCTCAACACGCAGGAAATACTAGAAAGTGGTGAGGAGATAAAGAAAACTCTGGCTTTAACACGGATCTTCTTTTCATTCTGCTCTCACTAGGTATCCTTCTTCTTTCTCCTCTTCCATATTCTCAAGCAGCATCTTGAGTTTTTCTTCCAGCCCTTTGGTGGAGTTTTCCATTTTAGAATGATATTCCTAAGATTTCTCAATTACGTTGGCTCTTTAGAGTTATCCATTTATAAATTCATGATCACTTCAGATTTCTCAAAGAATACTAATTTGAACTTTCTTAAAAGGGCTTCATCATACTGCAGTGCTTTAAAACCTGCTAGAAGCACCAAATAAAGGAACAATTCAAAATAGTGTAAATAACCCTTATGACTGCAAAAGCGGTAAAAACCACTCTTTCCTGCAACCAAGTGATTTTAAATTCCTTGTTTTTTTTAAAAAAAATTAAGAATAATCAAATTGAGCAGCAGCTGATACAAATTAAAAATTCTTTTCATTGACAGGAGGGGTTAATCCTTGAAGAGGAACTTCACCCTTGGAAATTTGGAAGGTCTGCAAAAGAGAGGAAGACTCTCACCCAGGTGAGCTGACCAAGTCACTGCGGGAATAGACTCAGGTATATCGGAGAGGGTGAGGATGGCACACGACAGAACAGGGTTCAGGTCTGTTGTTCATAGGGTCACTATGAGTCATGCTCAACTCAATGCCACTTAACAACAACCACCTCTATTCCCCAACCTGTATCTGTTATCCCCCAGGATAACTTTTGGCCCCGGTGATTTTACTTAAATATCTTCTTACCTTTGGCCCTTCATGATTATAGATGAATACGAGAGACCAGGTAAATTGCTTGGAAGTCTTTTCTATTTCTAGTCCCTCCCCAGAATTGTGTTGACATGTTTAATGCATATGGTCCGCTTGTGTCAACAGGCTGGAAGGGGGTCCTTATGATCCCCTATGTGAAAGTGATTAAGGTTTTACTCGATATTATCAACTCCTGCTCTGGCGTCCCAGGAAAGAATTCCATTTCTTCCAAGGCTTTTCTCTAGCTTTATCCTGGAACAAACTCTGCCAAATATGCATAAGATGGGAGGAGGAGTAGCTGACCTACCCATCCTTGCATTAACTGTTCTTCCTTCAGTCACCTTTCCTGCCACTCCAGCTGCTTGTGCTGTCAGGTGTGCACAGGAGAAGCTGCTGTGTGTCCAGAGCAATCGCTTCCTCGTCTCTGTTGCGCCCATCAGTAAGAGCTCGGCCTCGTTAAGTCTTAGGGAAATTTGAACAGTCTTTGCATCTGTGATGTGCTGCTTGCAGCTCATCTACTTCTTATTTCACTTGTGGATTCATTTCCTCTTGTGCTTCCTAACTGCCTTTGTAATTGGGTTTTCAGGAAGAAGGATTAGTGAACACAGGCTGGATGCCCTACTTGAATCATTGCAGTTTGCTGAATATGATTTGAAATCATTAAAACCTCTAAGCAGAGGCCTGTAATCTGGTTTCCATTTTTAAAAGATCACCCTGGCTGCTGTGTGCAAAACAGAACCGTGGAGTGAGGGACTATTGCAGTCATCAGCGATGACTAGTACCAGACATGGCTAGAGCCCTTGAAATGTCGCCGCTGCCCCTGAAAAATTCACTTTTTCATACTGTTTGATCTACTTAACTTTAACTAAGACACTGATACTTGGTTACTGGAGCACTATTAAGTTCATTTGAAACAAATGAGGCATGTGAATCTACTCTTTCATCTGTAAATGTCATGAAATGTAGGTTTAGAAGCAGCAGCCCCAGTGACATAGAACATAACTTTCTTACAGTTATTTCGATTGCAAAAAAAAAATCCTTTCCACTGGACCAATAGAAAACTTCATGATAGATGGAGAAATGATTGACGTTGTCAATGATTTCCTTTTGCTTACATCCAAAATCAACATCCATGATAACCATGGTCAAGAAATCAAAAGACATATTCCACTGGAAAAATCTGCCATCAACCAGGCCCCATCAAGAGCCTCTTCAAAGTGCTACAGAGCAAGGTTGTGTGTTTCAAAACTAAGGTGCACCTGTCCTAAGCCATGTTATTTTTAATTGCTTCCTATGCGTCTTGGAGGCAAGGATTGTTTTGGAGACAGTGACTAGGGAAGGAGAGGAGGAGAATTGATGACTTTGAGCTGTGGTCTTGGAGAAGAGTGTTCAATATACCATGGATTGCTAAGAAAATAAACAGGTTCATCCTGGAGAGGGTTTAACCAAGCTGCTCCTTGGAGGCAAGGATCCTGAAGCTTCGTCTGACATACTTTGGACATGTTGCAAGGAGGGACCAGTCCTTGGAGAGGGACATCATGCTTGGGAGGGTGGAGGGACAGCACAGGAAGGGAAGACCCTCTATGAGGTGGATTGATTCAGTGACTGGGGTAATCGGGATGGGTGTGTCAGAGGCAATGCGATTGGCACAGGATAGAGCAGGGTTTAGGGCTGTTGTGCATAGGGTCGCTATGAGTTGCAAGTGACTCCACGGCACATAACAACAAACAACAACATGCATCTGAAAGTTGGACAATGAATACAGAAAACAGAATAAAAATGGATTTTTCTTCTTTGAATTGTGGTGTTGGTAAAGAGCATTGACTATCTTATGGGAATTCATTTTGTGGTGTTGATGCTTTTGCTGGGGACGGTTCCCCTTTGGTTGGTAAAGGTCAGGCAGGGCCATCCCCACATGGCCCTTGCTCTTTTTACAGCTGTAGTCTTTGATTTTCTTTAGTAAGTACTTAAAGTCTTCGTCATTTTCTGCAAGGTTGTGTCATCTAAATAACAAAGGTTGATAATGAGTCTCCAATTCTGATGCCACATTCTGTTTCATAGTCTAGCTGCTGAAATTACTCGCTCAGCACACATCGTATATGGAGAAATGACACAAAAATAGCGCACACCTGATTTTAAACTGTGCAGTATCCTTCTGTTCGAATGACTGCTTCCTACAAGTTTTTAAGTGTTCTGAAATTCTCATTCTCCTCAATTTTAACTGGGTTTTGTTTTTGTTTTTTTTATGACTCACATAGTTTAATATCTACCTACTCAATAAATCACAAGCAATCACATCTCTCCGGTATTGTCTGCTTTCAGCCAAGATGACTGTAATGATACTCTTGTCCCATGGCCGCTTCTAAATCCAGCTTGAATTTATGGCAATGCTGTGTCCTACTCTGTTACTGTTTTGTGCTGTCGAGTCGACTACAACTCAAAGTGACCCTATGCACAGTAGCTGTGAACGATGCTCTATCCTGACCCCATCTCACTGTGTGTCTTGATGCTCTATTTATTTTTAAATAATCTTCAGCATGATTTTACTTGCATGTGATTTTTTTAAATAATTTTTATCATTTCCAAATTCTGCTGGTTCACCTTTTTTGGGAATGGGAATAAGAATCTCTCCAATTAGTCAGCCATATAGCAATCTTCAAAATTCCTTGGTATTGATGAATGAGCACATTCGGGGCTGTATCTTTCCTGAAATGCTTCAGTTGTTATTCCATTAATACCTACGACCTAGATTTTTGCCAAGACCTTCAATGCAGCTTGGATTTCTTCCTTCAGTACTCATGCTTGGGAGGGTGGAGGGACGGCGCAGGAGGGGAAGGCCCTCTGTGAGGTGGATTGATTCAGTGACTGGGATAATCGGGATGGGAGTGTCAGAGATAGTGTGATTGGCACAGGACAGAGTGGAGTTTAGGGCTGTTGTACATAGGGTCGCTATGAGTCTCAAGCAACTCGACGGCACATAACAACAACAACAACATCCTACTTCCTGAAATGGTTCAGTGTCTACCACCTATTTTTGGTGCAAATATTCTGTATATTCCTTCCATCTTATCTTGACACTTTAATTATCCAATATTTGTACACGTATTTAAAATTCTATGCCCCTTGCATTGCTCTGAACATTTTAGGCTTGTCAACTCTCTTAATCTTCACAATATCCCTGGAAGGTATTTTTATCCTCATTTAGAGATGAAGACATTTAGACACAGATAAATAAGTTGCCATGGTTACATTGGAAGTTCATAAACTTGTTCATCTCAACACTCCATCATGCTGATTGATAAGTGCCAAGAGTTTTGGGGTGTTATGCCTGGGGCCAAAAGCCTGGAACTCAACCTCTCTCTTGATGGTACAAGTTGGGTGTCATGTTTTTTTCTGCTCTGTGGGGAAAGTCTTTCTGTGGTGAGTTAGTCATGAAACTGAGCTGCCAGAAGAAACAAAGAAAAGAGAGCCAGAGACCAATTACCCAATAGTAAGGTACTCTTGGGCTTATAATTGTGCTTGCTTACTGATCTGTAGTGCACAACTCTGCCTGAATTTCACCATCTCAGTCATGTGGAATTGTTCATTACAGATTAGTAGGTACATATAATTTACCTAAATGGTCACATGAACTTGGTTTACCACGAGTTGGTGCGCACAATGCCCACTGATCAATCCACCTTGGGAGGGGCACATTCTGATCCTCTCCCAGAACCTCAGCTCTCACGTTCCTGCCCTGTTCTGAGTCATTTCTTCTTTCCTTATTGATCCTGCCTTTTGCTTAACTAATTGGAGATTAATTTCTATCACTTGCAACCAGAATTCTTCTGGTGGCATTGTGGGTTACAGGTTGGGCTACTAGCTGGAAGGTTGGCAGTTTGAGGCCACCAGTGTCTCTGTGGGAGAAAAATAAAGGCTGTTAGCTCTCAAGACTTGTTGTTGTTGTTGTTGTTGTTGTTGTTATGTGCCATCGAGTCGCTTGCAACTCATAGCGACCCTATGTACAACATCCCTAAACTCTGCTCTATCCTGTGCCAATTGCACCATCTCCGACACACCCATCCCGATTACCCCAGTCACTGAATCAATCTACCTCACAGAGGGCCTTCCCCTCCTGTGCCGTCCCTCCACCCTCCCAAGCATGATGTCCTTCTCCAAGGACCTGTCCCTCCTTGCAACACGT
>NW_006399752.1:41560184-41563740 GCF_000299155.1 Elephantulus edwardii
CACATCTACAAATCCACCCCATCCTGTTTCCCTGTTTACTCGCCTATATATAAGAACACTGTAACCCCCAAGAAAGTTGAATCCGCTCTTTGAAGCGCTCCTGGAGTGGTGTGTCTCCATTGTGATTACACCTGTCAGAGTGTTGCTGCTCCCCACCGGCAAACAGACAGCGACACTCCAGTAGATTCAAACTGATGAAGAAATGCAGCCTTTGGGTGAACGGTGCATGCCACCAGAGTACCTAATGTATTACATCACCACCAGAGATAGTTAAAGGGTCCTAGCTAATATTACATTAGTGTTGTTGTTCAACTCGGTGCAATTCCCTGCCTTCAGGTCTGTTCTGGATCACAGCTAGGCTCTGTTGCGTTATCATAGCTATAAATCACGATGGAAGGAGACTGCTGATACTGGATTCATATCACCGGTTAGATGTGGCCTTTGGGCAAAGCGTGAGGGACAATGTCACCAGAGCTCCCTATTGTTCTTAGGTGCCATTGAGTCCACTTTTGGCTCATAATGATCCCAAGTGACAGTGACTATTCTTTGGGCTTTTCTAGGTTGTCACCTTTACAGAAGTGGACTGCGGAGTCTTCTCCTGTGGACCCACTCCATAGACCTGAACCACCATATAGTTAACAACACCACCAAGATTAGTAATACCTTTTTTTCTCAAGCTACTTCCCTTTTTTAAGTATATTAAGACGAAGAGGGGGAAAAGGAACAAAAGAGCTTTAGTAAACTAGAAAGGGCTCAACAGAAGACACATCTGGTTAAACTAATCCTCACCTTCAAAAGCTGAGAACAGAGAGCAGCTGGTGGGAGAATCAAGCATTTTTGGATGTTTTCTCTGTGACAAGAACCTTAAATTACTTTTGAGTGTCAGTAAATTTGACTCCAGACTCAGCCACAACACAATCACGTTCCCTGCCACCCACCCCCCACCCGGGGAGGCAGCATTTTTAAGCAGCTCAAATTACTGGTACAAAGCACCTTCCTCAGGTTTAATTTCTCTAAGTCACAAAAGACCAGCACTGTTAACTCAAACCTCTACGATTTCCATTAAAAGGCTTAGTGGGCCCTAGATTCAATGTATTCTCAGTGACCTGCTACACAGGGCCTTCCTTCTGCTGTTACATAAAATGGATAATTAAAGGCATAACCTGGAGATGAGAATTTTTTTAAGTTCTGTGGATACAGAGAATAAGAAAGACATTCTCACCCACTTACCTCTTTTTAATGGAATTTTTAAAAAATGTTCATGCTCTAAATAAACTGATTTTAGAAATCAGTTCTTGAAAATTATGTAATAAATTGAGACTCCGATACCTCAGGCCCCAAGACCTCCATTTCTCTCTTCTGCAGAGAACACCTTTAATTACTGTTAAAGGACCAAAGGCCTTTAACGAAGGCAAGGCCTCTTGCCTCTCTTTTCTATTTGTGTTTGTCTTTGCAACTGAATGACCTCAATGGCAGAGGAACTTAGATGAGGTGAGTAGGAGAGCTGCAAAGGTGGGAAAAACTCTCCAGTTATGCAACTAACACACTTTTGAATTATAGCACAGTGGTAATAAAACATCCAACAAAAGCTGCAGTCCGTGATAACAAAGATTCCTGAGAAAGAATTTCCTTTAAGTAGTTCAAAAATCATCTTCATGTTCTAAGTTGAGTTTTCTTATATGTGTAGCTTGATCAGGAAATTATTTTCTTCAAAAAATTTACGTGTGAAGCAGAGTTTTCATTTCCTTTACAAAGTACCATCAGCAAAGAAGAGTTGGACATGAACTCATCTTTTAGATCTGAGGTCCCTGGCCTGAGAATGTCCTTGACCCGGGGAAGATTGATAACAAGACTAGACTTAGATTCCCAAATTCCTGGGAACCTAAACATGTCTTGTTATATGTCAGACTCACAGATAAAGACCACTGTTTACAGCTGACACACAGAGAAAGCCTTCCACTACAACCAGTGCTCTGAATTCAGACTTCCAGTCACCACTCCGGGAGCTTTGGTGGCCTAGTGGTAAGAAGCTACACTGCAGTCCCAAAATCAAGCAGTTCGAGGCCATCAGCTGCTCCACGGAAGAAGGATTGGCAATCTTCTCCCATGCAATTAACTGCCTCTAAAAACCCACCAGAGGGTCAGCTACAGGTCGATTGTATACACGACAGTCACCACTCAGGAAGCTCTAGTGGCCTAGTGGTAAGCAGCTGTGCTGCAACCCAAAGATACCTGGTTCGAATTCATCGGCTGCTCCACGGGAGAAAGATGGGCAGACTCCTCCCATATGATTCACGACTTCTGAAAACCCATTGGAAGGTCACATATGGGTTGGTTCTGAATTGATAATACGTAACAAGTCACCACTTACTATCACTTTTGCATAGTATGCAAGTTTGTATGTTACTGTGAGGCTGGAAACTCCACCACCAGTGTTTCAAATATTAGAAAAGTCACCTGTTGGTCAGGTTTCAATAGAGCGTCTCAGTGAACAGACTGGAAGCTTACTAAATCAATTGGTTTTCTATTCTATTATTTTTATTTGTTTTGTTTTATAACATTAATTATAATATAACTACACTAAACTCCCTGTGAGTTTCATCTCCATTAATCCTTCTAGCATACCCCTTTCTCTATTCTAAGCTCTATCCTTGGAAAAATGCTGGACTTTTGACATTCTTTGGTTGATTAAAGGACTGAGTACTTCCCTAGTGTATGGTTTTTAATTTTATTTTTTTTTAGTCACTTTTTCAGTCCTGGAGAGGGTGAAACCAGGCTACTCCTTGGAGGCAAGGATTCTGAAGCTTCATCAGACATACTTTGGGCATGTTGCAAGGAGGGACCAGTGTTTGGAGAGGGATGCCATACTTGGGAGGTGAAGGAGAGGAAGACCCTGGATGAGATGGATTGATTCAATGACTGGTCATGGGGGGGGCTAGGTGTGTTGCAGACAATGAGATTGGCACAGGATAGAGCAGGCAACTCAATGGCACATAACAACAAGGAACTTCTTAGAAGCAAAGCAAAGATGACATATAGTTAAGCGAGGCTATTCCTTGGAAAGGGACATGATGCTTGGAAAAGTGAAAGGTCAGTGAAGGAGAGAAAGACCTCCAACAGGATGGATTGACAAGGTGACTTTAGCAGTGGGCTCTAGTGTGTTGGAGATGATGAGGATGGCACAGGGCAGGGCAGGGTTCAGGTCGGCTCATCATGTGGCTGTTGTGCGTCATACTTGACCCGATGGCACCTAACAACAACAACAACAACAGTTCTCATTGGGCTGAGAGTTGAGTCACCAAGGAGCATTGTGTTCCAGGTGGAAGGGTGACTAAGGCCCAAGTCTTAGGTGCTCCAGCAGTCTCTATTGAATTAGCGGCCCTGGCCTTTTTATGTCTTTGAGTTTTGTTTCTTCATTTCTTTCTGTTTGGTTCCAGATGCAGGAGCATATAACTGAATAATAGTCATGTTATGGTATTCCTTATATATGTATGGGTATTATCTTATCACTCACTATACTGTATTTCAGGATAGAATTTGAAATTGACTTTTTTTT
>NW_006399752.1:41564895-41566755 GCF_000299155.1 Elephantulus edwardii
TTCCCAAGAAAGGTGATCCAACTGAATGTGGGAATTATCGAACAGTATCATTAATATCACATACCAGCAAAATATTGCTGAAGATCGTTCAAAAACAGCTAGAACAGTGCATAGATAGGGAACTTCCAGTTCAAGCAGGATTTAGAAGAGGCTATGGCACCAGGGGTGTCATCAATGATAGTAGATGGACCCTGGCTGAAAGTAAAAGATACCAGAAGTAAGTCTATTTGTACTTTGTCAACATTGCAAAGGCACTTGACTGTGTGAATCATAACATGTTGTGGCTGACATTGAAAAGAACGTGAATCCCAGAGCATTGGATTATGCTCATGCAGAAGCTATTCCTAGACCAGGAGGCTGTTGTGCAAACAGGGCAGGGGAACACTGCGTGGTTTCAAAGTGAGAAGGGAGAACATCAGGGTTGTATTCTTTATCCACACCTGTTCATTCGGAATTCTGAGAAAATTATCTGAGAAGCTGAACTCTATGAAAAAGAGTGTGGCATCAAGATCGAAGGGAGACTTATCAATATCCTGCCTTATGCAGATGATATAACCTTGCTTGCTGGAAGTGAGAAGGACTTGAAGCACTAGTTGCAGAAGATCAAGGAATGCAGTTTTCAGTATGGATTGCATCTCAGTTTCAAGAAAACAAATATTCTTACCACTTGACCAATAGGCAACAGCATCATGATAGAGAAGAGATTGAAACTGTCAACAGCTTCATCTTGCTTGGATCCACAATTAACACCCTTGGCACCAACAGTCAGGAAGTAAGGAAACTCATTACACTGGGGAAAGCTGCAGTTAGGAACCTCTCCAAATTACTGAGGAGTAATGATGTCAGTTTGAGGACTAAGGTGCAACTGATTCAGGTCTTTCTGATCACTTGCTGTGCATCTGAGAGCTGAACAATGGATAAGGATGACAGAAAAAGAATTGATGCCTTTGAGCTGTGGTGTTGGAGAAGAGCACTGAACATCCCATGGATGGCCTAGAGAACAACCAGATATGTCTTGGAGAGGCTGCAGCTGGAGTGCTCTTTGGAGGCAAGAATGAATACTTCGGGCATGTTGCTAGGAAAAGGACTTGATGCTGGGAAGAGTGGAGGGTCAGCGAAGGAGAGGAAGACCCTCAACTAGGCACATTGACACTGTGACTGCCGCAGTGGGCACTTAATGTGTCAGGAAGTATGAGGATGGCATAGGATAGGACAATGTTCAGATCCTTTTTTCATAGGGTCCCTGTGAGTTGTACTCAATTCAACAGCACCTAACAATAACAAGTTTTGTTTCACATTTTCCCTCACTCTAGTCAGGCTTGTCTTACTGGCTAGTGAAAAACCTTATGAAGAACAGTGGAACACTGTATGCTTTAACTCCAGAAGAGGAGCCTCTCAGATTGGAATCTTCTTAAAATAAGAGTGATAAAAAAAAAGACATGGAAAGACTTTTCATATGACCAGCCGACACATGATGAAATACTCAAAATCAATAGCAGTAAGAGAGATCTCAGTAGCAGTGGCAAAGTTTAACAGGATGGTGAACAATAAATGTTGGAGAGAATGTGGAAAGACTGGAACTCTCATATACTGTCTCCTAAACTGCTGGTGGGGTTGTAAAATGATAATCACTCTGGAGGGCAGTTTGGTGATTCCTCAAAAAAGACAAATACAGAAATCCCATATGAGTCACCTATTTCACTGCTACGAATATACCCCAAGGAAAACAGAGCCAGTCTTACTGCCTCTGACACATCTACCCTCATTACGCCAGTTACTCTTCCAATCCATCTCATCCAGGGTGTGCCTTGATCCTTCCAAGCACAAAATCCTTCTCCAAAGACTGGTTCCTTCTGGCTG
>NW_006399752.1:41567855-41569716 GCF_000299155.1 Elephantulus edwardii
CATGGGATGAGATTGCCCATCTTTTCCCTTTGAGCAGTTGATGGATCTGAACCACATGCCCTTGAGATTGCAAGGCAGCTTCTTACCACTAGGCCATGGGAGCTCCCTTGGGATATTGTTGTGTTGTTGCTGTTGTTCTGTACCATGAAGTTGGAATCGACCCATAGCTGACCCTCCAGCAGGTTTTCAGAGGCAGTTAATCGCATGGAAGGAAACTGCCTATCCTTCTCCTGCAGAGGAGCTGGTGGATTTGAAACACATGCCTTCAGGATTGCAGTGCAGTTTCTCACCACTAGGCCACCAGAGCTACATCCCTTGAGATATGTTTGTTGTTATGTGCTGTCAAGTCACTTGTAGCTCATAGCGATCCTGTGTACAATAGCTCTGAACCCTGTTCTATCTTGAACCAACCTCATTGTCTCTGACATACCTACCTACTCTCATAACCCCAGTCACTGAGTCAATCCGTCTCATCCAAGATCTTCCTCTCTTGTGTTGTCCCTCCTCCCTTCCAACCATGATGCCCCTTTCCAAGGACTGGTCTTTCCTTGCAACATGCCCGAAGTATGTAAGATGGAGCTTCAAAATCCTTGCCTCTAAGGAGCATCCTGGTTTCACTTTCTACAGGATGAACGTGTTCTCCTAGCAGTCCGTGGTATATTCAATACTCTTTGCCAGCACCACAGCTCAAAGGCATCAATTGCTTTCCTATTATCCTTAGTTATTGCCCAGCTGTCTAATACATAGCAAGTAATGGCAAAGACAGTGACGAGGATCAGGCGCATTTTAGTCTCTACACTGAAGTTGTTGCTCTTCAGTACTCTGGTGAGGTCCCTGACAGCAGATTTTCCCAGTGCAATTCATCTCCGATTTCCTGGCTCTTGGTACCAAGAGTGTTAGTAGTGGAGCTAAGCAAGTTGGTGCTTTTAGCAATCTCAGTCTCTTCACTGTCTAGCATGATGCTGCCAATGGGCCCAGTGGTGAGAATGTTTGTTTTCTTGATGTTGAGCTTCAATCCATATTGAAGGCTGCAGTCCTTGATCTTCTGCAGCAAATGCCACAGGTCCTCTTCAGTGAGAGGGTCAGCTATGAGCCACTTCTGACTGGATGGTACATAACATACAACTATGGATGTAATATTTAATGTCATAGGAAGTACCAAAAGAATGTAGAAAGAATATACAGAGTCCCTGTACCAAAAAGAATTGATAAAAAAAAAACCACAACAACAAACTCAATCTACAGGAATTGATAGAATATCAATTCTGTTGATGCTTCAGCAGTGCTAGAAATGCTCATTTATTTAAGGCAAGTAAATAGTAAGATAGTTATTGCAGCAAACAGCTGGAAAAGATCCATATTTATATCTGTTCTAAAGGAAGGTGATCAAATAAAATGTGGAAATCATCAAAGAGTATCGTTAACATCCCATGGACTGCTAATAGAACAGTCAGGCTCATCCAGGAGAGGGTGAAACAAGGCTGCTCCTTGGAGACAAGGATTCTGAAGCTCTGTCTGACATACTCTGAGCGTGTTACAAGGAGGGACCAGTCCTTGGAGAGGGACATCATGCTTGGAAGAGTGGAGGGACAAGGCAGGAGAGGAATACCCTCAATGAGATAGATTGATTCAGTGACTGGGGTAATAAGGGTAGGTGTATCAGAGATAATAAGGTTGCCTCAGGACAGAGCAGGTTCAGAGCTTTAATAGGTAGAGTTGCTATGAGTCGCAAGCATCACCATGGCACATAACAACAAACAGTTGTTAATACCACCCAAAAAAAACATCAAAACCACATGTGCTGTAGGCTTTCAAGGCTAATTTTTTTATATTTTATTTTATTTTTTTTAATAATTTTAAT
>NW_006399752.1:41570040-41586344 GCF_000299155.1 Elephantulus edwardii
TCAGTCCCATTTTACAGCAGTGGCACCATGCAATATTTGTCACAAGGATAAATTTTTGCTGGAAAAGCTTGTCCATCTTTCTCCTGTGGAGTGCTACCAGAGAAATACAGTTCTACCTCCTGCCAGCAGGAAAGCCAATCATGGAGGCAGGGATTGGGGTTGGAGTAGGGAAAGTAGAAGTTTTATTAGAGTGTTAACATACAGGAGACAGAGGGTATGAGTTTCCCAAAACCGTCTCAGAAGGTAAGGTTCTAAGATATTTACCAGTCAGATTAAGGATTTGAGGAAGAGCTCACGTTTATTCAGCACTTTTAGGAGAGAAAGGCAGGGTTATCCTCAGAAAAGAAGAGATTATGAAAATCAGTTGGTGCACATAGCTGGGCTCTAAGACAGTGTCTTTGTGGTAGCTGTTGAATCATCAGAGGACACGAGCGGTACGTTTTCTTCTTTCAAGAAGGCACCTTATATGCTTGGGTGACAGTTCATCAGGAAACATGCCTTTTCAATATGGCTGCCTTCTAGAAGGTTCCACACTTGCATGGAACTTGGAAGACCTTAGTAGAGTTAAAGGTTTCTTGTTTAGGTTTCTTGTTGGTGCTTTTTGTGGGTTGGTGTTGTTTTGTGTTGTATTCCAAAGACAAAGGGCTCCCTCCTTGAAAGGAAATACGGAGGAGAGGCCAGAGTTAAAGGTTGTAAAGAAGAACTTCCTGGAAGTGACTTGGCTGCTCATTCAGGGTGTATCCTGGACATGGGGTGCCTGCTCTTGCTGAAGACTGACTTTCTTGACCTGAACCGTCTCTCAGAGGTTCCGCTTATCATGGAAAGAGGGAAAGGAAATGATAAAACAAGAAAAGTCTGTGATTCAGAGTAAACCTAGTGGTAATTCAGTTAAAACGGAAAGCAGTTACAAGTTTTCCTTTGTATTCCTTAAAAAGATCATCTTTGATACAAGGTCAAAGGTCCTATTATTATGTAATGGAATAAAGACCCATATTTACACCATAAGATGGAGGTAAACAGCTAAAGTACCTAAACTAGACAAGGATATCCTTCTAGGAGAGGGTATTTGAAAAGGAATGGATACAGTGATTGCTGCAATGGGCTTGAGTGTGTCAGGGACTGTGAGGGTGACACAAGACAGGACAAGGTTCTGATCTGCTGTCCATAGGACATGTTGCTAGAAGAGGTTATTCCTTGGAAAAGGACGTCATGCTTGGAAAGATGGAGCATTGACGAAGGGTAGGAAGTTCTCCTAATGAGCTGATTGACATGGTGACTGAAGCAATGGGTTCAAGTGTGTCAGAGATGATGAGGATGGCGCAGAACAGGACAGGGTTCAGGTATGTTGTTCATTGGGTTGATAAGAGTTGTACTTGACTTAACAGCACCTAACAACAGCTCTTGCTTTCTTGCTTGTTGAAAAAGCAACTCATGAACTTGAACTGCCCGAGCCAGAGGCCTTCTACCAAACGTACTCTGAGGGAAGATACGATAACTAACAGGACTGAGGGGACTTTCTAACACTGACCTTGGCCTCACCTGTTTTTCTTGGTCTTGTTGTTAGAGTTAGAACTGATCCTCTGGTGGGTTTTCAGAGGTAGTTAATTGCATAAGAGGAAATTACTCCTCCTTCCCCTGCAGAGCAGCTGGTGGATTTGAACCGTGTGCCTTTGTTGGGATTACAGCACGGCTTCTTGCCACTAGGCCCCCAGGGCTCTGACTTAGGTCTGAAAGCTGAAAGTCAAAAGGCCTGTGATCACATTTCATAAGCTGTCTGGACTGAGAGATAGTTTCCTGCTGCTAACCTGAATTATAGCCTGTTAACTTCCCTTAATGAAGTTGTTAACAGCTTCAACTTGATTGGCTCCACAATCAGCATTCTTGGTACTAGCAGGTAGGAAATCAAAAGACAAATTGCTTTGGGGAAATCTGCTGTCAGGGACCTCTCTAGAGTTCTGAGGAGCAATTATGTCAGCCTAGAGACTAAGGGAGAAGAGTACTGAATGTACCATGGACTGCCAGGAAAACAAACAGATTCATCTTGGAGAGGATTAAACCAAGCAACTCCTTGGAGGCAAGGATTCTGGGGCTTCGTCTGACATACTTTGGACATGTTGCCAGGAGGGACGGGTCCTTGGAGAGGAACATCATGCTTGGGAGGGTGGAGGAACAGCGCGGGAGGGGAAGACCCTCTATGAGATGGATTGATTCAGTGACTGGGGTAATCGGGATGGGTGTGTCAGAGGCAGTGCGATTGGCACAGGATAGAGCAGGGTTTAGAGCTGTTGTACACAGGGTCGCTATGAGTCACAAAAGACTCAACGGCACATAACAACAACAACATCAACAGAGACTAAGGTGCATCTGATCCAGGCCATGATCTTCGTAATTATATGCTATACATCAGAAAGCTGGACAATCACTAAGGATGACAGAAAAATGTATGCCTTTGAGTTGTGCTGCTAGAGAAAAGTGTTGAACATACCATGGCCTGACAGAAGAACAAATAGATGTGTCTTAGAGAGGGTGAAACCAAGTTTCTCCTTAGAGGCAAGGATTTTGAAACTCCATCTCACATACTTTACGCACATGGCCAGGAGGGACCAGTCCTTGGAGAAGGACATCATTCTTGGAAGAGTGGAGGAACAATGCAGGAGAGGAAGATCCTGGATGAGATGGACTGACATGATAACGATGGCAACAGGATTATGTGTGTTGGAGTCCGTGAGACTGGCTCAGGACAGACCAGGTTCACAGCTCTTGTACATAGGGTCTCTATTAGTCACAGGTGACTCAATGGCACATAACAACAGCAACTTCCCTAATTAACCTCATAGCTAGTAATATCGTTCTGTGAAGTCTGTGCAATTACTGCAACAGATTTTGAACCTACTACAGGAGATAATTTGGTGTTGAAATTAGTAGAATTAGATGAAAGAACAAGGGAGACCATGTCTGACTTTACAGGAATCAGTTTTGTACTGTAGATGTTGCTGATGGGGACAGTTCTTTGTGGTGTTGGTAAAAGTCAGACTTGGCTGTCCTGATGCTGCCTACACTCTTTTTATAATGATATTTTACTTTCTTCTTGTATAACATCCTTTATATCATCCCATAACTCATCTGATCTTCAGTCATCAACGTTCAATGCACCAAATCTATTCTTGAAATGGCCTCTAAATTCAGTTGGGAAATACTCAAGATTATGGGGATATACTCAAGATTGTGTTTTGTCTCTCAGTCTTGTTTTGATTTTCTGCAACTTCAGTTTGAACTTGCATATGAGAAATTGATGGTCTGTTTCACAGTTGACCTCTAGCCTTGGTCTAACTGATGACATTGAGCTTCTCCACCATCTCTTTAGACAGATGTGGTCAGTTGAATCCTGTAAATTTTAGCAAGTAAAGTCCATGTGGATGCTTATAATTTTTTAAAAAAAACTATTTGTAGTGAATAAGTCATTGATCTTACAGAATTCTATCATGTGAGCTCCGGCATAATGTTCATCATCAAAATAATATTTTCCAACTACCAACTCCTTATTTCCAACTTTAGCATTCTAATTACCAGTTATTAGAAATACATCTTTACTGCACCTTCAATTCGTTCCAAACTACAGAAGTTAGTATAAATCATCAAATTCCTCCTCTTTGGTTTTAGTCGTTAGTGTGTAAATTTGAATCATAGTCATATTTCCTGATTATGCAAACACATTTGACTGTGTGGATCATAATAAATAATGACTAACATTGAGAATAATGAGAATCACAGAACACTGAATTGTGCTCATGCTCAACCTAAATGTAGGCCAAAAAGCTGCTGTCTGAATAGAACAAGGGAACCGTGCAAGGTTTCAAACCAGGATAGGCAAGTAACAGAGTTATAGCCTTTCTCCATACCTATTCAATCTGCATGTTGAGCAAATAATTCAAGAAGCTGAACTCTGTAAAGAATAAAGTGGCATCAGGATTGGAAAAGAGTCATCAAAAATCTGTGTTAAGCAAATAACATAACTTTGCTTGCAAAAAGTGAATGGGTCTTGAAATACTGCAGAAGAGGAGAGACTACAGTCTTCAATACGACTTGTTACTCAATATTAAGAAAACCAAAATCCTCACTATTGGAAAGGGAATTGAAGTTTTCAACAATTTCGTATTACTTGAGCTCACATCAACACTCATTATAGCAGCAGTTAAGAAATCAAAACACATGCATTAAGAAAACCTGCTGTCAAGAACCTCTCCAAAACTCTAAAGAGCAAGGAAGTCAGTTTGAAGACTATGGTGCACCTGATCCAAGCCAGAGTCTTTTCATTTATTTCCTGTGCATCTGAAAGTTGGAAAATGAATAAAGTTGGAAGAAGAATTAATGCCTTTGAATTGTGATGTTGACAAAGAATATTGAATATCTCATGAACTGCCAAAAGAATTATCGTCAGATTACAAAAAAGGAAACAAGACACACAAAATACAACACAAATACCCCATTGTTTGAAAACATATTTTATATGAGGTTAGCAATGTCTGTGCTGCCAAATTGTTGTTGCTGTTGTTAGATGCCATCGAGTCAAGCACGACTCATAATGACCCTGTGAACACATGCATACCTTAGAAGAGATGAAATATATGACATTAACTTGTATGATTATTTTGGTGTAATTTTTAGCACAAAGCCGTGTTTGTAAGAGTCATCTACATTGTTTACAGTCCTCTGTAAACTAGTATATGAATATATCACATTTTTAAATCCATGCTGCTATTTATGGATCTTTTGGTTGTTTTAAATTTTTTATTCATATGAGCTATGGTGTTATATTGTTATTGTTGTTGTTGTTGTTATTTTTATTCACAACTGCCATACTGGTCCATAGGTTTCTTGATATATGTGTTAGTGAAATTGCTGGGTCACAGGACAAGAAAGTTTTCATCTTTCTTGTTATTGTTGTTGTTATGTGCCGTCAAGGCAAGTATGACACAGAGTGACCCTACAAACAACAAATCTGAACCCTGTCCTGTCCTGTGCTGTCCTTATCATCTCTGATGAAAGGTCATTCTGACATGGCCACTGTGTCAGTCCATCTCATTGAAGGTCTTCTCTTGCTGACCCTCCTCCTTCCCAAGCATGATGTCCTTTTCCAAGGTATAGCTTCTCCTAACAACATTCCCAGTGCATGTGAGATGAAGCTTCCCCATCTTTGCCTGCAAGGATACACTTTATCCAAGACTATCTGTTTGTTCTTTTGTCAGCACTCTTCTCCAACACCATAACTCAAAGGCATAAATCTTTCTTCTGTCATCTTTATTCATTGTCCAGCTCTCACATGCATACCACGTGATTGAGAAGGTACGGCTTGACTTCGGTACACCTTAGTCTTTAAGCTAACATCGTTGCTCTTCAGATTCTTTTCACTCTCAACAGCAGTGTAAATATTCCCTATTAATCCATATCTTCATCAACATTAGAGCTTGGTGAGATTTGGTGGTTTAGTCTTCAAGGGTCAAGTGGCTAACCCAAAGGCAGTCTCTCTGTCAGTTCAAATCCAACAGTGGCTCCACAGGAGAAAAATGAGTAATCTCCCTTCATGTGATTTACAGCATCCTGAAAACCTGAAGAGTAAAATATGGGTCATTTCTGAACTGACAGCAATAAGTTTGAGTTTTGAGGTTTTACCAATCTGATGAGTCAGGAGGGAGCTCTGATGAGAAGTAATAAAAAGTTGTGCTGCCAACTCAAAGGCAAGTGGCTTGAATCCACCAGCTGCACCACAGGAGAAAAACGCCCATCATCCATACGATTTACAGTCTCTGAAAAACCACCGAAGGGTCAGTTATGAGTAGGTTCTTATTTGAGAGCACATAACAACGACAAAGGGTCAGTGAGATTCTGTCACAATTACTCTAACTTGTATTTTCCTTATATTAAGCCTTAAAGTTCTGGTGACATAGTACTCCATAGGGAGTTGCATTGCTAATAGAAAGTCCAAGCCTCTCCAGAGGTTCAAAGCCACCAGTGCCTCCATGGGAGAAAGATAAATCTCCTCCCAGACTTGGAAACCTGGACTCAGCTGAGTTCGTTCTGTCATGACAGCAATAAATGAGTATATTAACACTATTGAACCTCCTTTTTCACTTATTTCATCAGAATTTCTTCATTTATTATTATTATTTACCTAACTTTCTGTTGGGCTGTCTGCATTTTTATTTTTCTATTTTCATTGTAGGGCTAATTTTTTTAGATACTAGACATAAGTCCTTAGTTTTATGTGTTTCCTTACTATGTTGGCTTTCTTTTCACTCTATTTTATCTTTCGACCACTTGGAGTTTGTATTTTCCATGTGCTTGAATTGGTCACTCTTTTTTTTTTTTCTTGCTGGACTTTTTTTAAAAAATCATTAAATTTTATTCATTTTAGTGAACATTTACAGAGATTTTGGGTTTTCATTCATTCATTGTTGCACTATTTTCTCCACCCTCCTCCCCAGTTCGTTCTTTTATTTTCCCTGAATTGGTCACTCTTGTCTTTACAGCTGATGTATCATTCAACAAGTAAGTTCTTCCTAGGTGATATTAAAATATTCTCCCGTGTTATTTTCTAAAAGATGTTGTTGTTGTTGTTGTTGTGGTGGTGGTGGTGGTGTACCATAGAGTTGGAACCAGCCCATAGCAGAGCCTCCAGCAGGTTTTCAGAGGCCGTTAATCGCACGGGAGGAGACTGCCCATCCTTCTCCGCAGGAGCAGCTGGTGGTCTCGAACTGCAAGCGTTTGGGAATGCGGCTCAGCTTCTTACCACTAGGCCACCAGAGCTCCCCAAAGATGTATTCGCTTTATTATTATTTAGTAATGAATCATTAATAATTCATTTTCTTTTATTAAGCAACCACGGGATACTAATTACTGTCCTTAGCACTTAAAAACATCTGTTTTCAGTTCTCTTTGCCTCGGGAAATTTTTTTAAAATTAATGAAAACAGTGCCTTAGATATAAAACAGTAGTAGGAAATACAATTTTCTTTTTCTTGTTGGTTTAAAAAAAAACCCCAGGTTCCATACTGTGTTTCCAAAAAGATAAGGTAAGGAAGATTTCGGGAATGTACTCCTGGAAAGGAGGAAAGGGCAGGGCAGAATGACAGAGTGGAATCCGCTCTCAGACGTGGCAGGTGCATCAAGTTCTAGGACTGGGTAATAATAGTTGGATGAGGGAGCACAGGAGAACAGAGAGTAAATTCAGCCTTCCTTTGGTTGCAAATGACAGAAACCCATTCCTAACTAGCTGAAGAGAAAAAGAAGAGTTAAGGAAATTCAGTTATTAGTTGTTAGGTATGATGTTGATTATAACATAGCAACCCTCCAAACAACAGGCTGAAACGTGGCCATATCATGTACCGCCATCCCAATGTCTGTCATGCTCAAGCCCACGGTTGCAGTCCCTGTATCAGTGGACCGCGCTAAGTGTCTTCCTCTCTTTCACTGATGCTCAGTACTATCTTTTTCCAAGGCTGGCACTTCCTGACAATACACCCAACGCATGTGAGACAAAGGGTCACGAGCTTAGCCTCTAAGGAGTGCTAGGATTACAATTCCTCCAAGACAGAGTGGTTGATTCTTTTGCCAGTCCACGATATATTCAATACTCTTCACCAACATCTGGGGCCCTCGGCCAGGTTCAAATTGTTTTCCTGTCAAACATTCTTCTAGATGGTATAGCACTGGTCTGTGCATTGCTGTACCGCAGTAACTCGTGTTGCTGTGATGCTGAACACTGTGACAGTGATGTGCCAATCGTGGTAATGGGTACCCATGGTGGACAGTGTTGGCTGGAGCTTCCTGACTAAAACAAGCCTGGAAGCAGGAGCGGCATCCACTTCTGAAATGGCTTGCCTCCGGAAACTCTATGTAGGAACAGTGCTCAGGCCGTTCGTTCATAGGGTCGCTATGAGTCGTCTACGACTGGACGGCACCAAACAACAACAACAACTTCACCAACATCAGCATTCAAAAGCATCAAGTTGTTTTTTTTTTTATCTCCCTTAATCATTTTCTAAGTTTCACGTGTATAGGAAGCAATTTAAAAGATCATAGGTGGGATCAGGCACACCTTACTCTTCAAACTGACATACAGCCTCACTTTTTAGCACTTTGGAGAGGTCCTTGACAGCAGATTTATACAATGCAACATGTCTTTTGATTTCTTAACTGCTGCTACCATAATTGTTGATTGTGCATCCAAGTAAAATAAAATCAACTTCAGTATCTTCCCCACCAAGCATGATGCTATTTATTGGTCCATTTGTGAGGATTCTTGCTGTCTTCATGTTGATATGTAATCCATATTGAGCTCTGAAGTCTTTTCCTTAGTAAATATTTCAACTCTTCTTCCCTTTATGCAAGCTGAAAAAATTAAATCTCTAAGATGCAATATGCGTCCATGACTATATCCCACATGAGTCTAAAAGTCATCTCGAAACAGATTTAATGCATTTAACACTAATGATCAGAGAGTTAGTTGTAGGATGCCATCAAAAACATCATACATTAAGAAAGCAAAAGATCATTAAAAAAAAACAGGAAAGGAGAAAAAGGAAAAAAAAAAGCCCGCAACAACCAACCAAAATGGACACCAGAAGAAACTCTAAAATTTGCTCTTGAACAAGGGAAACTAAAGCAAAAGGCAGAAATGATGAAATAAACGTTGAACAAAAGATTTCAAAAGACAGCTTGGAAAGACAACACCAAATATTATAATAAAAAGTGCAAAAACCTGAAGTTAGAAAAAAAGTTAGAGAGGGAAGAGCAAGCTCAGCATTTCTCAAACTGAAAGAACTGAAGGAAAAAAATTCAAGCCTCAAGTTGAAGGATTCCCCAGAAAAAATACTGAATGATGCAGGAAACATCAGAAGAAGACAGAAGGAATACACAGTCACTGTACCAAGAATTAGTCAGTACTGAACCATTTTGCAAAGTAGCCTTTCGCAAAGGAGAAGGGATATTGAAGGGGAAAGTCCAAGCTGCACTGAAGGCCTTCATAAAAATGAGGCTACTGATGGAAACAGCAATGTAGGTGTTTTAGCAAACAGATGATCCAGCCTTGAGCACGCTGACTAGTGTATTGGAAGAAATTTTGAAGACACTTACTTGGCCAACTGATTACAGATTCATATTTGTTCCCATTTAGAAAAGGTAGTCCAGAGGGGAAATGATGAAAAAATATAACTAATGCCACACACAGCATCATCTCATTGAAGGTTATTCAAAGTTGATTGGAGCGATGCACTGACAGAGAACTGCCAGAAATTCAAGCTGGATTCAGAAGAAGCCTTGGAACAAAGGATATCACTGTTGAAGTCAGATGAATATTTGCTGAAAGTAGGGGATACCAGAAAGATAGTAACTTATGCTTTATTGATTATGTAAAGACATGTGACTGTATGGATCATAATAAAACATGGTTAACATTGAAGACAGTGTTAAACATACCATGCATCACTAAGAGGGCAAACAAGTCTGTCCTGGAGAGGGTGAAACCAGGCTGCCCTTTGGAGGCAAGAATTTTGAAGCTCTGTCTCACATACTTTGGGCATGTAGCCAAGAGAGACAAGTCCTTGGAGAAGGATGTCATGCATGGAAGGGTGGAGGGACAGCGCAGGAGGAGAAGATCCTGGATGAGATCGATTGACTCAGTGACTGGGGTAATGGGGGTAGGTGTGTTGGAGACAATGAAATTAACTAAAGATGGATCAAGGTTCAGAGCTACTGTACAGAGAGTCACTATGAGTTACGAGCAACTCAATGTCACATAACAACAACAACATTGGGAAGAATGGGAACCCAGAACACTTCATCGTGCTCATAAAAAAAACTATTCATAGATGAAAAAGCAGTTGTATTAGGACAAGAGGATGTTGTTGTTGTTGTTATATGCTGCTGAGTCACCTGTGACCCATAGCAACCCTATGTATAGCAGCTCTGAACCCTGCCTTTTCCTGAGCCAGTCTCACTAATTCCAGCACACCAACCCCCATTGACCTAGTCACTCTATCAATCCATCTCATCCAGTGTCTTCCTCTCCTGTGTTGACTGTCCACCCTTCTGAGCATGATGTCCTTCTTCAAGGGCCGGTCTCTCCTGGCCATGTGCCCAAAGTTTGTGAGACAGAGCTTCTAAATTCTAGCCTCCAAGGAGAGACTTAGTTTCACCCTCTCTGAAACAGATCTATTTGTTTTCTTGGTGGTCCATGGTATGTTCAAGACTCTTCTCCAGCACCACAATTCAAAGACATAAATTCTTCTGTCATCCTTGGTCATTGTCCAGGTTTCTGATGCATAGCTAATAATTGAGTAGACCATGGCCTGGATCAGGTGCACCTTCATCTCTAGACTGACATCTTTGTTTCTCAATACTCTGGAGATGTCCCTGACAGCACATTTTCCCAGTGCAATTAGTCTTTTGATTTCCTGACTGCTGGTGTTAAGAGTGTTGATTGTGGAGCCGAGCAAGCTGTAATTGCTAACAACCTCAATCTCTTCTCCATCTATCATGATGCTGCCAAGAGGATACTATCTGCCTTAAAATGAGGAATGGCGTGTGTCAGGGCTGTGTCCTCTTCCCGTGCTTTTCAATCTGTATGCTGATGAAAGAATCCAAAATGCTGGATCGCATCAGGATCACAACATACATCAACAATCTCCATTATGAAGATGACACAAGCGATAACTCAATGGCTCACAGAAAGAAAAAGACCATGATCCAAGTGCAAGTGTTCAAACCACGTCAGTTTTTTTTTTGTTAACTCTATGTTTCTTTCTATTTGGTATCTTTCTTCTCTCCTACTGCTTCTTTCTTCTCACAGCTGGGAAAAACAACTTACCTTGTCCTTTAAACTCATAATCCCAGAGAAAAAGAAGAAGAAACATTTTTTCTGATAGCCTTTGACAAAAGTTTCCAAGAATCTTTCTGATTGTGTCACATTCCCCATAGGTGTCTTCAACTACCAATTCTGTACCATTCACTACTATCACATCCCATTTCAGTACTAGCCTTTTTAACTCCTGTTTGAATTATTTTAAACTTCATTATTTCATTGATACTCTAAACTTCTCAGAGGCTGGAACAGTATGCTCTTACTCCTAAGAGCTCCATCCTTAGCACGTGGTATTGGCTATTTTTAATAAAGTGCCTAGGACTGAATTTAAATAAGATCAATCTAAGGATTAGAATTTAAACTGATAAGCATGTAAATTTTGCTTGTTTCTTTTTACTTGTTGTGTGCCCTCGAATCAGAGGACACAGGAGGAGATTGCCCCTCTTTCTCCAGCAGAGCATCTGGTGGATTTGAACCATGCTCCTTTGGGATTGCAACACAGCTTGCCACTAAGCCACCAGAGCTCCCGATAAGTGTGTAATTTGAGTTAATTCAATGTTGCCACAGCTTTGCTCCAGCATGCTCATAGGTGGGGGCATTAAAGAGTAGAAAGAATCATGGAGCACTTACTTATACATGGCTTTTGTGAAGGGGGAGAACCATATTCAACTGAAGTTCTTAGAATGTTCTCAAAAGGACAAGGTCTTAGAATGAGTACACCTTATTTGAATTTCAAAAAGTCTTTGAGAGATTTCCACATCAAAGGCTGTTAGAATGTTATGATCCTGGAATTACTTAGAAGGTTACTGTTCTTAGTAGTGTTCTAAAAATTGTGTATAAGAAACAGAAGCAAAGTCAAGAAACAAAAGTTAGCCAAACATGAGAAAGTTGAGGTGTGGAGACCAACAGTTAGTATTTTAAACAAGTTATCAAGGCGAGGTCTGGACAATGGAAAGTGTCAGTCTGTATTTAATAGCTCATACTTAATGCAGTGTCCTTGGTCCTACAAATAGCTACGATGCTCAGTGGCTAATTCAAAGATCAGGGATCCCAGGCCAATTAGAGGAGCCTAGGGGGAAAAAAAAAGACCTGTCAACATATTTCTGGAAAAGCAGTCACTGAAAACCGTATGTAAAGTACTTCTACCAGACACACATGGGGTCACCATGAGTCAAAACTGAGTCGACAGTAACTGGTTCCTCGTATGTCAATGCAATATTTGAGTGATTTGAGAAGAGTATTGAATATACCATGGACTGCTAAGAGAACAAACAGATTGATCCTAGAGAGGGTGAGACCAGGCTGCTTCTTGGAGGAAAGGATTCTGAAGCTTTGTCTGACATACTTTGGACATGTTGCCAGGAGGAAGCAGTCCTTGGGGACGGATGTCATGCTTGGGAGTGTAGAGGGACAGCACAGAAGAAGAAGACCCTCAAAGTGATTTGGATTGATTCAGAGACGAGGGTAATGGGAGTGGGTGTGTCAGAGACAATAATTGGCACAGGATAGAGCAGTGTTTAGGGCTGTTGTGCATAGGGTTGCTATGAGTT
Organism: Elephantulus edwardii; assembly: GCF_000299155.1. NCBI lineage: Eukaryota > Metazoa > Chordata > Mammalia > Macroscelidea > Macroscelididae > Elephantulus > Elephantulus edwardii. Next base: position 41,582,448 of record NW_006399752.1, read on the forward strand.
GCAGGCAACTTGAAGGCACATAACAACAACAAGAAGATGGAAAAAAAGGCAAAATAATGGGAAATAATGTGGGTAGCTTCGATTTAGGAAATGTTCAATCATACGTTGTTGTAGTTCTACGCCATCAAGTCGGAATCTGTCAGAATCAATTCATAGCTGAACTTCCAGTGGGTTTTCAGAGGCAGTAACTGCATGGGAGAAGATTGTCCATCCTCCTTCTGCCAGTAGGCTAGTGGATTTGAACCACGTACCTTTGGGTTTCTTTCCGCTATGCCACCAGAGCTCCCCAATAAACACATATTTAAGGGAATAATAGCAATTCAGGGGAATCCTAAGCGGGAATGAGAGCCAATACTGTTCTTTGTTCCAACTAATCCATGAAGTGCCTGTTGACTCCATCATGACTCATGGGGACCCCACATGTTTTGGAGTAGAACTAGAATAGGGGGTGTAGCTCAGTGATAGAGCATTTGACTGCAGAGTGCAACCAGAACAGAGTCTCAACAGCCATGACCTTTCATAACGAGTCCTAGCGGTACAATGGTTTAAGTGTTGGGATGTTAACACTTGGTGGTTCAAATCCACAAGCCACTCCTTGGGAGAAAGGCAAGACAGTGCTTCGCAAAGATTTGAAGTCTTAGAAACCCTGAGGGTCAGCGTTACTGTCCTGGAGGGTCAGCATGCTTCGGAATCTACTTGATGACCATTGGCTTTTATGATCTTTCAGAAGTAGATCACTATCACCAGGCCTATACAGTGAGGTGTCTCTGGGCTCACTTAATAGCTGAGTGCTTACCAAATGTTCACCACCTCGGACTTCATTTGCTTCAAGTGTTGTTGTGTGCCACTGAGTTTCCTGTGACTCATAGAGAACCTTTGTAGAATACCCCTGAACCCTGTCCTATCCTGAGCCAATCTCACTGTCTCTGACATACCTATCCCATTACCCCAGTCACTGTGTCAATCAATCTCATCCAGGGTCTTCCTCTTCTGTGCTGTCCCTCCACCCTTCCAAGCATGAAGTCCTTCTCCAAGGACTGGTCCCTCCCAGAGGAGCATATGTGAGATGGACTTCAAAATCCTTGCCTCCAGAAAGCAAGTTGATTTCACCCTCTCCAGAACAAACCTGTTTGTTCTCTTGGTAGTCCGTGGTATATTCAGGACTCTTCTCTAGCACCACAGCTCAAAGGCATTAATTCTGCTTTTGGTCATCCTTAGTCATTGTCCAGTTCTCTGATGCATAGCAAGTAATGGCCTGGATTAGGCACACCTTAGTCTCTCAACTGATATCTTTGCACTTCCAACACTCTGGAGAGGTCCCTGACAGCAGACTTTCCTAACCTGTCTTTTGATTTCCTGGATGCTGGTTCTAAAAGTGTTGATTATGGAACCAAGCAAGCTGAAATTGTTGACTATCTCTTCTCCATCTATCATGGTGCTGCCAAATGGCCAGTGGTGAGAATCTTTGTTTTCTTGATGTTGAGTTTCAATCCATATTGAAGACTACAGTCCTTGACCTTCCACAGAAGATGCTTCAGGTGCTCTTCAGTTTCAGCAAGTAAGGTTATGTCATCTGCATAATGCCAGTTGTTTATGATTCTTCCTTCAATTCTCCTGCCACAATGCTCCACATAAAAAGATTGTTGTTGTTGTTGTTGTTAGGTGCCGTCGAGTCATAGATGACTCATAGCGACCCTATGAATGAAAGGCCTGAGCACTGTTCGTACATAGGGTTTCTGGAGGCAAGCCATTTCAGAAGTGGATGCCACTCCTGCTTCCAGGCTTGTTTTAGTTGGGAAGCTCCAGGAAACACTGTCCACCATGGGCGACCATTAACACGTCTGGCACATCAGTGTCCTAGTGTTCAGCATCACAGCAACCATGAGTTTCCTCTGTACAGCAATGCGCAGACCAGTGTTATACCACCTAGGCTCCCAAATTGTCTGTTCCACATATAGATTGAAAAAATGTGGAAACAGGATGCTTCCCTGATGCACTTCTTTCCTGATTTTTAACCATGCATTGTTTTCTTGCTCTGTTCTGACAACTACCTCTTAGTCCAAATATAGGTTTTGCATGAGCAAAATCAGGTGTTCTTGGAATTCCCATTCTCCTCAAGGTTAGCCACAATTTGTTGTGATCCACGCAGTGAAATGCCTTTGTGTAGTTAATGATACACAGACATTCTTTTGGTACTCTGTTTTCAGCCAAGATCCATCGGACATTGGCAATGATGTCCCTAGTGCCACGGCCTCTTCCATACCCAGCCTGTAGTTCTGGTAGTTCTCTGTTGATGACGTACTGTTCCAGTCATTTTTGGATAATCTTCAGCAAGATTTTGCTTGTGTGTAATATTAGTGATATTGTTTGGTAATTTCCACACTCTGTTGGATCACCCTTTTTTGGAATAAATATGGATCTCTTCCAGTCAACTGGCAAGATGGTTGTCCTCCAGATTTCTTGCCACAACTTAGTGTGCATGTCCAGGACAGCATCAATTTGCTGACATATGTCAATTGGTATGCCATCAATTCCTGGGACTTTGTTTTTTTACCAATTCTTTCAGGAAAACTTGAACGTCCTCCTTCATCACCAATGCCTGCCTCTTGGTCATAAGCAGTTCCTTTAAATTCTTCTGTCTGCCAACTCTTTTTGATACAGTGACTCTGTGTATTCCTTTCATCTTCTTTAAATGCATCCCAGATCATTCAATATTCTGCCCATTGCATCTTTTAAGTATTGCAACTCGAGGTTTGAATCTGTTCTTCAGTTCCTTCAGCTTAAGAAATGCCAAGTGAGTTTATCCCTTTTGATTTTCTGACTCCATCTCATTATACTTTGCTTTGTCTTGCTGAGCTGCCCTTTGAAATCTTCTGTTCAGCTTCTTAAGTTCCTGATTTCTTCCCTTTGCTTTGCTTCTCTGAACTCAACATTCAGAGTCTCTTCTGACATCCATCTTGGCCTTTTCTTTCTCCTCTGTCTTGCATTCATCATGAATAATATTCTTGATAAACTCCCACAGCTCATTTGGTCTTCATTTATTAGTGTCTAAGGCCTCAAACCTGTTCTTGAGATGGTCTTTAAATTCAGGTGGAATAGACTCAAGGTCACATTTCTTGTGGAGTTGATTTAATTTTCTTTAACTTCACTTTGAACTTGCTTATGAGTAGCTGATGGTCTCTTCCACAATCAGCAACTGGCCTAGTTTTCACAACTGATATTGAGCTTCTCCAACATTTTTTTTTCCATAGATGTAAGCAATCTGATTGGTAGATTGACCATCTGGTGAGGTCCGTGTGTAAAGCTGTCATTTGTGATTCTTTCTTTTTTATTTTTATTAAATTTTATTAATTTTAATGAACATTTACAGAGATTTTGGGTTTTCATTAATTCATTGTCGCACTTGTGATTCTTATAAAAGTTATTTGCAATGAATAAATCATTGATGGTACAAAAGTGTATCATTTTATCTACAGCCTCATTTCTGTCACCAAGGCCATGTTTTCCAACTACTGATCCTTCATCCTTGTCTCCAACTCTTGCATTCCAATCACCCATTATTATTAATGAATCCTGGTTGCACATCTGATCAATTTCTGACTGCAAAAGTTGGTAGAAATCTTCTCTTTACTCCTCTTCAGCTCCGGTTCTTGGTGCATGTATTTGAATGATAATGGTATTAACACATCTTCCTTGTATACATATGGATATTATTCTGTCACTCACAACATTATATTTCCAAATGGATCTAGAAATGGTCTTTTTGGCCAGTTTCCCTTGTATATCTTACTTTTCTGCATACTTCTTAACCATTGCTACAATGGTGTTTAGTTGAGGAGAACCTTATCAGTTGAAGGGGAATTTTTTTTTAAATTGTTGTTGTTGTTGTTATGTGCC
>NW_006399752.1:41587025-41589117 GCF_000299155.1 Elephantulus edwardii
TTCATGGATGGGGATAGAAGAGATACTGAAGTTGAAAAGAAAAAAGAAGTGATATAAATTTGGAAGGTATGTCCTTTAAAGGAAGTACAGAGGTAATGAATAAATGTTAAGTATTGCTGAGTATGACTCAAGTGACTCCATCCATGAGCAATAATAGATCTGAACTGTGTCCTATCCTATGCCCTTCTCATCATCTGTGACACACTTGAGCCTATTGCTGTAGCCGCTGTGTCAATCCATCTGGTTGAGATGAATAACCAAACACAAAGCACAAAAAATCACCAAGGATCAGAAGAGCATTAAAAACACATCATAAATTCCAAATTGCACTCTCCTTTGAACCATAAAGGTGGTTTGAGAACAAGCCCTCTCTCAAAATGAAACAAAATTAAGGACTCTGTGGAATTTATCTTGGCTCAACAATCAACATACTTGGTACCAGCAGCCAGAAAATTAAAAGGCAAATTGCACTGGGAACGTCTGCTGTCAGAGACCTCTCCAAAGTACTGAAGAGCAACGATGTTAGTCTGGAGATTAAGGTGCACCTGATCCAGGCCATAGTCTTTGCAATTACTTACTATGCGTCAGAAAGCTGGACAATGACTAGATGATGGAAGGAGAATCGATGTTTTTTAGCTGTGGTGCTGGAGAAGAGTACTGAATATACCATGGACTGCTAGGAGAACAAACAGGTTCATCCTAGAGAGGATGACACCAGGCTGCTCCTTGAACGCGAGGATTTTGAAGCTTCCTTTGACATACTTTGGACATGCTGCTGCAAGGAGAGACCAGTGCTTGGGAGGGTGGAGGGACAGCACAAGAGAGAAAGACCCTTGATGAGATGGATTGATTCAGTGGCTAGAGTAATGGGGTTGCGTGTATCAGACACAATATTAAGATTGGCACAGGGTAGCGCGGGGTTTAGGGCTGTTGTACATAGGGTTGCTATGAGTCACAGGCAACTCGAAGGCACATAACAACAACAACATTTCCCAAAAGGAGCTATACAGACTGAAAATGCACAAATACTTTAAAGAGGCATTTCAATGAATTCCTGGAGGAAAAACACATACTATATTGTCCATTAGAAGACCCCAGAAGAAAGCAATGACCATCTACTTCTGTAAAATCAGCCATTAAAAACCAATAGCACTAAGACAATAAAAAAAAAAAATTAAGTGCAGTTTCCAGGGAAAAAATCCAACTCTGGCACACAGGGCCACGCCCACACGCAAGCAGCTTCCATGAGCTGGATTTTTTAGAGGCCAGGGTGGTACCAGGTGACTGAGAACCAGGGCACCTCAGCTCTAGTCGCGGCTTGTCCACTAACGCTGTGTGTGTGCCCTTGGGCAAACTTAGCCTGAGTCTGTTTCCTTAACTGTAAAACAGCGGTAATAACAACTCTCCTGACTGGCTCAAAGGCTGGTTTGGGGGCATTCAAAGAAACCCTGTATTTAACGGTGTCGTGAAAACTGTTACGGGGCTCCATAAATACAAGGTACTCTGTGTGACTGCATCCCTAAAGTTCCTGCCAACTCCCAGGCAATGGGCATTTTTAGGGAGGCGCGCCCGGGCGCTCCCAGGTGCCCACTGTGTGCGTTCATCCATTACCTTCCCTCGTTCACGTGGGTATCTTGTTGAGACAACTTTTCAACGTCTTTAAGGTATTTTAAAACCTACGATGTCAAGAACGAGCAAGGTCTAGAACTAGCAAGTGCCTGTTAAAGCACACATGCTTATTTAAGTTAAACTCTCAGAAGGAGGCACCCAAACGTCAAGTCTGTCCGAAAGGACTTTTCCAAGCGTGTCTGCGCAGATGCTTTGTGTGCGATCAGTCAAGGGATGCGGCTGCAAGGAAACCTGAAAAGGTAGAACCAGTCTTACAGTAAAGGAGTCTTTAGAATTCCTGTTACTTTTTGTAAAGTGTGACAATTCCCTGGAATAGGCAGGATGCGCCTGTAACTAGCTGCAAACTCGCAGCGAGAAGACTCAAGTGGCGCCGCGCACAGGGTCCCGGCTCGGACCTTCCAGGGCCCCCCGTGCGCGTGAACGCGCCCCCTCGGCTCGCCCCGGCGTGCGCGCCTCCGCCAGG
>NW_006399752.1:41589898-41591385 GCF_000299155.1 Elephantulus edwardii
CCCGGGGACGGCCGCTCCCTCCCCGGGGGCCACGCCGGGGGCCCGAGCAAGTTGCGTCCGGGGGTCCCCCGGGAGCGGGGCGTTGACAGGTGGAGAAGGAGAAGGAGACGATCCCGGGCCCGACCCCTCGAGTGGCACAAAGCTGGCCCATCCCCACTCCCCGTGGAGGAGGGCAACTTTCCCACCCTGGTGAGCAAAGCTCCGAGCAGTGGTGCTCCTGCTTTTTTGAACTCCAGTAACCCCTTCCGGGGGCCGCACAAATGAGGAGGACCCGGGATTAGGCCCGATTGCACAGGCAGCCCCATTCTCTCCAGCAGGACACTCTGTCCGACGCCCCGTCTTCCTCTAAGGACCAAACAGGCATTTTCTACCGAATTCCCCCCAGCTCTTCCAAACAGCTTTTGCTTTCGAATAGCATCCCATTTCTTTTCGATGGCGGAAAGAAACGACTTCTCCACCAGGATACTATGGATTGAAAAGAAAGAGATGACATTATAGTTGGGATTAGACCTGCCCCAGCATGAAGAGTTAGGAAACCCCTTCGAGGTCCAAAATGACTATTTCACAGTCGGGAAACTAGGTCCAGAGAGGTGAATGAATGACTGGCTCAGCGTCTACAGCTTGATGGGGTCCCCCTGGCCCTCTCTCCCAAGAAAAAGTCAGCCCCAGTGGCAGAGTGGTTAAGCGCTGGACTTGTTAGAGAAAGGTCAGTGCATGGAACCCACTACCCGCTTTCAGAAAAAGATAGGACAGTCCACTTGTATCCAGACTCCAGTCCTGGAAATCCTATAGAACCTTCTGCTGGGAGTTGGAATGGACAGTGGATTGAGGCCTCTGCGTGTTCTGTGTAGAGACCCCTCTTCACACGGAGGACCCTTACTCCCTTGGTTGTATCCTCCACCACCCATCCCCAGGTCTTTACGCATTGAAGCAGAGAACAGAAATGAAAGCACCTTATGCTGAGTATTTTTTTCTTTGAGGACTCTTATTTTCCACTTTCTTCTTTGTAATTTGTGTTGTTGTGATGACTCTACACTGCAGAACAAGCCCAGAGCCGGCAGCTTTCTGCACAGAGTTCACCAACCTTGATTACCTTAGTGGAAGTTGTTCAGCCACTTATTCTCCTTTTCTGTGTTGTTCCTCCTCCAGTCACATGAGCACGCTGTCCTCTGAGTCCAGTCCAGTCTTTAGAGTTGCTGTTGTCGCTTTAATCCCATGTTCTTATATAATGCTGGCTTACTTAGAAGGCAAACATTTTTCACTAGTTGAGCCATTGTTTGATTGTAAGAAGGCTTCAGGGAATAGTTTTGGATTGAGATTTAAAGTCATTAGTTTCAGGAACGGACAGACTCCGTCTAACATACTTTGGACATGTTGTGAGGAGAGTCCGGTCCTTGGAGAAGGACATCATGCTTGGGAGGGTGGAGGGACAGCGCAGGAGAGGAAGGCCCTCTATGAGGTGGATTGATTCAGTGACTGGGATAATC
>NW_006399752.1:41592165-41600292 GCF_000299155.1 Elephantulus edwardii
GCAGTGGCACCATGCAATATTTGTCCTTTTGCGACTGAGATATTTCGCTCAGCATAATGTCCTCCAGGCTCACCCATTTTGAATAATATTGCATGAGTTCCTTGTTTTGCAATGCAGCATAGTATTCCATTGTGGGAATATATCACAGCTTCTCTATCCATTCATTTGTTGATGGGCACCTGGGTGGTTTCCAACTCCTTGCTATTGTGAACAAAGCTGCGATAAACATGGGTGTGCATACATCTACTTGGATGTCAGTTATGGTCTCTTTGGGATATATTCCCAGTAGTGGAATGGCTGGGTCAGATGGTATCTCTATTTGCAACTTTTTGAGAAAGTGTCATACCGCCTTCCACAGTGGTTGCACCAGAGACTTTTCATTTCCATTCATTTATTGTTGCACTTTTCTCTCCTCCCAACCCTCCCACCTAGTACACTACCCTCTTGGAAAAGTAAAAGAAAAATTCTTTCATTGATTTACAATCTATCCCCCAGGTCCACTCCACTGTGCAGCCTTTGCTCTGAACCCCTGTCGTGACAAAAATACCTAATCACATATCCCTTTTAAACCGTTTTCTCCCTCATCTGTTTCAATGAAGTATACATTATTGAACCCATCTTTCTCATTCTCCCCCCAACCCCGAGGTCAGTCCTGTTTCACAACAGTGGCACTATTCACTATTTGTCCTTTTGTGACTGAAGTATTTCATTCAGCCTAATGTCCTTCAGGGTCACACATTTTGAATAATATTGCATGAGTTCCTTGTTTTTCAATGTAGCGTAGTATTCCATTGTGTGAATATACCAGAGCTTCTCTACCCATTCGTTTGTTAATGGGCACTTAGGTTGTTTCCAACTCCTTGCTATTGTGAACAAAGCCACGGTAAACTTGGGTGTGCATAGCTTGAAAACTTTTAAGACGCCAAGCACTACACAAAGAACTAAAAGATAGAACAGAAACACTAAACAGGTATTTGGACAGTTGACCAGGCTATCTCAGGAAACCGACAAACCTCCAAACCAAGGAACCAAAGTCTGTGAAGTGTTGATTGAAAAAATTGTTGCATATATATCTATCACAAGACTTTTACCAATTCTAATTTTTCAGGTGAACAACACATTATCGTTCTTCAAGAAGAATAGGGAGCTCTGGGTAAGGAGTTGCACTGCCAGCCGAAAGGCAGGTGATTTGAATCCACAAGTGGTCCTTGGTAGAATGATGGGCACTCTCTTCCCAGATGATTTACAGCCTCTGAAAAACCTCTGGAGGGTCAGCTATGAGTCACTTCTGATTTGATGGCACGTAACTTATTGACAAGCAGTCACATTAATTGGGCATTCAACAAGTCCTTAGTGCAGTTTTTTGTCACCATAAACAAAGTCAGTATTCCATACAATATTAAACCCAGCAGGAGAGGAAGGCCCTCTATGAGGTGGATTGATTCAGTGACTGGGTTAATTGGGATGGGAGTGTCAGAGAGAGTGCAATTGGCACAGGACAGAGCGGAGTTTAGGGCTGTTGTACATAGGGTCGCTATGAGTCGCAAGCAATTCGACAGCACATAACAACAACAACATTAAATCCAGCTTACTCTACATCACTGCTAATTGCTAATGAACTTTGGTCTATTCTTGTCTTTTTAAATGTGAAGTCACACAGTGTTTGTCCTTTTGTGATTGGCTTAACCTTGCTCAGCATGTCTTAGGATCCATCTATATTGTAGCGCGCATCTAGACCTCACTCTGTGTCTGACGGCTATAGTCTGTTACCTAAACTAATTGCTGAAAAATTTCTTCTTAACCTGAACTTAACGAAAGCAGAACGTCATTTCATCTAGCTTTTTTGGTAGGCCCGTGACATTTGAACCCAATTATAGCATTCTTTCATGAATTTAGTAAAGCGGACAGGTAAATATTCTGCCCCACAGAACTTAGCTTCTGTCTTGGTATGTACTCCTTTTAAGAACGTTTTAAGCATATTCTTTGTATAAGACTTTAATTTTCGGATTTAAAACACTTTATCTTATTTTCCAGGCTGTCCTGCCTCATTTTTATCTATCTTCTTGACTCATAGCAATTTTCTTTGTAGTTTGTCTGTCACAGGTTAACCTTCAGAAATACAATAATGTCAAATGATTTCTATTTTATATCATAGTCACTGAAACACATTGAAAATAAACTTTATCTTCAGTTACACAGGTAATTTTGAACATTCTTCTTGAGTTTTGCAGTGTAGTGCTATGGAAGAAAGGAAATAAATAGTGTAGAGACTTTGCCCCCATGTTCTTACTGGAAAGGTGGGATGTATCCAGTGAATCTAGATAGTTTTACTAATACAAAGGGTGCTGTAGATGTCCAGGATATCGGTACTCTCCTGAAAGGGTTGAGACTTGATCTGGCCTATGAAGGTTTATTAGAGCTTTGTAAGGAAAACCCCAAAAATATCGAGATTAGCTTTGGGAGGGAAAAGTAGGAAACTTGGATGAGCCTACAACTGCATTGCCTTGAGAAACAGCATGGAAAATGTTAGTTGGGATTGAGGGGACGTGGGGTTTTATCCTCTTGTGAAAGTTTGGGGAGTGATTGAAAGTTTGAAACCCAAGGCTTAGTTTGATAAACCAGCATGATGAACATGTCACTGAATTAATAAGAAGAAGGAATATAATGGGCCAGGGTAGGTAAGAACTGTTAAACTCATCTGAGTGTAAAAAAAAAAGAAAAAACATTTAAAAAAAAATATTATTGTGTGTGTGTGTGTGTGTGTACTGTCAAATCAGATCTGACTGGTACAGGAGGAAATTGTCCCTTCTCCAGCAGAGCATCTGGTGGATTCGAACTGTGCGCCTCAGGGACTGTAGTGCAGCTTTTTGCCACTAGACCACCAGATCTCCCCCCAAACAATACCTTGTTCTAGGATAGAGTCAGTGGGAAGAATTACATAATAGATATTTTCTAAGCGGGGGTGGAAATTCATTTATAGGGACTGAGAGTTTCTAGCTTGGTGAATGAAAAGTTCTGTTGCTATTGGTAAAATGACATACTGCTAAGTTGATGTTTTACGCATCATCTTTGCACATTAGCGCTTTGGTGGCTTAATGAAATAGAAGTGCACTGCCAACCCAAAGGAAAGTGGTTCAAATCTGTCAGCTGCTGCTACACAGCAGGATGAGCCTTCCAGGCGATTTTCAGCCTCTGAGAACCTCCTGGAGGGTCAGCTGTGAGTTGGTCCCAGCTCCCTGGCATGGAACAACAGCCTGGTACACTTGAAGTGTTTTTCAGACCAAAGAAAAATAATAGTTATTCAAACATGTTTGTATGATTGCTCAGTTGTTGTCAGTCTCCCCCACTGACTTAAAAACAAAAGAATAGGGATCTTTCCCCATTCTGCTCACAGAGGTATTCCCAGCACCTAGAAGAGCCCTGGTGGCTACTTCAAGGGAGAAAGATCTGGCGCTTTGCATCTGTAAACATTTCCAGCTTAGGGGTCCAGTGGGCAATTCTGCTCTGTCCTGTAGGGCTGATGTAAGCTGCAACTGACTTGATGGCAGTGGGCATTGGGTTTAGATTTTGGGAGCATAGATCCTGGCATATAGGTGCTCACTGAAGTTACCAACTGAATCAAATAAAAGACTAAGGTTTAACTCAATCTTAAAATTATATGGTTTAGAATTTATTAATGGGAAAATGCTATATATCTTTTTTATTTTTGTGTGAGTGTACCGTCAAATCAGATCTGACTGGTACAGGAGGAGATTGTTCCTCCTTTTCCTGGCAGAGCATCTGGTGGATTCGAGCCATGTGCCTCTGGGATTGTAGTTGCAGCTCCTTGCCACTAGGCCACCAGAGCTCCCCTGAAAATGCTATTTTTTAAAAACAAAAGTCTTTCCTGCTCATCTAGTTTGAAGACAGTGGTAATAAAAGGAAAACGTAGCTGCTTTACAAAGAAACAGGAACATGGCTTTTTCTATAACAATTTTTTTTGGTTTTTTAAAAATTATATCATCCCAAGTATTTTAAAGTTCATTTTCATGTAAATTAGTTATAAGAAGCCCAAGTACTAAGGGGAAGCATAATGTAGAGAAACATTTCAAATAATTACTGAACCCAAAGAAAAGTTGGCTGTTGGCATCCACCAACTATGGTGTGGCAGTGGAGCGGGGAGAATAAGCAGTCTCCCCACGTAAAGATTTACAGCCTTGGGTTAATACCAACAGAGCATTTCTGTGAGTTAGAACCAGCTTGATGGCAGTGGGTAAATAGGAGTCCTTTGAAACAAAGATTAAAAATAGTCCCATTTTTGAACATTGCAGTAGTTTTTAGATACAGTTATACTATGATAGAACACTGGAATGGGAAACAGATTTCCATTCAGAGGGTTTTCTTAGCTTATTCCTAGTGTCTGATTTTAAGCATGCCACTTCACTTGTATCTGAGACTGTTTTACCCAACTGGTTATGAAAAAACAAAACAAACTAAAAAAACACCCAGGGTTAACAGTGTCTTACATAGTAGTGCTTTTTTTAAAAAAAATTTTTCTGTTTTAATTTTACTATTTTTTTATATGTGTACCATCAGATTGAATCTGACTAGTACCAGTGGGGATTGCCCCTCCTTCTCCAGCAGAGCATCTGGTGGATTTGAACCAACATAGAGTAGCTTTCCTACTTTGTGAAAAAGTGTATTCTATCCTTTTTCCTTCTATCTGTAATTGAATGACCTAGTAGTTAAGTCTCTGCCATGGGATATTCCGGTCTCACTCTCCTTCTCTGTGCTCGTCTCTGTATTATCACAGGCTTCTAACAAACCAATTGCATTATGCTACTTTATTCTTTGTTAACTTCTTGTCATCTGTAGGATAAAGTCCAGTTTTCAAGTTTATAGTCTATACAGCCTCTTGATTTTTCTTTCACTCCAGCCATCCCAAGTTGTTGGTCTGTGTCTTTCATGTGTTTATTCAAGTGCTCCGCGTTCCCTGTTTTCTGTCATCAGCTCTGTTAGCTGCTTCCCTCTCCTTCCCTGACAGTAATCTGGCTTTGTTCATGGTGCAAAGAGCCTCAGGAAATGACTCATTACCAACTCCAGGGGTAGATGTTGGTCGGTTCTTGCCAGTCAGGTAATTTTGCTTGTAAATTTGTTTTATTCCAGTCAGCGTGAAGAGAAGGAGGCATTCCTTCTCTCTTCGGGGGGGGGGGAAAGGACTCCCTCCCTTATTGCATATGGTCCCACTTGCCAGTGAGTGGCAAAGCTGCCTTGTGATGGTACAGTGGGAGGTGACAAGAACCTGCCTGAGTCCTCAGAACATTGTTCGGTTGCGCACTGCCCTAGGCTTGGAGGCTGCCCAACCACTGGATTTCTCCACTTGAGTAAACTTCTTTGTGTTTATGCCAATTCTTTGGAGTTATTTGCCATCAAAAATCATCTGGTTGTTACTGATAAAATCCTCTTTATACTTTAAGACCTAATTAAAATGTTATCTCTAACAGTGTCCTTTTGTATCTTGGACCTCTCTTCCAGCTCCTATCCAGAGCATTAGAGTCACTTTCTTATCTGTCTGACTCCTGTACAATTGTACTCTATGTATGCTTTGAAACAAAGGCCCAGTTCAGCGGTATAAAATAACTATATCAGAAGTAAGCTGTTCAGATAAAATAACATGTAAAATTGCTTTGGGAATAATATTTTGTAAATATAAAGGATGTAGTTACTGGTGACAGGCCACGCATGTTCTTTGTTGGCTACTCTTCCTTCTCTCTGCCTCTCACTGCCATCAGTTGGTTACTCAGAGTGAGCCATCATCGAGGTTCTGAGGCAGTAAATTAGATCAAGATGAGACTGCTCGTCTTTCTCCCTTGGAGAACTGGTGGATTAGAACTTTGGGAAAAACTCAGTCAGAAATGTCCGTTAAAATAGAAAATGTGACCATATCCACTTGCCATAATCAGTTGTATTTCTTAATAGAACTAGGAAACATGGAAAGAGCTATACTGAATAATAATGGTGGTGTTATTGTACTGTTTCTCCTCTCCCCTTTGCTTCTCTCTGTCTCAGGTGCATACCAAAACTAACTTCAAGTGTGTATGTGTTGTTTTTCTTTTTACTGTCTTTTGAAATTGTATTTAAGACTTTTATCTAGGATTTATTTGTAAATTACTTCTTTAGAGAAAAGTTCTATTAAATGCTTTGTAAGACCTAATTGTAACTGTCTTTAGACTTTCCCAAAATATACTTTGCTTGCTCGAGATGATATGAGAATTTTCTTGTAAGCAAAAAGCTTTGTGGCAGAACTCAGTGACTTTGTAGCAAATGTTGGTAATAGCTTATGACAAAAAAGTCTCATTATAGCCCTAATTATGGAATCATAGTTCTGTCACATGCTTCAACAATAAAGTCTGACAAAGGAGGAGGGAATGGGAAAGGAGAGTTAACATTTCCAGACTCAGTGTACTTCATCATTTGCTGGCTTTGGTCAAGTAAATGAAATGTCAATGTAGTAATTTGTGCTTATTTTAAAAACAACCAAAAAAAAAAAGAAGAATGTATTATACATTTAGAAATTATATGTTAGGATGACTATAAGACGACGAAATTGTCATATTTAGCTACAAAGAACTTTTCTTGTTTTACTGTTGCTCGCTTTCTATTTTGGACACATTACCTTCTCTGTGCCATAGTTTCCGCATTTATAGAATAAATAGTACCACCCAACCTTAAGTAGCTTGGTTGCACAATCAAAATCTTGGCACCAGTAGTCAGGAAATCAAAAGACACATTGCACTGGGAAAGTCTGCTGTCAGAGACCTCTTTAGAGTACTGAAGAGCAATAATGTCAGTCTTGAGACCGAGGTGTATGATTCAGGCCATGGTTTTTGCAGGTAACTTCTGTGCATCCAAGAGCTGGACAATAACTAAGGATGATAGTATAAGGATCAGTGTCTTTGAGTTGTACTGCTGGAGAAGAGTGTTGAATATGCCATGGACTGCCAGGAGAGCAAACAGGTCTGTCCCGGAGAGGGTGAAAACAGGTCGCTCCCTGGAGGCAAGGATTTTGAAGCTCCATCTCACATACTTTGGACATGTGGCCAGGAGGGACCAGTCTTTGGAGAGAGAGATCGTGCTTGGAAGGGTGGAGGGACATTGCAGAGAAGACCCAGGTTAAGATGGATTAACTCAGTGACTGGATAAATGAGATTAGGTCTATTGGAGACAGTGCGATTGGCTTAGGATAGGGTAGGGTTCAGAGTTTATGCACATAAGGTTGTTGTGAGTCACAGGTGACTCAACGGCACTTAACCACCTCAGGTTTCTCTTGTTGGATTGATTAAAATGTAAAAATAATTCATATGTTTAGAACACAGGCACTCAAATATTCTCTGCCCGCCCCCCCCCCATACTCTTTAGAAATTAAGTAAATACTGCTAATGCTTTTTAGGGTTTCCATATAGTTAATTTTTATGCTGTGTGGGATTATTACTTTGAATGCAAAAAAGTCTCAATTCAAGTAGTATTATGAATGTGAAGGTAATGAACAAAGTCCTCCTCTTCCTCTTGATAAAGTCCTTGTCACAGGGCTTTTGGTTACCTTGTCTATCTCCTCTCTAGGCTCATGTCTTTACTGCCACAGTCCCAAGCCACTGCATTCTATTTATAGAACTGCAGTGTTTTATTTCCTCAATGAACCAAGTTTTGTTTTCTCCTTGGGACTTCACATAATTCCTCACCCATTTTGGAACGTTTTAGCATCCCTCCGCCTCACCTCCACAAAAAAGGTAAAAGGTTCACGTTGACCAGCCTCATCTCACTCCAGATGGTTATTTCTCAACAATCCTAGAGAAGTAGATAATATTATTGAACACAGAGAAGCTAAGATTTTTACCTCAATTCTATCACTTAGAAATAAACAATTAACAGTAGATGACACAATTTCGATAGAGCTGGATCAAAACCCAGATGTCTCGCTCTGGGATTTTTCATCTTCAGTGATCACTATTGTCTATCTATGCAATTGCTTGCTGGCTGATTTGTCCAGTGAGGCTTTCAGCACCATCAGAACAGATTTACTTGTTTTGCTCTTTGTGGTTTTTCCATGTTCTTGGTTCATACGAGATGCTCAGAAAATACATAAATGAA
>NW_006399752.1:41601598-41623623 GCF_000299155.1 Elephantulus edwardii
CAGTTGGGTCACCTTTCTTTGGAATGGGAACAAATATAGATCTCTTCCAGTCAGTTGGCCAAGTGGTTGTTCTCCAGATTTCTTGGCACAACTTGGTAAAGTTCTTAAATTTTCTTTCAGTACTTTTCATACATAGTCTAAGGGGTTTCACCAGTCTCTATTGGACTAGTAAGGTTGGCCCCTTTTTTAAAAAAAAAAAGTTTTTTACGCTTTGTTCTCATTCCTCCCACTCTGTCCAGAGCCTTCTGCTGTGAACCCTTTTAGAGTGGTCAGTAGTGGTTGCTGGCATTACCTAGTTCTGATCTCAAGGTTGTGGAAGTTGAGGTTTGCATTAGTCCTTTTCACTAATTGAAAAGATATTCTGTAGTCCCCTCTTCACATGGTAGGAGCCCTGGGGGTGGAGTCCATAGAATGTTGAACTGCTAACCTGAAGGCTGTGCTTCTCCAGGAACTCAGGCCCACCGGAAGGCCGAGAGAGAAAGGTGGGTGTCCTGCGCCCCCGGAGGTGTTCTGTCTCAGAAGCTCAGAGGAGGGTTGTTAAGAGTTGGAACCAGCACATGGCCGTGAAACTGAGTTTTTCCACTGTGTGCACTAAGGAAATGGAAATTATTTGGAATTACCTTCTAAGTGGAGTGGTAGTGTTATATACTGTCAAGTCAGAAGAGACCCATAGTTTATCCTCCAATGGGATTTTAGAGAATTTTACGTGAATCACACGGAAAGAGATTGACCATCTTTCTCCCTCAGAGCAGCTATTGGATTCAAACCAGGTACCTTTGTACTTCCCACTAAGTTCCTTACCACTACTAAGCACCTGTTGTTATATGCCATCAGCTTTGGCTCATAGTGACCCTCTGTACAGTAGCTCTGAACCCTGCTCTATACTGAGCCAGTGTCACTGCCTCTGACACACCTACCCTCATTGCCCCAGTTACTGTCCAGCTCTCTGGTGCATAGTTAGTAATTGCAAAGACTGTGGCCTGGATCAGGTGCACTTTAGTCTCTAGACTGACCTCATTGCTCTTCACTCTGGAGAGGTCCCTGACAGCAGATTTTCCTAATATAATTCATCTTTTGATTTTCTGACTGCTGGTGCCAAGTGTTGCTTTTGAAACCAAGCAAGCTATAATAGTCAACTAGTGGTCTAGTGGTGATAATATTTGTTTTTTGATAATTGAGTTTCCATCCGTATTGCAGACTACATTCCTTGACCTTCTGCAGCAAATGCTTCAGGACCTTCTCAGTTTTGGCAAGGAAGGTTGTGTCATCTGCATGACTTGTGTTGTTGATGGGTCTTCCAATCCTGATGCCACATTCCTCCTCATAAAGCCCAGCCTTTCCAATTATTTATTCCACATAGAGATTGAAAAGGTATGGACACAGATGCATCCCTGACACACTCCTTTCCTGATTTTGGATCATGCAAAGTTTCCTTATTCTATTCTGACAACTTCTTCCAAGTCCAGGTTTAGGTTTCGCATAAGCACAATCAAGTGTTCTGGGATTCTCATTCTTCTCAAGGTTAGCTACAGTTTTTTGTGATCCACATAGTCAATGAAACACAGATAGACATTCCTCTGATACACTGTGTTTTCTACCAAGATCCATCTGATATTGGCAATAATGTCTCTAGTGCCATGACCTCTTCTAAACCTAGCCTGTACTTCTAGCAGTTCTCTGTCAATGTACTGTTCAGACATTTTTTTTATAATCTTCAGCAGAAGTTTGCTTGTGTATGATATTAGTAATATTGTTTGATAATTTCCACACTCTGTGAGGTCACCTTTCTTTGCAATGGGAATAAAAATGGATCTCTTCAGTCATTTGGCCAGGTAGCTGTCCTCCAGATTTCTTGGTACCATCTGGGTAACAAGTCCAGCATCTGTTTGTTGAAATTTATTAGTTGGTATTCTATCAATTCCTGGGGCCTTGTTTTTTTGCTTAGTCCTTCAGAAAAGCCTGAACTTCTCTTTCGTCACCATTGCCTCTTGATCATATGTTGTTTCTTGAAATTCTTCTGTGTCAACCAGTTCTTTTTGGTACAGTAACTGTATACTCTTTCCATTTTCTTTTATGTTTCCTGGATCATTCATAGTTCTTTCTTTACTACTCTCTCATTTTACTCTCATGTCTGCCTTTCTTGCCTCATTTCCTTGTATTTATATTACTCCTTAAACTTTGAAATTAGTTGCTGTAAAGTCAGAACCAAGTAATAGTTGGCCCTCCAGTGGGTTTTTGGGAGGCTGTGAATCACATAAGAGCAGATTACCAGGCTTTCTACCACAAAGCAGCTGGTGAGATTTGAACCCTCAGAGAGATGCCACCTTTAGGTCCCTACAGATTATGTTCCCAGAGCTCCCTATGTTAGTCTTCATATATATGCCTACTCTTATGTCTTTATTTCAAGGAGCACTGGTGGTACAGTATGTTCTGTATTGGACTGTTAACCAAAAAAAAGGTTGGCAGTTCAAATCCACCAGCCATTCCATGGAAGAAGGTGAGACAAGTCTGCTCCGTTGTAGATTCACAGCCTTGGAAACTTGCAGTCTTAACTTGGATGCAGTGAGTGGGTAGGATGACTTCTTTCACTGTTAGAAGTCTCATCTTCTGTGCGGATGTCTTAGGTTCAGTTTCCTACAGATACATTCATCTTAGCTATTTTCTGCTGTTCTCACAGAAATTACCCAAGTAGCTAACTTTAACAAGAAATGTATTCTCCGGAGAATAAATGTATTCTTCAGGAGGCTAGAGGTCTAAATTTCAGGCACCTGCTCTTTAGATCTGGAGAAAGAGCCTTGTTTTATCACATTGTAGGCCCACTATCCATGGAGATCTCCACGTATCTTGGCATTCGGAGTCCTCTAAATTGGGGAGTTCTTAGTGCAAGGACTCTGGGCCCAAAAGACATGTCTTGCTCCAGCTCTTATTTCCTTGGTGATACTGAGATCCATCTCTCTCTGGTTGCTTCTCTCTCCTTTTATCTCTTGTAAAGGGTGCTGCAGGTTGCATCCCAGGGAAACTCCTGTATCAGTTCAGGACTGTGACCTCAGTGAGGGTGTTGCATCCACTCTAAACTCCTTATCAGTTTAATCAGCTGCACACATCTTGCGGTATGCTTCCCTCATTACATAACCACCAAATCAGTGAGACTCATGGCCCAGCCAGGTGGACATACTCTGGTGTGGGCACAAGTCAAATAAAGAAGAAAATGACAGATTTTAACCTGAACATGGAATTCTTTACATCTTTTCCTGCTTGGTTTCTGTCATTTGGACCATTCCTGTGTTTTCCCTTTCTAAGCACCTGATAGATTAAGGATCTGTTGTAATCCACGGTTTCTTTAAGGTTCTTAGATTACAGTTTCAGAAAATAAAACATAGGCCTAGAATCCTCAGAATTTAGTCTTTTCAAGGACATAAAAATCTTAGTATTTTAGACAGCATGTTAAGATCTGTGATAGAAGTGTTTCCAAAACTCTGAGGTGGTTCAGAGAAAAGAACTGATTTCTTATTCCGACCGAGTCTCAGTCAGATGCAGTTCTTCCTGACCACTGCCCAGCCATCTTAATGTTTGCCACACTCTCCTTTGGGCACTTCTTTTTCCAACCCCCGAGTCATCAGCATTTCCTGTGGCTCGGTACTTGGCCTTCCGTTCATTCTTCTGTATATATTTTTGAAGGAAATGGATTTTGTTTCAAGATGTCATATCATAGCTTTCAAATCTGTGCCAGCTCCAAGAGTACTTTTTAAAAAAAAAAATTGTGGAATGGTAATGCCTACCAAGAAGCACAGTAAACACTTTTAAGTCTGGCACATTCCTTTAAAGCTGAGTACTGGACTCGGGAAGTATATGGTAACTACTCCAAGAGTGTCCATGCCTCTTCCTCATCAAATCCCCTTGCCTCCTCTTAAAACGAGACCCATTACCTTCAGCTCATTTCCAACTGAGTCTACTTAAAGGTAACACTGTTGTGATTTTTATGGTCATTTCTTCCTCATACTTTAAAAGGAGCTTGATACCTGAATGTCACCTAGATATTAATTTCCCCCCCACGCAGCTTGATTTATGAGATTAATACACATGGCATATAGCGGTAGTTTATGGTCATAGTTTGTTTTCTTATTAACAGTGATTGGGTTGTTTCTAGTTTGGGACTTGTACCAGGGGTCCCCAAGACCAACCTAAGGTTCAGTGGTTCACTAGACTCAGAGAAGCTGTTCTATTCTTGGTTATGGTTTATATAGCAAAAGGGTCCAGCATACAGTCAGCAGAGGCAGAATATCCTTGAGGCGAGTCCAGGAGAAAACAAACTAGTACAAGTGTCCCGTCCCAGAGGCGTCACACATGGACATGCGTGATTCCTCCAGCATCTCTGTGCAACGACATAGACCAGCCAGGGAAGGTTACCTGCACCTTACTGTCCAGAGGTTTGTGGTGGTTTTTAATGTGCTGTCTTGTCAGAACTGACTTACAGCTGACTCTGCAGCAGATTTTCAGAAGCTGTAAATCACAGAGATTGCCTGTCTTTCTTAGAAGGAGGAACTGGTTTATTTGAACCAAATAAATACCTTTGAATTGGCAACACAGCTCTTTACCACTAGGCCACTGGAGCTCCTTATACAGCAAATTAAGTTCCCATTTAACATTTTCTTTTTTCCAAAAAGATATTTTATTTAGAAACAATTATTGCATGTCAATCCCAGCATGCTTTTCTATGTTGTTATGTTAGGCCTTTGGTTCCTATAAAGAAAAACAAAACAAAAACAGAAACACCCTGCATTATAAAAAAGTGGTTCGTTGTTCCTTCCCTGACCTCAGGTACCCTTCATGATCCCTCAGACGGTTCCTTCTGGAACAAGCTCTCCTCTTTTCCTCCAGCCAGCCCCTGTGGGTCCACCTTTTCAGGCTTCCCATTTAACATTTTCTAAACTATAGGAATTTCTTCTCTGTCCTACAGGGTCAGAGTCAAAAATAGACTTAACTGCACATGTAGTGGGTTTGGGGTGTTTTTTGAAACTGTTATACTTACTGTTCAGTGTTACTGGTTACATTTCACAGTGGACCTCATTATTTCCCTGCTAGTCTTTCTAGTTTCTCTGCCTTCCCTGTACCATATCATCTTTACGGTAAATCCTGACCATTTGGTGTCATAAAGAGTGCAGTACTCATGAATGACATTGTGTATCGTAGGAGCCAGTTGTTGCAGGCTGAAAAGTAACCTCTGGAAGTGGTCTAAACAACAAGTTTAAAGGAATAGCTAAGGGAGATTGTTTTAAGGAATCCTGTCGTGTCTTCTGTTAACATGACCAAAGTACGTAAGACAGGTTCTTGCCATCATTGCTTCATTAGAGCATTCTGTCTATACTTAGTCCAGGACAGATTTGTTCATTCTTCTGGCAGCCCATGATATTATTTCATATTCTTCACAGTTGTAAAATCCCAAAGTCATCACTTCTTCTCCAGTCTTCCTTATTTGCTATCCAGCATTGATATTCATGTAATGCATTTAAAAAGGCCTTGGTTTGGGTCTGGTGCACCTTGTTCCTCAGTGACATCTTTACTCTTTAACTCTTAAAACAGATCCTTTGCAACAGATTAAAAAAATTCATGTGGAACTTTTTCTCCTATTATCTCTGGGACCATCTGTTGTATCCTTGGTCAGAACATCATTAATAGTAGTTAGACACCAGTTCTTCTGATTTCAAAATAGACAGAACCATGGTTCATGTGAGCTGTTAGTCCTGCACACTAGTTTCTTGTTGGAGTTTTTGGTTTCTTCCACCTTCGCTCCAGTCAGATGAATAGGTGTGTATGTGTCTGGGGTTTTAGTACATTTCACGTAGGCCTACAGTGTTCCTATGACTGATCTCCACTGCTCAGATTCCTGTTCTCACCTCTGAGCCAAAACGGCATTCACCGTGAATCATCTTGTATGTATAAACTATTTGATCAAGTTTGTGCTGCCTGATCCAAGGCCTCAATGATGTAAAAGCACTATCAGTGGGCAGAATATTCCAAGGCTTCAGAGGACATGACCAAAAGCTAATCGTGAAGATAGACATTTCTTTTGAATGTACAGAGTTTGAAAAACCTAGCCCTGCTCCATTAGCTCTTCACTTTGCCAGGCATAATGAACAGGTTTGCTTTGAACATTATCTTGTTTTTGTAACCATGTGCATGGTTTTCTGTTACACTTATTCAAGAATGGAATTTTTAGATCATAAATTACATGTGTCTTCAACTTTTTTCTCAGAGTACTTTAAATTTGCACACCCAGCCATAATGTCTAAGAGCTCTTCTTATGTTCCACATGCCTTCCAGCAACTATTTTTAGTCTTTTTTAACTTAGCATTTCCTTGCTTCCAATGAAACTGCATCTTTTCATATGTTTGTTAGCCATTTGGAACGGGGTCATTTTTAGAGCTCAACAAATTCAAAACCAATCTGTCTTTCACTCTTGCAAATGTAGAAGCTCCTCTGAATGTAATACATTTAAATGGCTAACACTACTCTCCTTTCAGTCACCTAACTGAAAAACCTCAAAACTTATTCCTTACTCTTTAAAGGATTGGAGGTTTAATAGGTGAGTAGGCAACAGATACGGACAATTCATAGGAAAAGATCAGAAAAAGGGAGGCTTGTATATATGGAAAGATGCACAATCTCACAAGGAAAGCACAAACTGAGACTCACCCTCAACCTAGTGCAGATTTTCCTCCTTACTTAACATCTTGACTACTGACATGGAAGAGAAAGTTTATCCCATGGAACAGTATAAAAGGCCTAATACTTATCTTTCTTAGAAAGATTGCCCACTGCTTAAGCAAAGTGTAAGTTTTCCTGGCTCCTGTACCCTTGAGGCTTTTGTAATAATGATGTGATTTATCTATTCCACATCATCTAGCATTGTTCTTATTCTCCACTCAATCCTCTTTGCTTCCAGTGCATTGACCATCTTAGCCTTTTTCCTGTTCGGTTTGCCCTTGAAGTTCTGTAGAGAGGGTCACTGTGAGTCAGAATCACCTCACTGTCAGTAAGTGTTCTGCGAGCCCTGGAAGTGAGTGCAGTGGTTAATGCAGTTAGCCGCCAATTAAAAAAAAGTCAGTGTTTCAGCCCATCGTTTACTTCTTGGGAGAAAGATGTGACAGTCTGCTTCAGTGAAGAGGTACAGCCTTGGGAACCCTGTGGGACAGTTCTGCTGTGCCCCATAGGTTCACTGAGAATTGGAACCAATTCACTGGCCGTGAAGGTGGTTTTGGGCTTTAGAGTTCTATAGAGTACATATAAGAACTATTGCTATCTGAGCATATTGTTGGAGCTACTGTGTTAGTCTGTCTTGTTGAGGATCTTTCTCCTTTTCATTGACCCTTTACTAGGCATTTCCATTCTTTCAGTTTGAGAAATGCCCAATCCTGAAAGCACGTGGTTCAAATCCACGAGATCCTCCACTGGAGAAGGAGGGACAATCTCCTCCTATGCCAGTCAGATTTAATTTGATGGTACACACACATACAAAAACAAAAAGACATGTCAAGTTTTTGCACATTCCATTTCAATACTTGTCTCCTCAAGCTCCTTTTACTTGGGCATCTCTTCCCCAGGTCTTGGCTTCTCAACCAGTTCTGTACTGCAATTTTCATAGTCTCTTCTGACATCCGTTTTGTTATTTTCTTTCTCCTCTGTCTTTGCAGTGACCTTTTGCTCTCTTCATAAATGATCTTTAATGTTACCCCACAGTTCTGATCTCTGATCCTCAGTGTTCAATGCCTTGAGCTTGTTACTGAGATGATTTTTAAATTTAGGTAGGACCACTGGACTAAGAGGCAACAATCATCGATAGATCGAGAAAAGATTAAAATTGTCAATGATTTCATCTTGTTTGAATCCACAGTCAGTACCTTTGATACCAGCAGTTAGGAGATTGGGAGGCCAATAGCATTGGGAAAGTCTACTGGGAGGGATCTCACCAAAGTCCTAAAGAGCAGTGATGTCACTCTAGAGACTAAGATGTGCCTGATTCAAACCACAGTCTTTCTAATCACATGCTGTGCATCTGAGTACTGGACAGTGAATAAGGATTACAGAAGAAGAATGGAAGCATTTGAGTTGTGGGGTTGAAGAAGAGTTGACTATCCCATGGACTGCCAAAAGAGCAGATACATATGTAGTGGAGAAAATTCAACCAGTATGTTTCTTGGAGTTGAAGTTAGTGAAGCTTCAGCTCCCATATTTTGGACATGTTGTTAGGAGAGGCTCTTCCTTGCTTAGAAAGGTGGAGGATCAGTAAAGAACAGGAAGAACCTCAGCGAGGTGGATTGATACAGTGTCTGTGGCAAGAGACTCAGATGTATTGAGGATGATAAGGACGGTACAGGATAGGACACAGGTCAGATCTGTTGTTAATAGGGTGGCTGTGAGTCATTCTTGACTGAACAGCACTTAACAACAGCGACTACCAAGCATGATGGCCTTTTCCAAAGGTGGTTGTTAAATACCATCCAGCTGGAACCGGTTCATAGCTGACTCTCATGGGTTACAGAGGTAGTAAATTGCAAGAGAGCAGATTGCCTACCTGTTGGTAGTCAGCACCCTTGGTATCCTCAGCCAGGAAATGAGGAAACATGCTTGCCCTGGAAAAGTCTGCAGTCTAGAACCTCTCCAAACTCTTGAGGAGCAATGATAACAGTTTAAGGACGAAGGTGTGCCTGATTCAGGCGATGGTCTTTTCAGTCACTTGCTATATATCTGTGTCTTATTGACTATGCAAAGGCATTTGACTGTGTGGATCACAATAAATTGTGGCTAACCTTAAGGAAAATGGGAACCTCAAAACACTTGATGGTGCTTATATGAAACCTATACTTGGACCAAGAAGCAGTCCTCAGAAGAGAGCAAGGAAACACTGCATGGTTCAAAATCAGGAAAGGAGTGCATCAGGAATGCATCTTGTCCTCATAGCTTTGTCTGTCTGCAGAACAGATCATTTGGGAAGTAGGGCTTTATGAGGAGGAGTGTGACCTATGATATGCAGATTACACAACCTTGCTTACTGAAACTGAACAAGATCTGAAGCACTTGCTGCAAAAGGTCAAGGACTGCAGTCTTCTATATGATTGAAGTTCAACATCAAGATTCTCACCACTGGGCACATTGGCAGCACTATAGTACATGGAGACGAGATTGAGGTTATTAGCAATTACAGCTTGCTTGGATCCACAATCAAGCTCTTTAACACCAGCAGTCAGGAAATGGAAAGATGAATTGTATTGAGAAAATCTGCTGTCATGGACCTCTCCAGAGTGCTGAAGAGCAGTGATGTCAGTCTAGATACAAAGGTGCACCTAATCCAGGCCATGGTCTTCTCAATTACTTATTATGCTTCATAATAAGTTGCATAGTGACTAAGGATGACAGAAGAATAGATGCCTTTAAGTTGTGGTGCTGGAGAAGAGTCTTGTACATATCATGGACTGCCAAGAAAACAAATTGGTCTGGCTTGGAGAGGATGAAACCAAGGTTCTCCTTGGAGGCTAGGATTTTGTAGCTCTTCCTCACTTACTTTGGGCTTTTGGCCAGGAGAGATTGGTCTTTGGAGAAGGACATCATGCTCGGAAGGGTGGATGGATAGTGCAGGAAAGGGAGACCCAGGATGAAATGGATTAATTCAGTAACTGGGTCAATGGGGGTTGTTTTATCAGAATTAGTGAGACTGGCTCAGGACAGGAAAGGTTTCAGAGCTGCTGCACATAGGGTCACTATACATTGCAGATGACTCAACCAGTAACATTCTGTGACAGGTTTGGAAGCAGGAGTGGCATCCACTTCCTAAACGACATGCTTCACGAAACTATGAACTTTGATAAATGTCAATAGTTGTAGAGGGGCTTCAGGCCTTTTGTTCATAGGGTCGCTGTGAATTGTGCTCAACTCGAAGGCAATCACAAAAAATATATCTGACAGCTGGACAATGAATAAGGATGACAGAAGGAATAAGGATGACAGAAGAATTGATGCCTTTGAGCTATAGTGTTGGAGAAGAGTACTAAATATCTTGTAGACTGCCAAAAGGCAGTGCCGCCAGAGTACTCCTTGGAGGGAAAGATTACAAAGCTTCATCTCACATACGTAGGCATGTTGCTAGGAGAAGCTATTCCTTGGAGAGGGACATCATGCTTGAAAAGGTGGACGGTCAGCGAAAAAGAGGAATATCCTCAACTAGACCGATTGGCACAGTGACTGCTGTAGTGGGCTCTAGTGTGTCAGAGATAATGGCACAGGACAGATAAGAGAGGGTTCGCATCTGTTGTTTAACAGTTAACTGTTGAGTCATGCTTGACTCAGCAGCACCTAACAACAACATTGCATTTTATAAATACATCACACTTTCATTACTTACTCACAAACTTATCTGTGTTGCTTTGGATTGTTTTCTGTGTTAAGACTGTTACAAAGTTGCTGTGGTTGAAAAAAGAAAAATAGAAATCAGATTGCTGCTGGTTATCTTTTCAGTGCAGGAGACAGCTTTCAGGGAATTGCCTTTATTCATACTCTCTTGTGTGTTAAATTTGTTTTAAATAATAAGCATATATTGTTCTCATAAGTGAATGGGAGAAAATGAAGTCTTTTTCCTGGGAAATAGGCAGAAGGAAAAAAAATTCAACATAGTACAGTCTTGTAAAACTACTCCCATTCTTTCAAAACTTAGCTAGGTGAATCTTAGTTTTTCACAAAAGGAAAGAAACAGATCTTTTAAGATGCTAACCTTCACTAAACATGGTAAGCATGTTTCCGCATGCTTTAATAAAACTACATTTTAATCTTGAAAATAGCAAACGTTTAGGGACTTGGAATAAGGAAGAAAGTATATTGTTTAACACTAGTGCATAAAAGTTAAGTGACAGTTTAGATTTAAAGTTCAACAAAATGAATAGTCTGTACTCTTTATACAAAGGCGATACACCACGCTGGTAAAGAAAATGGTTAGGTTAACTCTGGAGTTCTGGAAGCTAATCATTAAACTTGACCTTTTAAAGAGGAAATGTCTCTTAAAAGATGAAACTTAAATTTTAGCTAGTTCAACTAAGGGGGAGTGAAGGAAGGGGGGAAAATGAATAAATGAAAATCCAGCTTAGCTATAAACTTTCCTTAAAAATCACAATTTAAAAAATTATATAAAAAAAATTAACCAGTTCACAGCTTGTTGTCTAGCAATGAAACATGAGCAGGATTCTCTTACTTTTTGCTTCTCTTGATTATTTATACTTACTGTTTATTTCTGCTTATGTATAGCCTTGTTAAATATGAACTAATTTTCAATTGTAACAATATATTTGAATATATACTAGTTTTCTAGATGGAAAAATATGAGTTTAGTTCTCACAAAGGAGAATATAGCTACATTTAAAAGTCACTTCTCATTATTGATAATCTCTTTCAATGATAATTTTTATGGCTTGAGTTCTTTTAGCCTGTTTAGAAAAATGATCTAAAAGATTATCTTAAACTATTCTTGTGATGTTCATGGCATGAGTTTCAGACCATACTAAATATATGCATTTACAGCAGATGTTTTATTTAAGAGATATTTCGTAACTAGAAATACTGAGAGTACAAGACTATATGATTGCATTTTAGCCAAAGTAACTTAAAAATTTAGATGCCTCCCTACTCCCAAAATTAAACTATGAAACTCTCCATCCTAGCCAAGATTCTAGCACTGTCTCCTGCTTTATATTCCTTCCCTCATTTCCAGCCTTAAAATGCTAATGGTTATACTTAAAAGAATGCTACATAGATTAATGGAATATGATGTTCTTTTATATTCTTTTAAAAATGCATTTCTAATAGGAAAAAAGTATCAGCGGGGGACTGGCAGCTGTTTTGAATTATAATAAGTTATATTAGAAAAAGACAATATGAGCTTAATAAGTTTCTCCTAAACAAAATTCTTAATAAGTAATCTCAATTGTCAGTAATACAGTGGCATTTTAGAAAAAAATGTCAGTTTTAAAAGGATAATGCCATTTAATATGAGTAACAATATTTTCTGGTTTGACTTTTTGTGTGTGTGAGGGGTAGGGTAAAGAGAAACGATACATTATGTAGCTACTGACTTCAGGTCCATAATCTCCGAAAATTTTGCATATAACTCTGCTTGCTCTTTAGTATCCATAAACTTATGCCTTCTTTTCAAAATGTTTGAACCAAACCCAACTCATAAATTTGTTTTTACAGTCAGTCATCTTACATTTGATAGGTATGCAGTTGAAAAAGTCACCCAAAAGATTAGGCATTAAGCCTGGCAGCCCTCCTGTGTGTTCCACCTAAGGCTCTGAGCCTTTACAGGACACTGCTTCTTCTTTCTCCCAGAGTGGCTTCTGGATTTGAATCACCAACCTTTCTGTGAGCAGATCAACACATAATATACTAGGGTTCCTTCTGAGCACTCAAATAGCTAGGTTCCAGAAATTTCTGTCTAACGAGGTATTGTGAACACGTATACTTAAGTCTTTTTTCCTTCTTTTTTTCCCTCGTTGTGTACTGTCAAATTGGATCCAACTGGCACAGGAAGAGATTGCCCGTCCTCCAGCAGAGCACCTGGTGGATTCGAACCACATGCCTTCGGGTTAATAATTTTTAACTAATACTTTAAACTTTTCATAGTCAGTGAAACACAGATAGACTTTCCTCTGGTACTCCTCTCTCAGCCGAGATCCATCTAACATTAGCCATACTATCCCTAGTACCACGGCCTCTACACCCAGCCTGCACATTTGACCGTTCTTTGTTGATGTGTTATTGCAGTCACTTCTGGGTAATTTGCAGCAGAATCTTTCTTGTGTGTGATTTTAATGATATTGTTCGATCATTTCTGCACTTGGTCAAGTCCCCTTTCTTTGGAACAGGAACCTCTTCCAAGTCAATTGGACAGTGGTTGTCCTCCAGATTTCTTGGTACAACTTGGTTAGCACAACCAGGGCAGCATCTATTTGTTGAAATATGTCAGTTGATATGCCATCAATTCCTGGGGTCTTGTTTTTTGCTAGTTCTTTCAGAGAAGGTTGAATTTCTTTCATCACCACAGGCTCTTGCTCATATTGTTTCATGCAAGTCTTCTATGTCAGGCAATTCCTTTAAGTACAATGACTCAGTATTCTTCTTTGATTTTCTTTTGATACTTCCTGGATCATTTAATATTTTGCCCAAAGCATCCTTAAGGTATTTCACTGTGTGGATCACAACAAACTGTTGCTGACTCTGAGAAGAATGGGAATCCCAGAACACTTAATTGTGCTTATGTGAAACCTAAACTTGGACAAGGAGGCAGTCATCAGAGCAAGGAAACACTGTAGATTCAAAATCAGGAAGGGTGTACACCAGGGATGTGTCCTATCTCCATACCTTTTCAATCTATATACAAAACAGATCATCCGGGAGACTGGACTATATGAGGGGGAATGTGGCATTAGGATTGGAGGAAGGTTCATCAACAACCTGTGTTATGCATATGACATAACTCTGCTTGCTGAAATTGAGGAGGACCTGAAGCACTTGTTGCAGAAGATTAAGGACTGTATGGATTGAAACTCAACATCAAGAAAACCAAGATTCTCAAGACGAGCTGATTGGCAGCATCTTGATAGACAGTGAATACACTGAGATTGTTTATAGCTTCAGCTTATTTGGTTTCACAATCAATATTCTTGATAATAGCAGCCAGGAAATAATTGCATTGCTCTCAGAGACCTCTCCAGGGTTCTGAAGAGCAGTGATATCAGTGTGGAGACTAAGGTGTACCTGATTCACTCCCTGAATGGTCTTCACAGTTAACTTTCTATGCATCAGTAAGCTGGATAATGACTAGGGATTATAAAAAGAGAATTGATGCCTTTGAGCTCTGGTGCTGGAGGAGAGTATTGAATATACCTTGTACTGCTAAGAGAACAAACAGATTCGACCTAGAGAGGGTGAAACCAGGCTGCTCCTTGGAGGCAAGGATTCTGAAGCTTCGCCTGACATACTTTGGGCATGTTGCAAGGAGGGACTGGTCCTTGGAGAGGGTCGCCATGCTTGGGAAGTTGAAGGGAAGGCGAAGAAGAGAAAGACCCTCTATGAGTTGGATTGATTGAGTGACTGGGATAATGGAGGTAGATGTGTCAGAGAGGATAAGGTTGGCTCAGGATAGAGCAGGGTTCAGAGCTATTGTACATAGGGTCACTATGAGTCACAAGTTACTCGATGACACATAACAACTTAACACGAGCGAAAAGCGTTAAATATATTTATTTGTCAGTTGGGGGTAAGGTGGAACCTGGAAGAGAGACAGTAAAATATGTTATCACTCTGAAGTTTAATTCTGTAAAGTTTGATTATAAAAAATGGAGAGACTGTATGAAAAGTAGAATAAATCTTGCCAATTATTATACATATAATTTTAAATTATAAGATGTTACTTATAATTATTTGTTGAAATTAAAGGCAGGAAGTTAGAGAAATTTACCATAGGGAAATGATTTGTGCACTTGTAGAGGCCAGCAAGTCCCATGTCCTCAGATCAGATGTCAGTCTAGAGGCTTCTCACTCACATAGTTGCAGGGACTGATGGGTCCAAGTTTGACAGCCCAAGTCCAAAGACCCACAGAGTATTCAGACCAAGCAAAGAACAAAGGACCTTTGTCAGATTTATGTATCTGTGCCCACCACACAGTCCCTCCCTGGAAAATTCCCTTTCAGTTGACGGGCTGCCCACAGCAGATCACATGAAGGGAATGACTACACCACAAGTACCATATAATAAAATTATAAGGACACAGAACCTTAACCATCATAATTACCTACAAGGAAGAGAAAGATTTGGAGAGTCAATAAGGATAGAAGCCAGTCGTTAAGTATATCTTGTTTTGTGAGTTTGACTTTGTTGTTGTTAAGTGCCATCGAGTCGCTTGGGACTCATAGCGACCCTGTGTACAAGAGCTCTAAATGCTGTTCTATCCTGTGCCAACCTAGCCATCTCAAATGCACTTATTCCCACCGCTCCAGTCACAGAATCGATCCATCTCACCAAAGGTCTTCCTCTCCTTTGCTTCCCCTCCACCCTGCCAAACATGATGTCCCTTTCCAAGGACCAGTCCCTCCTTGCAACATGCCCAAAATATGTCAGATGAAGCTTCAGAATCCTTGACTCCAGGGAACACTCTGGCTTCACCCTCTCCAGGACAAACCTGTTTGTTCTCCTAGCAAGTCCATGGTATATTCAACACTCTTCTCCAGCACCACAGCTCAAAGGCATCAATCCTCTATCAGCCCTATTCACTGTCCAACTCTCTGATGCATAGCACATAACTGCGAAGACTATAGCCCGGATCAGGGGCACCTTAGTCTCCAACCTGACATCATTGCTCTTCAGTACTCTTGAGAGGTCCCTCACAGCCAACTTTCCCAATGCAATTCGTCTCCTGATTTCCTGGCTGCTGTTACCAAGAGCATTGACTGTGGAGCCAAGTAAATTAAAACTGTTTACTATCTCAATCTCTTCACCATCCATGCTGATGCTGCCAATTGGCCCAGTGGTTAGAATCTGTTTTCTTGACAGTTAGCTTCAGTCCATATAGGAGGCTGTAGTCCTTGACCTTCTGCAGCAAGCGCCTCAGGTCCTCCTCAGTTTCAGCAAGCAGGGTTGTGTCATCTGCATAACGCAGGTTGTTGATGATTCTTCCACCAATCCTGATTCCACATTCCTCTTCATGTAGCCCAGCGTCTTGGATGATCTGTTCTGCATACAGATTGAAAAGGTATGAAGACAGACTA
Source organism: Elephantulus edwardii (assembly GCF_000299155.1). Classification (NCBI taxonomy): domain Eukaryota; kingdom Metazoa; phylum Chordata; class Mammalia; order Macroscelidea; family Macroscelididae; genus Elephantulus; species Elephantulus edwardii. Next base: position 41,617,406 of record NW_006399752.1, read on the forward strand.
CATCCCTGACGGACCCCATTCTTGATTTTAAACCATGTAGTGTCTCCTTGCTCTGTTCTGACGACTGCCTCCTGGTCCAAATATAGGTTTCGCATTAGCACAATCAAATGTTCTGGGATGCCCATTCTTCTTAGAGTCAGCCACAGCTTGTTATGATCCACACAGTCAAAAGCCTTTACATAGTCAATGAAGCATAGATCTGACTTTAAACCCATCTAAATATTTTATATAATTATTAACAAAGTTAAATTAAAACTGCAGTGCTTAAAAATTAAAAGTTAGGAAGGTACTACCACTTGGCAATATGATCACCCAGAATAAACTATTTCAGGTGACTTAAAGTTGTAGTAATTTGACTGTACATCATGAAATTGAGTCCATACTAAGGATAAAAAAAATTGTGGCAATAAAAGAAAGAAAATTATTTTTAAGTATCATATTGTTGATGGCAGTGTTTTGGGGTGGTTTTGTTGTTTGTTTTCTTTTAAATTTTGAGACTGGCATGTGTTTATCAAGTAAGCAGCAATGAACAGTTACGTAAGCATTGAGAATAGAGCGTTTGAGCTTATGAGAAACAGATGTAAGAGCAGTGAGATTAGATAAAACCCTATAAACCCAAATTTTAATTTGAAGCTTCAGTAAAACTCATGATCTTATACACAGACCCCTACAGCTTAACTATGCTGCTGCCAACCCACCAGAAGCTACTCTAGCTGGCTCTCCAAAGGGTTTTCTGAGGTGGTAGATAGCATGGGAGGAAGTTGGGCAGCTTTCATCCAGGTTGCCACCGGTGAATTCAAACCAACAGAGAGGGGTGACCTTTGAGTTTGTGCACAACTCCCTGTGGACTGAACTACACACACACACACACACACACACACACACACAGTTTAGGTACAAAATTTCCCTAGTTTTATGCACTGAAAATGCTGCCTGTTTGTAGCACCTAGATTGTAGTTTGTAAATGCCGTTTCCGCCGAAAGATTCCTTTAAAAAAATAGCTAATTTCAATCTAAGGCAAGAAAAAGGAAGATACAAACTGGAACCAAGCATTATCCCAGAGAGCAAGCGCGCTCAGTGGAGACTGGAGTTGTGTATAAAATCTCAGCAGACATTTTGGACATACGTAACTACTGATGGACGTACACACTGCTGCCTATTGACAAGCACTGTGCCATATAATAAATTTTTAAAAATTATTCTGAATCTGATTATTACCTCTGTTTCTGTCAGTATAGGGCAAAATCAGCCGCCAGAGGAACATATGAAGCTACATCATGATTATGCATTTGGCAGAAATCCAGACTATGAAAAACTACTGATAAACAACCCTTTTGCAGAGAGGCCAGGAAAAAAGAGGAAGAACTTGATGAGGAGATTTAAAAAACATCCGTTCAGTTACAAGATAGGAGTTTTCTTTGGTCCTTTTTAGTGAGATGGGTTGACAGGATGACTGCGACCGTGGGCTTGAGCATGGAGAGATCTTGACGGTGGTCAGGACAGGGTCACTGCCAGTGGGAGCCAGCTCCACAGGACCTGACAACAAGGAGAAAAGAAAGCACCTGAGTAAATGTGACGCTTCCTAGGAAGTTCCTAGAGGAGTTATTCATTATTTTAGATGTGTTAGTAGTGTTGTAGTTTTTTTTTTAACAGCCTTCCAGATATATGGAAATATTTACGGATGAAACGATATGTTGTATATGTGAGATTTGCTGCCGAATAATCAAAAAAACTGTGTAGAGAGGATTCGTATGATGGAAGACTGTCACCAGTTGATAATTGCTGAAATTTGGTCATGAATTCCTTATATCCTATTTCTGTATTTTTTTTTCCTTAATTATAGAAACTACAAAAATTTCTGCAGAAGAGGTCAGGAGGAAAAATAATGCATGAAAAATAGGTACAGAGTTGTCTTTTATATTTGAATGCTAGGTGGTTTGTTGTTAATAGAATGTAATCCACAATCAGGAGACTCTGTCACTCTTCACTAGCAATATAGACCACTGCAGATAGATGTAAGGCTTGTCTCTCTCACCTTAGTCTAGTGAGGGTGATGCAATGGAAACCTGAGCAGTTGAAGAGTTGAGTAACAGCTGGTATAGAAATGCAAGAAGAAGATATGTGTTTCCTTCTGAAAGGTTGCTATAGGATTGGGGATTTTTGAGATGTTTCCTTGTGTTTTTGGCAGCAAGGGTACTGTAGACTAGGGATCAGAAGACTTGACATCTAAGCTTTTTTGTTTTACTGTATACTTTGGTTTTTAACATCTCTAATTTCCTCATTCAGAAAAAACCTGATGTTTGTCTTGTTTACTTGAACACTTAATGTGACAGTAAAATGATTTAATGCACAAAAAACCCCTGTGTAAACTGTGTCCCTGTTCGGATATAAGATACCCCCCACTATAGTAATTAAAAAGGAAGGTAGTTAAGTTAGGGGGAATTTTTTTTAAAGAGTAGTTGTATGTTTAAGTAATTACTTTATTGCTTATGTATTTGAAATAGTCAGCAGTTGTTCGGCAGAGGAAGGATAGATGATCTCCTCCTGTGCAATTAACTGCCTCTGAAAACCCCCTGGAAGGTCAGCTGTGGGTCAGTTCTGATTCTGCGGTACACAACGACGACAGTCATATTTGGGCTTGTGTGCGCAGTGATCCATGAATCTTTTCCTAGGAAATGCCTTTTTTCCCCATAACGGCTAGTCCAGTTTTTACAGTCTTGTTCTACTAAGAGACTTAAGACTGTGTCGCAGGAATATGGCTTCTTTGAGACAATTTTTGGGCCAAAAGCTCAAGAATGTCTTTCTTTACTAAATATGTATTTTGTAAAATCATTCATTCACTAGATAATAACTCAGTGTCTACTCTGTGCCAGGTACTGTTCTGTGTACTAAGAATTTAGTGTTGAATAAATGAACTTCTTGCCGTCTTGAAACATGACATTCTGTGAGAAAGAGTTAATAATAGATAGAGAATTTGAAGTGGAGAAAAGTACTTTGAAGAAAAATAAGCTGAAAGAGGGATAGTGAATGATGTGATGATACTATTTTACATAGAATGATTGGAAAAGTCTTTGGGGGGATGGCATGAGAACAGATGAGGGGTATAAATGGGACATGAACTGTATGAGGAGTTTGTGAATAGTGTTCCCGTCCAAGGGAACACGGCTTTGAAGTGGAAGCAAGAAAAACATTTTTAAGGAAACAATTCAGGGCTTAAATGAAGACTTATCTTGTCTACTTCCCAGTGCCCATATGAAGAAACGAATTGGTGTACAAGATCTCATCAAAAAGAAAAATAAGGAAAAATTAAAAATGGAAAACATATTCCTAAAATTTACTTACTTGTTGAAATGAATTCTAGAAGATATCATAAGACAACGACGACCTAGACAAGATGAATTGACACATTGGCCGCAGCAGTGGGCTCAAATGTATGAAAGTTGATGAAGATGGCCCAGGATCAGAGTTCAGGTCTGCTGTTCACAGGGTCAATATGAGTTGTACTCAACTCATTGGCACCTAACACCACCATCAAGACCAAAATTTAATAGTGGTTACAGAATTACGCAGGAGGAGGAGGAAAGAGCAGAACACAGCTTGAGGAGTCAGTTAGCTTATGTTAAGGTGATAAAAAAATTTGGAACTGGGCACTATCCCTTACTCAATAACTAATTGATGGACAGTGGCACTAGTAGTAGTAGATGTGGTAGTAGAAGAATTACTGTTCTAGTACACAGCTCTCTAAGCTTTGCTCACTTCTGTAAAAAGTTGGTAACACTTAAATTTTAATTTTATATATCAACTGTAAGCATTTAAAATGTAGACTGGAATATGTTGATAATTCTGGGAACTGAGAGATAGAAGCTTCCTAGTTCATGATCTTCTTGTTGGGTGTTAACGGGTCGACTCTAACCCATAGCAACCCAATGACCAACAGATCTGAACCTTGTCTGGTCCTTCACCATCCTCCTAATTTCCAGTATGCTCAAGCCCATTGTTACAGTCACAGTCTATCCTGGTGGGGGTCTTTATTTCTCTGATCCTCCACTTTTTCTTGCATGATGTTCTTTTTCAAGGACCGATCCCTCCTGATTAACATGCTTGAAGTATATGTGACAAAGGCTCCTTGCCTCTAAGAAGCTTCCTGGCTGCACTTCCTCTATGACAAACTTGTTTGTTCTTTTGGCAATCCATGGGGAGTCCAGTACTCTTCTTCAGCACCACAATTCAAAGGCATCAGATCCTCTCAACCTTACTAATTGTTCAACTTTCAGATGCATAGGTAGTCATTGAAAAGACCATGACTTGGATCAGACACGCCTTAGTTTTTAAACTGACATCCTTGGTTTTGAGCATCATCTTTCATGATGTTTCCTACTGGTCTAGTGGTAAGGACTTTTCCCTTGATGTTGACATGTAATCCATATTGAATGCTTTGATCCTGTGCTGCAAGAATTTCAAATCTGTCTGCAGACAACGTGATGTCATCCGCACAACACAGGTTATTGATGATGCATTCTTCTTCATACAGCCCAGCTTCTCTAATTATTTGCTCAGCAAAGAGAGTGGATAGTTCATGGGAAAAGGATATAGCTCTGATAACACCCCTTTCTTTATTTTAAACGATACGGTGTTCTGTTCAGACCTTGTTCTGTTTGGACCAAAACTTCTTGGTGTAGGTTTATAGTTCACATGAACACAAGTGTTCTGGATTTCCATTCTTCTTTAATGTTAGCCTTAATTTGTTATGATCCACACAGTCCAGTCAGTAGTTCATTACACAGTTCTCTATTTATATTTATACACTATTTATATTTATACTTTTTGTTTCTTTATTTTTGTAGTTTTTAAAAATTTCTCAGAGTAATACCCTCTGTTGCGTTGAGGGTAATTTTTTTAATTTCCTCATTTGGGTCTGCTGTAGTCATTGAAACTTACTTTAAGGTGTTCACGTCATCTGATTAGAATTTGGGTACATTGATTAAAAACTAAAGGGAGCCCACCCTAATGATTATTTAAAAAGAAAAAAAATCCATCTCCTAGGGCCATTTGCAGTTCTCGGGGCCTCTCTCAGACCCAGAGACCTTTTCTTTACTGCCACATCACCCAGAGCGGATTTTATTCTGTTGTCCACAACAGACAGACCAAGCAGGATTGCCTGGAGAGAAAGCATCCCTGGAGAGATTTGTCTCTGATTCTCATTTCCAGCATCTAAAGACAGTAAATTAGATTAAGAAATAAATAATATAATACTGTTCTCCATTTGCCGGAGGCTTTTGGTTACTTGAGAAATGAAATTGTTCCCAGAGAATTTAAACAAAAAATAAGGCTTTAGTACTAGAATTATTCAGTCCAGTCAGAGGTTATCTGCAAGATTTAGAACTGGATATACAGCAGGGAATTGAGAATTATACCAGATCCCAGAAAGTACTAACCATGTCCCACCCCCAGTTTTCTAAGCCTCAATTTTCTTTTGTGTCAGTGTTCCATTAAACATGAACATGTAATGTGAATCAGTTCATCTTGAAGGGCATTCTGTTGTTTACATTTTATTGGGACAAGTTCTGAGTCTCTCTTCTTTCAAACACCTCTCCAGCTTGTGACTTACACTGTTCTGTGCCTTCTCTGTGACTGGTGTTCTGCAGCCCTGGCCTGTTTTAGTGGTAATAGTGGTTGTGATCTGTTGTTGAGTCAGAACCAATCATCCAGTCTGTTTTCAGAGGCAGTAAATCACATGGGAGGTTACTCATTTTTCTTCTGTGGAGCGACTAACTGGTGGATTTGAGCTACATACCTTTGTGTTAGCAGTGTAGTAGCTCCATCAGAGTTCTTTGTGCTTTATTTAAGATGTCTAACTGAACACTAATGAGCGAAGACCAGATGAGATGTGGGAGGATATCAAGGGTATCATCCAGGAAGAGTGCATACGGCGGTCATTGCAAAGACAGAAGAGAAAGTGAAGTCCAAAATGGATGTCAGAAGAGACTCTGAAAATTGCACTGGAGCACAGAGAAGCCAAAGCACAAGGAAGAATTCAAGGTACTAAAGAACTGAACAGAAGATTCCAAAAGGCAGCACGGAATGACAAAGCAAAATATTACAATGAAATGTGCAAGGACTTGGAGTCAGAAAATCAAAAGGGCCGAACTCGCTCAGCATATTTTAAGCTCAAGGAACTGAAGAACAAATTCAAACCTCGAGTTGCTATAATCAAGGAT
>NW_006399752.1:41625003-41659156 GCF_000299155.1 Elephantulus edwardii
AGTCCTTGGAGAGGGACATCATGCTTGGGAGGGTGGAGGGACAGCGCAAGAGGGGAAGGCCCTCTATGAGGTGGATTGATTCAGTGACTGGGGTAATCGGTATGGGTGTGTCAGAGATAGCGCGATTGACACAGGATAGAACAGGGTTTAGGGCTGTTGTACATGTAGGGTCACTGAGTCGCAAGTCACTCAATGGCACATAACAACAACAACAATTTTGCTCACCATAAAATTGGGAAGTTTTAAGTAGTTTTCTTTTTCAGTATTTTATATTTTAGGTTGGGTGGGGGGTTTTTTTAAGTATTTTGATGTGGTTTAAATCTTAAACAGACTGATGTAATAGGTATTTTTTGCGTTCTTACAAACCTTGAAGAATTCCCAGCTGGAAGTAATTATGTGTATGTTTTGAAGTGAGAATTGTGAACTTTTCTGGCAGATTTTCCTTCATCGGGAAGCAAAACTCTATCTTCATTGTCTGCTTCACCATCTTTTGTGAGAAGTTGGTGCGTTTTTTTCAGTAGTCGGTAGAGAGGAAATAGCAAGAAGGAAACGGAGCTTCTGGAGCGAGAGAAGGAATGAGAAGAGCCTACAGCAGGAAGGACCACAGACCGTGCTTGCAGCATTGGTATTTGTCTTTGACCGTGATTTCGAACGGTCATCTTTTTTTTTTTATTGTGGAAATAGAAACAGCCAAACATTTGCAAATGTAACAGTTTTCTGCATGTAAAATTCAGTGATGTTGATTGCATTCTTATAATGTGCCACCATTCTCACTGTCGCTGTGTAAGTTACTCTACCATCATTTTAAATAAAGCTCATCTTCTTAGGTTTTGAATTGTCTTCCCTCACCTTTTTTTTTGGTTCTCTTTACCAAACAGAAATTTATTTTCTTTCTGTTGTGGTGGTGTTAGGTGCGGTCGGATTGAGTACAATTCATAGTGACCCTATGAATGGCAGATAGACAAACAGCCTGCCTGCCTTGGAAACTCGCTAAAAGGTCTCTGGAGTCAGCTGTGATTTGTATCAATTCTGTGAGTGGCAGGTGAGACTCTTGTCCTATCCTGCACCATCCTCATTATCTCTGTCATGCTTAATCCCATTGTGGTTGACTGCATCAGTCCATCTTCTTGAGGATTTTTCTCTCTTTCACTGGTTCACTGCCTTTCCCAGCTTGATGTCTCTCTCCAAGGTTCTTCCTGAAAATAAAGTGTGTTAGGCAGTTCTTATGTGCTGTCGAGTCACTTAGAACTCACGGCAACCCTATGTACAACAGCTCTGAAACGTGCCCTACCCTGAGCGAGTCTCACTGACTCGGACACATCCAATCCCATTGCTCCTCTTCATTTCTTCTGGGTTCTTCCTCTTCTGCACTGTCCCTCCACCCTTCCAAACATGATACTCTTCTCCAAGGATCGTCCCTCTTGGCCACATGCCCAAAGTATGCAAGACAAGCTTCAAATTACTAGTCAACAAGAATATTTCACTCTCTACAGACAGACCTGTTTGTTTTCTTGACAGTCCATGGTATTTTCAAGACTTGTCCAGCACTACAACTCAAAGACATCGATTCTTCTTCTGTCATCCTTAGTCATTGGCTCTCTGATGCATAGCAGGTCATTGCGAAGACCATAGCCTGGATCAGGTGCACCTTCGTCTCTAAATTGATATCGTTGCTTCTCAGTACTCTGGAAAGGTCGCCGACAGCATATTTACCTAATGCAATCCGTCTTTTGATTTTCTGTCTGACTGCTGGTGCCAAGAGTGTTGATTGTGGAGCCGAGCAAGCTGTAACGGTTAAGAACCTCAGTCTCTTCTCCATCCATCATGGTACTGCCAGTTGGCTCAGTGGTGAGAATCTTTGTCTTTTTTTTTTTTTAATTTTTTATTGTGATTTTAACAAAAGTTTGCTCAGCGCTAGGCTTTCCATTTATTGATTTTTGCACATTTTCCTCTCTACACCCCCCCCAGTTCACTTTTCTCTTAAAAAAAAAGTCACTTCATTTTTCCAAGAGAATCTTTGTCTTGATATTGAGCTTCAATCCATATTGAAGACTACAGTCCTTGACCTTTTAGCAGGCACTTGAATGTTTTCCTTCTTGATCTCTTTAATATTTTTCAGAAGGGATGATTTTTCGTGCCATTTTTATGTTTTAAAAGAAAATGTTTTGATGAGTGATAATGGGAACTGATTTGTGAGGTCACAAACCCGACTTTCAGGGACTATATTTTCTTTTTAAAAACCACTGAAAATGGCCAGTTAGAACTGTGAAACTCAACTTGGAAACTAAGATTTACAACACTTAATCTTTTACACATGCAGATTTAATTTCTGTTGAGTAAAAACTGACAGTATTTAAATTACAAACAATGTTTTCTACATATCTAGTATTTACAAATAGAAACTTGTGAATTTGCCTTCATGGAGTATCAGCTAGGAGCTTTGGTGACACAGAATTTGAGCACTTGGCTGCTGGAAAGGTTGTGTCTTTGAATCCACCCAGCATCTTCAAGGGAGGAAAAACTTGATGTTCTGCTTCTGTCAAGATGACGACATGGAAACATTCTAGGGCCTTTCTCCTCTCTTATAACTTGGGGTTACTATGAGTTGAAATGGAGTTGAGGGCTCTCAACAACAATAAAGCATCAGATTTTAATAAAAGGTTCATTAGAGAAAACTGACTTTGCTAAAAGTTTATTTTCATCATCATTTAATGTTCACATTATATTAAAACCCTTTCATGTGTGTCTTGATGGCCTGTGTGTGATACAGAGCTAAATGAAAACTGATTGCAGGCCAGATTTATGTTCCCATGAGTTAATTACTTACTGTATTAAAATAATAATTGAACTTGTCCACATGGTATCTGTAAAAAAATTCCTGCAAGTCCCCACTGGCTTAGTGTGCCTGGTTCCTTAATTTATAATTCTTACCAGATGCACTGCCCATTCCCTATAGCCCTTTTGGTCTTAGAGGGTCATCTGTCATGGTGTTGGGTTCTTAGAGGTAGGCAGAGATTTCACAAACAAGGTGGGATTGTCTTGAGTATGTGATCTGATTGAAGCCAGTGCTGCTTTACACAATTTGTACATCTAATTAGTAAATAGTTTCCTAGGGTTTTCTTCCCTAGAACATTCTAGCCATTTAATACTCAGAAGTTAAATTGTTAAGTACTGTGAGTTAGAGGAACACTTGGGGAGCTTCAGTGACCCTAGTGGAAGAGGAGTTACCCTTCCAGCCTTAATTCAAGTGGTTCAAGTCTGCCAGCCCTGCAAGGAAAAGATGGGCATTCTCCTCCCATGTTATTAGCAGCCTTTGAAAATTCACTGAAGGGTCAGTTACGAGTTACCTGGTTCCAACAGGACAGCAGTGTACACCAGTGTTTATGTGTATGTCTGGAGTCATGGTGGCGTCGCACCTTAACATGAACAAAGGTTAGCAACTTGAATCTTCCAGTTGCTCCCTGGAGGAATGGGCACCTAGAAAGATTTTATAGCCTCAAAAACATAACGGAGAGTCACTGTAGTGGTAATTGGCTAAGCAGTGGGGGAGTTTTTGTGTGCTTACATGCCCACCCACGCAAGCATACACAGAAGGAACCTGGGTGACACAGTGGTTAAAACACTCTGGATGGGAGCTAAAAAGGTCTGAGGCTTGGACCCTCTCCACAGAGGAAAGAAAGGGTAGTTGTCTTCCATAGGGATTACAGCTTTCACGCACTAACTCCCTGCTGTCAAGCCAGAACTGACACTGGGTTTCTGGGCTATAAATCACATGGGAAGTGATTACTTGGCTTTTTATTAGGGAGAGAGAGGTGGGGTGTGTGTGTGTGTGCGTGTGTGTGTGTAGAAGCCTAGTGAGTGGGTGGGTGTGGGTGTGTTATGGGCAGGAGAGAGGGTTTTATTTTTTTTTTCTATAATTATATTTTATTAATTTTCATAAACATTTACAGAGATTTTGGGCTTCCACTCATTCATTGTTGCACTATTCTCTCTACCCTCCTCCCAGTTTGTTCTTGTCCAAATGCCACAGTGCTTGTCAAAGCCAGTTCTGATTAATCTTCTTTGTCAGTGTGTCCTTTGCCATTCCCTATCACTCCTCCCTGAGAGAGACTTCACCCTGAGTCATAAGGAAAAGGGGACGGCGTATTCTCTTAGCTACTTCCTGCTGAAAAGGGACGCTGTGGGTTTCAGGGTGAAGATCTTCTCTCACTACTCTAAAGGGCCCCTTTGGCAGTAGGAAACACATAGACTATTATGGAGATTGATTTTGGAATTCAGATGCACTCTTATTGATTGTGCTTGGCTGTACATGTACATATCCTTCAAGATGTATCATGGGGGTTTTGCAACCTAGAAGACACAAATTTGACTAACAAGTTATAAGTACATGAGTCCAAAAATTATGGAAAAGTAAAAGAAAAGATTCTTTCATTGTTTTACAAACCCTCCCCCAGGTCCCCTCCACCATGCAGCCCTCGCTCTAGTCTCCTGTGATGACAGAAATACCCAGTTACATCTCTCTTTTAGACGGTTCTCTCCCTCCTCTGTTTCAGTGCAGTATACATTATTGAACCCATCTTACTCAGTCTCTCCCCAACCCCAAGGACAGTCCCATTCTACAACAGTGGCATCATGTAATATTTGTCCTTTTGTGACTGGGATATTTCACTCAGCATAATGTTCTCCAGAGTCAACCATTTTGAATAATATTGCATGAGTTCCTTGTTTTTTAATGCAGCATAGTATTCCATTGTGCGAATATACCACAGCTTCTCTAGCCATTCGTTTGTTGATGGGCACTTAGGTTGTTTCCAACTCCTTGCTATTGAGGAGAGAGGGTTTTAGAGAAGCCCTAGTAGTGTAGTGGTTAAAGCACTTCACTGCTAACCAAAAAGTCGAGATCTGAACCTAGCAGCAGTTCCACCTAAAAAAGATAGGGCAGTCCCCTTCCCTAGAGCATTCAGCCTTGGACCTTTGTTCTGCTATGCCCATTGAGGTCAGTCTAAGTTGATGTCAGCTCAGTTGTAGCAGGTTTTGTTTGGGTTTTATTTGCACTGGGAAAAGTTTGAAGGAAAATGCAAAATAATGATGGCAATTGCCTTAAACAAAGGTTTTTTAATTTTCTTAAGTCCTGGTTGTGCTGTGTCAGAAACAGATGAAAATTTCCAGAATCTTCACCCAGATTTTCACACAGTTTTTTCACACTCCATTTTTGGGTGGTTTTTTTAAATGTGTTTATGTGAGAGAGAGAGAGAGAGAAACTCAATTAAAAATAAATTTCATTCTTAATTAAGAGGCTTAGTGAACTGTCTACAGATTTGTTTTCTGACAATTCCAATATAAATTTCAAATTGTGCTTTCTCTTTACATAGGTACTTTTTATCTGTCTTGAGTGGTCTAAGACATTAAAGCATTCCTAGTAATCCTGTTCAGTTTGGTCCCTGAGTTTCGATCCTAGCAGATTATAGAATTTACTGTGTTGTTATGTGCCATCAAGTTGCCTGTGACTCATAACGACCATGTGTATAATAGCCCTGAATCCTGCTCTATCCTGAGTCAATCTCATTGTCTCTGACACCTACCCCCATGACCCCCAGTCACCGAGTCAATCCATTTCATTAAAGGTCTTCCTCCTCTCTTATGTTGTCCCTTCACTCTCCCAAGCATGACATCCTTTTCCAAGAACTGGTCCCTCCTTGCAGCATGTCCAGAATATGTCAGACAATGCTTCAGAATCCTTGTCTCCAAGGAACAGCCTGGTTTCATCCTCTTCAGGACAAACCTGTCTGTTCTCCTAATAGTCCATGGTATATTCAATACTCTTCTCCACCACCACATCTCAAAGGCATCAGTTCTCCTTCTGTCATCCCTAGTCATTGTCCAGCTCTCTGATGCATAACAAGTGATTGCAAAGACTGTGTCCTGGCTCAGGCACACTTTAGTCTCTAGACTGACATTGTTGCTCTTCAATACTTTGGAGAGGTCTGATTGCAGACTTTCCCAATGCAATTTGTCTTTTAATTTCCTGTCTGCTGGTACCAAGAGTATTGATTGTACTGTCCATCCATGTTAAGTCATACTGTCCATCCATGTTAAGTCATATTATCAGGTAATAGAAGTATTTTTATTTCAGAGCTTTACAGAAGAATAGAAAATAAATTGTGTATATTTATAGTAATATCTGAGAATTATTATGGGACAAATAGCCTATAAATTCTTAATTATATAGCATTCTTTCCTCCTCTTTGCATAAAATGTCCAGTTAAACAGATTAAAATATTATTATGAGGAGCCGTTGAGTTGGCTCTGATTCACAGTGACCCTGGACAGCAGAACGAAACTCTGCCCTATCCTCTGCTGTCCTTGTAACTTTGCTGTCTTTAAATTCATTTTTCAGTCACTGTGTTAACTTGAGCAAGTATAACTAGGGCAGAAAAACAGCAGTCACTTTATGTTATTGATAATATGGTTTAAATGTTTGCATAGGTGGTGATATTATATGCGTTGAGTTGAAAACTCCTCATAGCTGACCCTATAACCCGGTAACTGAAAACTCCAAAAAAGTTTTCAGAGGCTGTAAATTGCAAGGGAGGAAGTTGCCTACCTTTCTTCCAAAGAACAGCTAATGGATTCGAACCAAATTCCTTTGGTGTTTAACAACGCAACTCCTTAGCACTAGGCCACCAGAACTTCCTGTTTGTGTGAATTTGTATTTTTAAAGAAGAAATTACAACCTTTTCTTTTCAACCTAAATATTTTCCATATAACTTGAAATACCCTTTCCATGTTTATATTAAGCATTATATTTAAAATAAGTGTTTAGGGTTGCAATTAATAGATTCTTAAATCAAGTTTAATGTTTGTTTGTACTTCCTGAAGATTTTACATGTGAATTTGACAACAAGTCAGTTTGCAAATAAAAACCATTTTCAGTAGCTTGTTTCTTTCCTTTTTATTATGTGATATTGAGATGCCATCTGTAAAAATCAAATAAAATTATTTTTGTTTTATATCAAGAAATGGACGAAAAGAGGCTGCTGGATCCAGGGTTGAAGGTTCGTAAAGGCCTCTGGGATTATACTCTGAAAAACCAGCAGATGGAATGCCTGAGTGACTGAAGAAAATGGGTGTTAATGCATCTAACTATCCTCATTCATGTTCCCCGAGGGTAGGGGCCAGTTCACAAGCCCAACAGACCTTTATAGGTAACTCTTCTGTTCTCCAAATTCCATTTTCTTTTGTGAATAGATATAGAATCGTGGTCTTTCTGTGGTCTTTATTAGTGAAAAGATAATCTATGGGAAAATTATTACATATAATAATTTCTGCAGCCTTTACATTTTCCTCCCAACAAATGATGTTGTTATTGTTGTTGGGTGCTGCAGCGTCAGAACGAACTCATAGCTGACCTTCCAGTGGGTTTTTCAGAGGTTGTAACTCATGGGAAGAGACTGCCCATCTTTCTCCACCAGAGTGGCTGGTGGATTTGAACCACCTGTCTTTGGGTTTACAGTGCAGTTCTTTCCCACCGGACCGTAGATGGCTTGTATAATATTTTTCCTAACGAAACTACCACTGCACCGCTCCTAGCTTTGTTCATTATCTTAACCACCAGTTACACTAGCCAGAGTGGCAGTCTTCACTGGCCTAGAAACAGTGACATTCTTATTTCTTGTGTCCTGGTTTATTTGTTATGCCCGTGCAGGCACATCAATGTTACAGTTAAGAAGAAGAAACCTCTCCCAATTATGGACAAGTAATCTAGAAAAATCTCTGCTGAGTTCTCATTTTCTTAACATCTATAATTAAGATCTAGGAAGTCTGGCCCTTGATAGCCATAAAACCAAAATAATTTCTTTTTCAATTCAGAATAACATACTCTGTCCCTACTTCTTATTTAATGTAAAATTAAGATAGAACAATTTCTTTTCCTTTATAAAACAAATCAGTTTTATTTCAATGGTACAACAATGTCTGCACATTTTTGTAGCATGAAAATACTTAAAATTACTGTGCAAAATAAAAGTTAAAGAAAAACTAATATTATTTTGTTTCATTTTCTTCTTAGGAACATCATCCTATTCTCAGCAAGGCTATGGTTGTGAATCAAAATTGTATAGCCTTGACCATGGCCATGAGAAACCACAAGACAAAAAAAAGAGAACCTCTGGCCTTGCCACTCTCAAGAAGAAGTTTATTAAGCGTCGAAAATCCAACAGGTCTGCCGATCACTCCAAGCAGATGCGGGAGCTCCTCTCTGGGTGGGATGTTAGAGATGTCAATGCACTAGTGGAGGAATATGAGGGAACTTCAGCCTTAAAGGAGCTTTCTCTGCAAGCCAGTTTGGCGAGGCTGGAAGCCCGGACACTGCAGAAAGATATGGCCGATCTTTACGAGTACAAGTATTGTACTGATGTAGACTTAATATTTCAAGAAACTTGTTTTCCTGTTCATCGTGCCATTTTGGCGGCAAGGTGTCCATTTTTTAAAACACTGCTTTCTTCCTCTCCTGAGTATGGAGCAGAGATAATAATGGACATCAATACAGCTGGTATAGATATGCCCATGTTTTCTGCTTTGTTACACTACCTTTATACAGGGGAGTTTGGAATGGAGGATTCAAGGTTCCAGAATGTCGACATCCTCGTCCAGCTTAGTGAAGAATTTGGAACGCCAAATTCCCTTGATGTAGATATGCGTGGACTCTTTGATTACATGTGTTACTATGATGTTGTCCTTAGTTTTTCTTCAGACTCTGAACTGGTCGAAGCTTTTGGTGGCAATCAGAACTGCTTAGATGAGGAGCTCAAAGCTCACAAGGCTATCATTTCAGCACGGTCTCCATTCTTTCGAAATTTACTACAGAGGAGGATCCGGACTGGTGAAGAAATCACAGACCGAACTTTGAGGACTCCCACAAGAATTATATTAGATGAGTCCATTATACCAAAAAAATATGCGAAAGTAATATTACACTGTATGTACACCGACGTGGTGGACCTCTCCGTCCTGCACTGCAGCCCCTCTGTAGGGAGCCTCAGTGAAGTCCAGGCTCTCGTCGCAGGAAAGCCAAACATGACTAGGGCAGAAGAAGCCATGGAGCTTTACCACATAGCACTGTTCCTGGAATTTAACATGCTTGCACAAGGTACGGCTTACTGATGTTTCATTCTTTTTTTCCTGGGATTAGGTGCCTCTTCCAAATTGAAAGCACAGCCAGTACCTTCTGTGATTTTAGTGTTGGGATATGTGCTTAGGTCAGGGGAGGTTTTTCACATGACTTCTGAGATAGAATAATGTGGCTCTTCATTTGCTCTTAAAAACAGCTGCAAAACTAGGACCAAGCACATTAAATGAGAATTTTGAGGCTCTCTCTTTCCTAATGTAAGGTGATTGGTGTGAGAATTCATAACTGCCCACCAACATGCTGTTTCCAGCCAGCCTTTGAATCAGCCCAGTTTCCCAGATTTCAAGGATTTCCCTGATTGAGGACTCCTTGAATAACTTGAGAAGTTAGATGCTCACACACAGTGCTTGTTGATACTCAAATGTCAAAAATTTCCTAAATTCTCAACAAAATCATTGCAGAAATGATGACGGACGATAATGACATTTGAACACAAACTTACTTGACTTGAATTGGGTAGGAATTCGGATTGACTTTTTAAAATATCTTGTATCTTATGTGTAGGGTCACCCTGTGCATCAGATCTGTCGCTGGTAAGGCACAGTGAGTGCTAGACTCAAGTGCCTTCTTCATCTAATTTAAAATAAAATTCTTAATTTAGGACAGGATTTTTTTTTGTTATAGGCAAATGAATGCAGGAGAGTCTTATTATAGCAGTTCATGTATATAGATATATAATTTTAAAAAGGATCATTGTGTGTCAAAATTAGCATTTCAGAACTGAAAAGTCACCTTCTGGGGCAGCAAACTCAAAGAGGGAGTTTTCTGTTTTGACAGAAGACATGCTTCTTTTCCAGTGACCATAAAAGAAAACCAGCTTTTGACATGAGATTATTTGAGAAATTGATGTTTACTAAAAGAATTGTAGAAATTACTAGTTGGATGAAAATATTAATGGTTTGGGTAGAAAGACTTGTACTTCAGTACAGATAGTTTTCCTTTCAATTTCTTTCTCAGCGCCTTCGAGTCCATCCCATAGAGATTCCTTCAGGTTCCCAAGCTGTAAATTGCAACTGGAGGAGACTGCCAGTCTCTTACCCTCAGATTCAAACTGCCCAAGTCCTGCAGACTTTGAGTTAGCAGTGTAACGCCATGGACTGCGCCACCAGGGCTCCACAGCACATTAACAGGACCTGCGTGGGGAGGTTGAGGGGAGACAGTGTGTAGAAGCCCCAGTTAAATAACAGTAATAATCAGAAGGGTTACACAGATAAAGGCACTCGTAAACATAGTGACTGCTGTTTATTTACACAGTAAAAGCAAAATTATCAGGAAATGCCTTTTCAGGAAAATATAAAGATTATAACATTATTTAAAAGGGTAAAATACTCTAGGTATAATACTCTATTTTCTTAGATTATTATGTTTTTAATTTAAATAAGAAACCAACATGTATATACATTTCTGATTTTTTAATGAAGAGAGAGAAAAAGAATTCCTTAATATAATTTGGAAAACTTTTAATGAGAAGTAAAATAATAAGCCAGGTTCTTGGGTAATACTGATTACTTGATTTTTCTAATCTAAACTACTTAATTTTTTTTGTCAGTTAGAAAATTTATTTTGTACATGATATTAAATGTATAGCACAATACTTTTTTCTGAAATTCCCTTAAATTCCCTTAAAAGGTACACAAAGTTCTTCTGTTTCCTTCTGTTATTTAAAATAGAAGGTTTGTGTTTTGGGTATTTGTTATGTTCTTCTCCCTTACCCACAGTGATACTCTGTGTTTGGCGTTTATTACAGACTTTGATAGCTTTTTGTCTCATTTTCACAAGAAGGAGGTACCTGGTCGTCTGGGAGTTCAGGTTCTGAAACCAGATAGACTAGATTTGACTCTTCTCTTTCATGCCTTGACTTGTGTGACCTTAACACAAAGTCACTTAACCTCTCTAAGCCACTGCTTTCTCATTTGTGAATTAAGAATAGTAAGCCTGTGAGGTAGGATTATGAAGATTAAAGCAAAGGATACACATTTATACGTTGACTGTTCTGATTGACAAAAGGTCCGTGGTAAGCATTCCATAAATGTTAGCTCCTTATGAAAGTCTTAACACATGTGTCTTTCAGTATCACAAATGTATTTTTCTCTCAAAATCACTGTGTTGTTAAAAATTATTTTATAATTGTATTTCTTAAATCCAGTGCTGAGAACCTTTTGCATATTTTTGCTACATAATTAATTTGGTTTTTTAAGATTTTTTTAAAAGTGTTTGGCTCTCTGCCACTCTGCAGTCAGCTTTTTTGTGTGCTGCACACTAATCTCACTTGTATCCAGTGGTCTTAGTTATGTACCGTTTTAGTAAAAGTTGAAAAAGTAAGTATTGAAATAATATTCTTTGTTAAGTGATTCCATTGGAGATTTCCAGGGAAAAATAACATTAGACTATTGAGCATCCTCTGGAATGCCCATGTAATTTTGTCTTTATGTCCTGAGTGAGCGGAACATGGTAGGACCTTAGCTAACACATTTAAGAAAATTCCTGATAACTTTTACACTAAATTAGATTTCACTTTCACTTTTTAAAGCCCAGATTGGAAAGGAAATATAGTGCCGGGATCTGAGACTGACTAGACATGACCTTCAAGGTGAGAAGGTCATTTAGTCATTTCAAAAGCATCATAAAAAGAATATAAGCATCTAGTTAGAGTAGGTCAGTAAAAGGATAAGAGAGGGTTCCAACCTATAAATAGACACATATTTAGACATGTTGTTGTTGTTGGGTGCTGTCAAGTTGAGTAAACTCATAGCAGCCCTGTGCACAGCAGACCTGAACGCTGTCCTGTCCTGTGCCATCCTCATCACTTCCGACACAAGTCAGCGCATTCCTGCAGTCACTATGTCGATCGTTGTTGGGGCTTCCTCTCTTTTGCTGAGCTTCCATCTTTCCAAGCTTAATATCCATTTTCAAGAAATAGCCTCTCCTAGCAACAAGCCCAAAATAGGAGAGACAGAGCTTCACCATCTTTGCCTCTGTCTGCAATTTATCCAAGACATATCTGTTCTTTTGGCAGTCCGTGGGATACTCAGTGCTTTTCTCCAATAGCGTAAAGTAAAGGCATCAGTTCTTTTGTCTTCCTCGTGCACTGTCCAGCTCTCAGATGTGTAACAGTTGATTGAAAAGTTCATGGCCTAAATCAGGTGCACCTTAGTCTTTAAGCGGACATGATTGCTCTTAAGTATTTTGGAAAGGTCCCTGACAGTGGACTTTCCCAATGTTTGTCTCCTAATAGCTAGTGTCTGGGGTGTTGATTGTTAATCCAGATAAGATTAAATCATTGACGCATCAAACCTTTATCCATCTGTCATGATATTGGTTGTTGGCGCCGTGGTGAAGACCTTTGTTTTCTTGATATTGACATGTAAACATTACTGAAGGTTGTAGTTCTTGATCTTCTCCAGCAAGCATTTCAAGTCCCCACGTTCAAGAGATACATTGACAAAGAATTTCCAGAAGTCAGGCTGGATTTAGAAGAGGCCATGGCACCAGGGATATTGCCAGTGTCAGGTGGATGCTGGCTGGAAGCAAAGAATATCAGAAGGATGTCTGTTTATGTTTTAATGACTATGAAAAGAAATTTGACTATGTGGATCATAACAAATTATGTCTAATATTGAGAAGAATGGGAATCCCAGTACCTAGATCAAGGCGCTGTTGTCCATACAGCAAGGGAACTACATGGTTTTAAATCGGCAAAGGTGTGGGTCTAGGAGGTGTCCTTTCTCCTTACTTGTTCATTCTGTACACTGAGCAAGTCTTGAAGCTGGATTCTGTGAAGAGGAATTTGGCATCAGGATTGAAGAAGACTCATTACTAACCTGTCTTGAGCAGATGACATAACACACGTTGTTAGGTGCCATTGAGTCATGCATGACTCATGGTGACCATATGAACAACAGACCTGCACTCTGCCCTGTGTTGTGCCGTCCTCATCTCTGACACATTTCAGCCCATTGCTGCAGTCAGTGTGTCTTTCCATCTCACTGACAGTGTCCCTCTCTTTTGCTGACCCTCCACCTTTCCAAGCATGATGTCCTTTTCCAAGGGTGCCCTTCTAGCTACATGCCCCAAGTATGAGAGACATGGGTTCGCCATCTTTACCTCCAAGGAGCTTTAGGGCTACACATTTCCCAAGACATATCTGTTCTTTGGCAGTCCATGGGATATTAGACAAGTAGATAGTCATTATTAAACCGATTGCTTTGAGGTCAATTCTGACTCATGGCTACCTTGTGTATGTTAGAGTAGAATGCAGAGTATGCATTGGCTTGGTTTTCAGAACTAGCTCACTGGGCCATTCTGAGTGGACTCTAACTTGCAGCTTTTCACTTAGCAGTTGAACACGTTAATTGTTAGCACCACCAAAGGATTTTACTTTTGGGAAAGTGAATTAACAGGTAATACAGTAAGGAAACTGTGATTACATTGTAGATTTTGTTATATAAAACAAAGTGTTTATGAATGGTAAGCTAAAAATTAATTTGTCTTTCACTCAAATCACAATTTTAAAATAACCAAGACCAGTAGTAGATGCTCAGTTTATTTCAGTGGTCCATTTGCCTAGCACAGATTTAACTTGCAGTCAGTTGGCCAATCTTGGTCCACTCACTCCTTTTCCTTTCCACACCTGTTTTGACCAAATACAAGGAGCTGAGATTTCTTTTCTACAGATTGTGAATTGGATAGACTCTAAATCGGGAAGGAGTTCTAGAGGAAGGTGAAATTATGTGCAAGCTTGCAGATTTGAAGTGACATCTTGCCTTCCCCTACTCTAACCCCAAGCAGTCATGCACAGGACATGTTGGAGCTCAGGTGAACTTTGTAACCCATGAATATGTCTTAGCCCATGAATATGTAAACCGGGCTGTAGACAGTAATGTTTTGGCTTTCACAATAAAATTATAGTCAGGAATTTTACACAGGAAAAGCCAGTTCTGTAAAGAAGATGACTCTCAATAAGCTTGTACAATAAAGCTTCCAAGTAGCTATTAACTGTCTCTCTTAGGCTGGGTTCTCTAGAAAAAACAAAACCAGTGACACATATATAGAGGTTCATTTCAAGGGAATGTCTCACAAGTCTTGGTCATTTAAGTTAGACCCCAAGAAAGAGTGAAGTCTGAGAAGGCAGGATCTCTCTGGCTTCTAGCTATGAAGGCCCCCAGCTTCAGAGGCCAACATATCCAGGCTCATTCTTGGGAAGCATAGTCACAGTTGACTAGTTTTGGAGACTTCCAGCTGTTGATTTCAAAGGCTGGCACATCCAAAGGTCATTGTTGGGAAGCAGGACCTCAGTGGCTAACTCTGGCTATTGACTAGTCCAAAATTGACCAGTGCCACAGGTTCAGATCTAGAACTTGTGAGCCAGTTAGTCAGATGGAGATCTGACAAATTGCTCTTAGTTTTTTGCCATAATGTCTGAATATGAATACTCTGTAGATTGTACTCTTAGAAGACCAGACTTTATAAGGCTAATCAGACGTTTCCAATTTGCCTGTACTTTATACCAAGGATCATGACCATATTTGACACGAAATATTAATGGTTCTCCTGCCTCATTACCATATAGCTAAAGATCACTGGACATTTGAGAAAGGCTTCCACATTGAGACAGAGAAGAGCAGAGTACTGGACAAAACGGAGCGTGGAATGAGTAAAGCTGTCCTCCTCTAATGACATCACATCAGTGAGGCACAAGCTGCATGTGGTAAAATGGAAAAATGGAACAGAAAGAAATCTAGCAAGTAAAACAAGTAACAAAGAGATGGTAATATTAATGACAATTATAATAATGAAGAATTCATGTAGACTATCAAACATATGAACAGATTTTAGGGATGGGTGCCAGAGATAAGTAAAGAGAATATATTATGGAGAAGAATAAAAAATAAACTCAAACCCTCTGCCATGGGGTGGATTCCAACTCATAACATCCCTATGGGACAGAATCTTTCTGCTTTCTAGAATTTTCAAGGTTGTCTATTTTTTAACAAAAGAGACTAGTTCCTTTTTCTCCTGGAGAATAACTAGTAGATTTGAACCACTGACCTTTGGTTAGCAGATCTACACTCAGTCCACTGTACCAACAGGCGTCCTAGCTAAAACTAAAGAGCTTTCTATTATTTAAAAGGCTCTCACAACACTAGGGGATAAGAGAAGATACTAAATGTTGCAGATAGGAAAAAATTAGTTTGTCTAAAGTAAAAACTCAATCATGTTTAACTCTTTGTTAGCAAAACCTGAATACTATAATACAGTGCCTTCAAAAAACTAATAGGAAATTATTTTAAAGACAGAATTCTATACTTAGTCAAGCTGTCAAACAAGAGTAAGGTTAATTAAAAGAATGGCATGTTGCAGTCATGCCTCGAAAGTTTAACATCCCTGTGTATCTACTACACTCAAGCATCTACCGTTCTTTGTGGACCTGTGGTGTAAACTGATGGCCTAGTGACAAGAAGCTGCACTGCAGTCCTGATGACATGCAGTTTGAATCTACCAGCTGCTCCATGGGAGAAGGATGGACAGTCTCCACCATGCAATTAACTGCTTCTGAAAACCCACCAGAGGGTCAACTATGGGTTGTTCCAACTTCACATTGTACAAGAACAATGTAGCATGTGATCCAGAAAAGGAAATATAACATGGGAAAACAAAAGGAAGTCCTTGTTAATGGCCACAGTAAGATTAGTGGACACCAGTCCTAATGACTCCAGAGAACTCCACAGGACCAGCCCAGGTAAGTCCAGACAACAGAAGGCCCCAGGAAAAATGTGTTTAAAAAGTCAGTTACCTTAATGTTTTAACAAATGACAATATGACACTGAAAAAATGTTAGGAATCTTTGGACACATTTGTGAAGAATTAAGAATAGTTTCATAGATTGGGAAAAGACAACATGATCTCCAGGGCTCTAGATCTTAATTAAGGAGGAGATTGCTCGGCTTTCTCCTTTAGAGTGGTGGTTGGCTTCACACCACCAGAGAGACACAGCCTCTTGGCTAGCAGCACAAGACCCTATGGACTAGCCCACTAGAGCTCCTAAATAGCTTCTTCAAAATATTGAAAATGACATCTGAAAGAAAACACTCTTTCATTTTACTTGGATCTGCAAGCAGCACCCGTGATTAGCAGTGAAGGGATCAAAAGCATGTTGCATTGGCCAGATCGCCTGTCCGGAACCTCTTTAAAATACTAAAGATCAAGGATGTCAGTTTCAAGACATGTGAAAGGTGTACCGTGATGACTATCCAGAGACAGTCCAGGAAGACCAAAGAAAAATCAGTGAATTGTGTTGACAAAGAGTATTGAATGCCTCACGGATCGCCACAAGATCAAATAGGTCTGTCATGGAGGACATGCAGCCAGGGTGTTCCTGAAAACAAGGATGCTGGGGTTCTGTCTGATACCTTTTGGGCATGTTGTCATCCGAGGCCAGTCCTTGGAAAAAGACACTACGTCTTGAAAAGTCAGCGAAAAAGACCCTTGTTAATGGGATGAATTGACACAGTGGCTTTAACAGTGGGCTAGAGCACAGTGGAGATCATGTGAGGATGAGGCAGGATTGGGCAGGGTTTTGATCTGTTGCTCATGGAGTTGATAGAAGGCATAGTCTCCTCATTAACAAGTACATACCTTAGATCACTATTAAAAAGTTTAATAAACCTCATTATATGGATGCTGGACCGCGATAATTAACTAATCACGAATATAGTTAATTATTAACTGATTTATTAATACCAGAAAATTAAGATGCTAAAGAACTACAAATGATTGCTGGGCACACAGAGAAACAGGACAAGAGAGTTCTGGGGTTGTTGTGGTTTTTTTTCTTAGGGTAAGTTTTTATTTCTAGGCTTTTAAAGTTAGAACACCCAAATGAACCAGAGACCTACATAAGGCGGTGTTACTGAAGAATTGTCAAATTTATCAGGAATCTTAGAAAATGACATAGTACTTGGAATTTTAGTTTACAGGATCTTTATCTTCAGCATGTTTCCAGCCTATGAGAATGATGAGGTTTAGGGATTAATAACTAGCCTTTTCACAAGCAGTATTGAGAACCAATTACTGGAAATTTGGAGGAAGATTGTGGCCACATCTTGG
The DNA here is from genome assembly GCF_000299155.1 of Elephantulus edwardii. NCBI lineage: Eukaryota > Metazoa > Chordata > Mammalia > Macroscelidea > Macroscelididae > Elephantulus > Elephantulus edwardii. The sequence goes on from NW_006399752.1 coordinate 41,642,297, forward strand.
GAACAAAACAGAATAGTTCTTGAAACATCAGTGTGGAGGATGCTCAGGCATAAGCCTGATTTGTTACTAAACCACGTGGGGTGAGGCTAAGAACAGAAACAGGTAATTGTGGACCCAGCTAGGAGACACTGAGGGAGGTGGGGGAGCAGGAACCTCGAGAGATCACCACTCATACCCGATTCCGAAGCACTTCATCAGAGAGCAGAGTATACTGTATTGTGTCAGTCATGATTTCCTAAATCTAAGGACCTCTAGTGGCTTCTTGTTGGGAACTCTGTGGCCTAGTGGTAAGAATATGTACTGCAATCCCAAAGGCACATAGTTCAAATCCACTAACTGCTCACAAGGAGAAGGATGGACAGTCTCTTCCCAGGAGATTTACTGCCTCGGAAAACCCACTGGAGGGTCTGCTGGGAGTTGATTCCTACTCGGTGACATACAGCAACAGCAAGTGGGTTCTTCTTCTTGTTAGTTATTAGGCACTGTCAAGTCACGTATGACTCATAGCGACCCTGTGAGCAAAAGCTCTGAATCCTGTCCTATCTTGTGCCGTCATCACACTTCTGACACACAGTAGTTCACTGTGGCAGTCCACCTGGTTGACAGTCCTCCTCTCCTTCGCTGACCCTCCACCCTTCTAGCATCATGTCCCTCTCCAAGGAATAGCCCCACTAGGAATATGCCCAAGTATGTGAGGCAAAACCTCATCATTCCTGCGTCCGAAGAGCACTCCGGCTGCACCTCTCCAAGACATCTCTGTTCTTTTGTCCATCTATGCTCGTTGGTTCGGCCCTAAAATTGGAATGATACAGAGATTAGCATGGGCCCTGTGCAAGGATGACACACAAATTCGTGAAGCGTTCCATATTTTATATTAGTGAGACTTGGCTCAGCACAGGACAGGGTTCGGAGCTGCTGTAAATAGGGCTGTTAAGGGTTGCAGGCAACTCAGGAGCACATAACAACAACATGGGATGCTTGGTGCTCTTCTCCAGTACTACAACTCAGAGGAATCTGTTATTCTTCTTTCATCCTTATTCACTGTCTGCTTCTCAGATGGCCTGAATCAGATGCACCTTAGTCCTCAGACTGCTATCATTACCCGCAAAAATTTGGAGAGGTCCCAAACTGCAGATTTTTTCATTGCAGTGCATCTCCTTAATTTTCTAACTGCTAGTATTAAGGATGTTAATTGTGGTTCTAAGCAAGATGAAGTTGTTGACAGTTTCAGTCTCTTCTCCATCCATCATGATGTTGCCTATCAGTCTGTTGGTAAGAATCTCTGTCTTCTTGATACTGTGATGCAATCCATACAGAAGGCTCCATTCCTTGATCTGCAACAAGTTCTTGAAGTCCTCACACTCAGCAAGCAAGGTTGTTAAGTGCCATCAAGTTGATTTTGACTTAGCAACCCTGTGAACAGCAGGTCAGAACTTTACCCCACCTGTACCAGCCTCATGATTTCTGTCTTGTTCAAGCCTGTTGGAGTAGTCCATGTATCAGTCCATCTTTTTGAGGGTCTTCCTCTCTTCCACGGACCTTTTCCCACATGATCTCTCTCCAAGCACTGATTCTGAAAATAAGCCCAAAGGAAGTGAGACAAGGTTTCCGCATCCCTGCCTTTAAAGGAGCACACTTGCTGCACCTTCCTTCAGGATGAATTTGTTTGTTCTTTGGCAGTCCGTGCAACTTCAGTACTCTTCGCCATCACCACATTCAAAAGGCATCTGTCATCCTTATTCATTGTCTAACTTTGAGATGCATAGGAAGCAATTGGAAATGCCATGGCTTGTATCAGACTCACCTTAGTCTTTTAACTGGCATCTTTGATCTTCAGACTTTGGAGAGATCCTGGAGAGCAGATTTTTATTAGTTCAACAAATCTTTGGATTTCTTGTCTACCGATACCATGGGTGTTGATTGTGGATCCTAGTAAAACAGAATCATTGACAACTTGAGTCTTCATCTATCCTGATGTTACCTGTTTGTCTGTCTAGGGTGAGGCTTTGGGGAGTGTTTGTTTTTATGTTGAGTTGTAAAGTATATTAAAGTTTGTAGTCTTCCATCTTCTGTAATAATTGCTTCAAGTCTTCACTTTCTGCAAGCAAGATTCTGTCATCTACACAAAGCATGTGATTAATGTATATTTCTGATGCCACATTCTTCTTCATGTAGTTTAGCTTCTCAAATGATTTGCTCAGCATACAAGTTGAACAGGTATAGAGAAAGGATACCTACCCTGATGCATACCTTTCCTGATTTTAAACCATGCTTTGAAAAAAAAAAAATAAATAAACCATGCTTTGTTCCCTTGTTTTGTTCAGAGGAAAGCTTCTTGGCTTGTGTATAGGTTTCACAGCACAATTAAATATTCTGGGATTCACATTCTTCTCAGTGTTAGCCCTAATTTGTTATGATTCACAGTAAAATGCCTTTATGTAATCAATAAAATGAAAGTAATTTTTTACTTAAAATTTTTTTATCTGCTTTCCACCAAGACCCTTTGTGCCACAGCCTCTTCTAAGTTCCGTTTTCGGCAGACCCCTGTCAGTGTCCTGTTCTTGCCATTTTGAATCATCTCCAGCAAGATTTTACTTGCATGGGATAGTAATGGGACTGCTCGACAGTCTCCACATTCTTTGGATATGGATCTCTTCAGTCATTTGGCCGGGTAGTGGTCTTCCCTATGTGCTGGCAGAGTTGTGACCACATGCAGGTTTGCCTTTGTTTCCTGAAACCTTTCTGTTGGAATTCCATTAATTCTTGGGGCCTTATTTTTGCCAATGCCTTCCATGCAGCTTGGGCTTTGTTCTTCAGTGCTGTTTGTTCTTGATCATATGCTGCTTTCTGAAATGGTTTCTTGTCAGTCAGGTTTTTTTGTCAGAATACGGTAACTCTGTCTTCTCTCCATCTTTTTGATGCTGCTTGCATCATTCATGATTTTGCCCTTAGGATCCATTATTTTAACTCAAGGCTTGAATTTGTTCTTCAGTTCTTTCAGCTTAAGAAATAGTGAGCATGTTCCTCCCTTTTGGTTTTTTCACTCCAGCGTATTGCACATTGCATTAGAAGACTTTGCTTTATCTTCTCCAGCTGCCCTTGGAAATCTTCTCTTCAGCTCTCTTACCTTCGCATCCTTTTCCCTCGTTTTGGCTTCTTTTTATTCCATTGCAAGTTTCAGTGTTTCTTCTGACATCTGTTTTGATCTTTTCTTTCTTCCCAGTCTTTGTAATGAACTTTTGCTTTCTTCATGCCAGGTGTCCGTGATACGGTCCCACAGTTTGTCTAGTCTTCTGTTATTAGTGTTCAGTATCTATTCTTAAGATGGATTTAAAATTCAGTCAGAATACACTCAAGGTTGGTTTTTTGTTCTCATGGACTTGTTCATTTTCTTGACAGATTTATTCTTTTGGTAATCCATGGTATTCTTCACCACCATTACAATTCAGAGGCATCAGTTTTTCATCAATCTTATTCATTGTCTAGCTTTCACATGCATATGAAACTATAGTAAGTACTTTCAGTGACTTGTATCAGTGACACCTTAGTCTTCAGAGTGACTTCCTTGCTCTTCACAAAGATTGTGAAAATGACTACCTTGCTTTTCAGAGAGATTTTTTGCACCAGATTTTCCCTAACTATTCCAACCAATGATTTTTTTTTAATTGTAGAAGGGTAACACATTTATTTAGTTTCAAGCTACCTCTCTGTTTATACTTCCTTAACTCTTGATATAAACTGGTGATGTGTACCATATACAGTGATTCTGTTTAATGTATAAAAAGACTCACATATAAAAACTTCAGAATAAAGGACTCTATTGGAAGAGGCTCAAGAGAAGGACCAGGTATTTAAGCACTTTAGATTTTCACCATAACCTTGAGTAAACAGGTATTAAATAATTGAATAAAAACTAAGAAATAACTTTTTATCTTAACAAAATCATCCTTTTACTCAAGAAAACTTGAGTGTTCTTGTACTAGGTAATCTAGTCTCCTAGAGGAACATCATTTACAGAGAATCACCGAAGGCTAATACTGATTAATAGTAGCTATACAGTTTCAGGGAGCTTTCGTCACTGAGGGAGCTCTGGTGACTTAGTGGTAAGAAATTGCATGGTCAATCCTTGGGTACACAGTAAGAATCCACCAGCGGCAGCTCCCTTGTGATTTACGAAAACCTGCGGGAGGGTCAGTTCTGCATCTTTTGCAACTTGATTGGTCCACAACAACAATATTGTAACATAAAGGTAGCACTAAAAACGTGAGGACCGCAGTGGGAAGACATGATAATATTTTGAGGAAAAATTCACGCATTAGAGGAAACCGTTTTTCTTACGAACTTTTAGCAGTTTAGGGATTATTGCAAGAGCTTGTGTTTTACATCATGAGAACTGTTGACCTGAGAATAGAGCACTCCGGGTTGGCATGGCCTGTGTAGGACATTCTGCGACAGACTTCACAAAACTGCAGATTGTGTTTTCATGTCATGTTCAAAAGGTGCCTTTACATTCTGTAGGATAGAAAGTTTGTTTTTCATTTCAGTTTCAGAATAACTTTGCCATTCATTGCCCGTATTTTTAGTCATAATACATGTGATTATACTTAATTAAAAATCTGAGAACCTTAACTGAAAGCAGTGACCTAATTTTTTCCTTAGCAACTTGACCAGGTTCCAGGAGTGTGAGACTTGAAACAAATACAAAACAGCAGCGACTCACTGTCCCACTCACTGATCCATTCCTCCCTCCCCCCGGCCTCTCCATTGTCCCCCGGTGGATTCTCGGCCTTCTGTCTCAGTTCACTTGAGCGGGCAGATCATTTTACTTCTGTCTCTAATTGCTTCCTCTTCAACAAATTAGTCTGAATGTACTTCCAGGAGAATAATGGAGCCAAGCTGAAGACCATGATCAACAGTGAACGCAAATTTCAGTTAAATGTGTAGCATAGAAAAAGAACTTACCTATCTCAATGACGGCTCAAATGGCTCTCAAGTTATCCTCAGTCGTAAATGGACCTTAGCATGCCAGTCACAATTTTTTTTTTACATATTTTAAAAGCGGATCCATTTTCAGGTGGACAGCATACTCTTTTCACTTATCTTCTGCTGACACTGTTTATCTTTGTCTTTAATCATTAAATGTCCAGATTGTTAAAGCCTGAAGTCATATGCTACTTTGCTTGTTCTTTTTAAAAGCGCTCTGAGTTGATCGTATTTTCTACTTCTCTTCCATTTTTTCTAGGTTTTCACACTTTTCCAGCTTTTGTTGGATTTACCTATGAATCTCTCTTGTTTCATTTCCTTTGTCAGTAGTATATCTACCTAAAGGCAGGACCACACTCTTGAACAAATAATGCTTTGCTTCTAGTAGACTCTGGGTTGTGGATTTTTTTTAAATCCTTTTTATAGCTAAATAAATCTTTTTAATAACTAAATATTTCTCTTAAGTGAAGTAATAAATATTTATGCTGAGAAGTTGCATATAAATTTGTAACTACACTACTTTGCATTGGATTGATTCTGAATGATCCCAGTCCATCAAGGCCTTTGTTCCCTCTAATGTGCATGAAAGCAGATCACCAGGCCTTATACACACACACAAACGTTTACGTTATTAGTGAGTGGCACATACTATTTGTGCCATTTAGGGAGCTTCAGGAAATTAGTATTTTTTTTAAGAGTACATTTTGATGGGGATAAATGGTATATAACTTTACCAATGTAACTTGGGCTTTTGGTTAGTATTTTTTAAAATCGTCTTATCACCTCTTCACTTGTTGGTCTTCACTTGTCATTGATAGGACATAGGATTGCAGTAGGTTTTAAAATGTTTGTGAAAGCCAGTTAGGGCTGTGTATCTTTTGAAGCCAACAAACGCCTACTAGCAGGGCATAGGTGATTTTGCACTACTTGATGTGCAATATCATTATTAAAATTTATTTACAATAATGAGAATATGTTCAAGGGAAGTGATGTTGTTGTGAACCATTGCCTTGGCACCTACCCATAGCTGACCCCCCAGCGGACCCATAGCTGACCCCCCGGCGGACCCATAGCTGACCCTCCGGCGGGGAGGCCGTAAATAGCACACGATGAGACTGCCCATCTCTCTCCTGTGGAGCAGCTGGCAGATTTGAACTGCTTGCCTTCGGAATTGCTGCACAGATTTTTACCATGAAGCCACCAACCAGAGCTCCCTGTTTGATTTATTAAGGGAAAATGAAATTGTAAAAAGTTGTCAGGATTTCTTTTTTAACTATTACAAGTGGAATGTTTATTTATTCTTACTAGTATATGCATAAAAACAATCCACTCTCTACTCACTGCTAGCTAGTCAGAACTGACGTGGCGGACCCCTCATTGGGTTTCCAAGGCTGTGAATTGCACAGAGAAGATTGTTCATCATCCTCTGTTTAACATTGTCCTTCCTTCAGACTCAGCCACCAGAGCTTCCTGTAAGGCAGCCTTATAACTGAGCATTGTGTATGTTTAAAGTGTAAATGTGTATCAGACACTTTACAAGTATATCCAGATGTGTTAATTCTAAAGTATGTACCATTCCATTGAATCTCTTCTCTTTTTTTTTTTTTTAATTTTTGTCTCAGCAAATAAGCAGAGCCTTTTTTTCTCTGTGATAATTGAAACCAAGTATCAGTGGAAGGAAAAGGTGAAAGAGGGGAAGACTTACAAACTAATGGTCTCATCACTATACCTTGTATTGTCATTACCTAGCTATATGTATATCTATCCTATTTGTTGGTGGTGGTGTTATGTACTGTTGAGTTGCCTGTAAACCATAATGACTCTATTTATAACAGCTCTGAAGTCTGCCCTGTTCTGAGCCCATCTAACTGATTCTGACACACCAACCTCCCTTGCCCCAGTTACTATATCAGTCCATCTCATCTGAGGGTTCCTCTCCTGTACTGTCCCTCCAGGCCACATGCTTAAAGTATGTGAGATGAAGTTCAAAATCACAGCCTCCAGGGAGAAACTTGGTTTCACCCTCTCCAAGACGGACATACTTGTTTTCTTGGTGGTCCATAGTATGTTCAAGACTCTTCTCCAGCACAACTCGAAGGCATCAATTCTTCTTCTGTCATCCTTAATCATTGTCCAACTCTCTGATGCATAGCATATAATTGCAAAGTCCATGGCCTAGATCAGGCACGTCTTAGTCTCTAGACTGACATCGTTGCTCTTCAGCACTCTGGAGAGGTCCCTGACAGCAGATTTTCCCAATGCAATTCACCTTTAATTTCCTGACTGCTGATGCCAAGAGTATTGATTGTGGAGCCGAGCAAGTTGGAATTACTAATATGTGTGTGTGTGTGTGTGTGTGTGTGTGTGTGTGTGTGTGTGAGATTTTCAGAGTAAAATAAAGTAGTTCCTTATATCAGTTAATGAAAGCTTCTAGTGTCAAAGACTGGAATTGCTAAGAGAGAGAGAGAGAGAGAGAGAGAGAGAGAGTGTGTGTGTGTGTGTGTGTGTGTGTGTGTGTGTGTGTCAGAGTAAAATAGAGTAGTTCATTATATCTGTTAATGAAAGCTTTTAGTGTCAAAGACCTAAAAGACAACACTCTGATTTTGAAAATGACACTCAGTATTTATTGAAGCACGGATGCAGTAGTTAGGAACATACTGGACTGCTAACCAAAGGAGCGATACTTTAAGTCCAGCAGCCATTTCTTTGGAGACTAGAGAATCTTCTCTCATGAAGATAGACTGCCGTGGAAGCTTGGTGAAGGTTCACTGTGAGTCAGAATCAGCTTAACAGCTGTGTTTTTTGTTTGTTTTGGTTTGATTTAGGTTGTCATGTAAAATACTACATCAGAGAAGAGAATTCAAGCCAGCCATTGAATTCCACATTGTGGGATTTGAATCCCACGTGCACCAATCTTCCTGATAAGCATTTCACATAGAGTGTGGATATTTCTTAGCATAAAGAGATTAAAAGATTAAAAATAGGAGCCTGGGAGTAAACGCTGTATTCTAATCCTCACCCTGTCACATCCTAACCATATGAATGCTGTCCTGTTTCATGAGTTTAAATTTGTTTGCTCTACTTCATACATGCAGACAGAAACCAAACACTATGTGCCTGGCTCACTGTGAGCTGAGAAAATCAGGTCTGTTGAGCAGGTTCCAGGGCTGCAGCCCTGCTGGCACAGTGCTGTGAAGCTGCACTGCAGTCCCAGAGGCCTGCAGTTCAAATACGTCTCTGACTCTGCTGGAGAAAGATGGGCAGTCTCCTCTGATGGGATCAAACTGCCTCTGAAAACTCGCTGGAGGGTCAACTATGGGTTGGCTCCAACTCAGCAGTACACAACAACAGCAAATTAAAATGGGAAGAGACGGCCCATCTTTCTTACACAGAGCCACTGGTGGATTTGAACCACTGGAGGCCTGACTCCTTGAACATGGAAACTTAACCACCAAACCCACCACAGCTGAGAGTATCTGAAATACTTTGAAAACTTAATTCTTGCAAAGGACACACTGACAAAGGAGATTAATCAGAACAGGCTTTGACAAGCACTGTGGCAATGGGACAATTAAAACAGACTTTTGGGGGGGGAAGAAATGAACTGGGGGAGTAGAGAAAATAGTGCAACAATGCATGAATAGAAATCCAAAATCTCTGTAAATGTTCATTAAAATTAATAAAATTTCATTAAAAAGAAAAAAAGAAAACTTAATTCTTCTGTCATTCTTAGTCATTGAAAATGTCTAGAGAAGAATTTTGTTCTTTCCCCTTCACATCATTTGACAGGGTGGTTCTAAGTTTACAAAGTCTAAAGAAATTACCAGAGTCAGACTTTCTTTAAAGTGCATCACATTTAGCTCCAGCACCCGTATGACTAAAGTTACTGGGACCATATAACATTTGTTGGCAAAACAAAGTCATAAAAGAGGAGTTCCTGGAACTCTCCTGTAATGGGTCAAACACAAACTCCTAGAAAAGAACTCTGGTGGCCTAGTTAACGGAAAGGGACCGTTAACTGAAAGACTGCTCCTCCCTGGTGCTCAAATCAACCAGCCGCTTCTCAAGAACATGGGGGTCAAGTCACTTCCTGTGCAGTTGGCAGTTGCACAGACCCAGTGGAGGGTCACCTTTGAGTGGGTTTTGATTCCATAGCATTAAGTGAGTGGGTGATTTTTCCTAAAAGCATTAAAATGAATGGCCTCATTGTTGCCTTCTCTTAAAACTTCCTTTTACTTGTTTCTTCCTCTGTCAAAGTCTCATTTTGAGTTAAACCTTCCACCAGCCAGGAATATAAATACTAATGCAGTCAGAGGTACAGATTGTTTGGTATGAAGAAAGCCGCATCAGAAGTTGACATTTGTCTTTGAGGAGGGGAGATGACGGAAGGAAGAACCTCCGCATTGTACAAATGTCTGGCTTTTCAGACTCATTGTTTAGATAGAAAGTTGAAGCAAAAATCTGTCTTAAAACCAAATATTGCTCTTCTAAAATAACCTGCACTCTGACCAGGCACAAACATTTCTTCTACTTCTGATTTTAGAAGTGACTGGAAGGAAACTATTGCAAGAATAAGAATTAGTAGAGAGCTCTAGTGGCCAAGCCCCTGGGGAGATGCACTCTAACCCAAAGGTCTCACCTCTCGGGCAGTTTGACTCCACTAGCGACTCGAGGGCACATAACAACAACAACAACAACAGCAGCAGTTCTGAGGGAGATGGGTAGTCTTCTCTTGTGGGATTTATAGCCTCCAAAAACTCACTGGAAGGTCAGCTCTGAGTCAGGTTCCGCTCAGTGGCAATGACTGGTGATAACGAGGACGGCACAGGATAGAGCAAGATTCAGATCCATTGTTCTTAGGGTCTCCGAGTCGTAATCAACTTGATGGCATCTGACAACAAATTGTTGTGTGCAGAAGAGTGGAGCCCTGGTACCTATGTAGGTTATGTGTTGGGCTGCTAACAAAAAGGTCTGCAGTTTCAAACTCAACAGCTGCTCCATAGGAGAAAGATGGGCAGTCTGCTTCCATGAAGATTACCGTTTCAGAAACCCGTGGAGTGGCTGAGAGTTGGAATGGCAGTGCATTAATCTTGTTGCAATTCTCTGCACTAAAATAGTTGTCTGTCCCTCAGACTATGAGTGCTATGCCTAAAGGCTCCTGATCTTTTTATGTGTTTTAACATTTGAACACGAAATATCTACATTTTTGAAGTGCCTAAAGCAGGAAACACTTAGATGTGTCTTTGTTTCTAATCATGTACCTTTTTGACTGTAATAGTTGGAGCTTTTCCATAGTGAGTTGGTTTTAATATTGGTTTTACACTGGCAGTGTTCCTGCCCAGTGGAAGTTTAAGGACAATACTGAATTTTGAAACTGATTTACAAGAAAGCAAAGTGCTAAAACTTACAGTATCACTGAATTTACAAAAAACCCTGATTCACAAGAATAATTCTTTAAATGGACATCATGTTAGTTTTTAGGGAGTTCTGGTGGCCTAGTGGCAAGAAGCTGCACAATCCTGAAGGCACACTGTTCAAGGCCACCAGCTACTCCATGAGAGAAAGATGAGCAGTCTTCTCTTGTGCAGTCAGCTGCCTTTGAAAACCTGCCAGAGTGGCAGCAGAGGTTCAGTTCCAGCTCTGGTACACAACAACAGCAACAGCTAGATTTGAGTCCAATTATTCAGAATTTTCTAAGCTAATGTGTCTTTAAAAGGTTTATTAAATGGCTTGTATTTATATCCTCACCTTTGGCTTTAGATTTCTGTACATAAGTGGAAGTAACAAAAATGGTAAATATCTAAAGTGACAATTTCTTAATTGAGGTATACATACTAATCAGAATGTTTTATTGAGCTGAGGTGATAATTTAAATTTTCAAAAGAGAATGTGAACTCTTGTTAAAAAAACTGCTTCGTGTGTGTGATTTGTCTGTATGTTCCTAGAGAATTTGATTTTGTTTTATGACGGTTAAGCTTTTTTCAATGCCCTGCAAATATTCATTCTCCACTAACTGAGTGGTCTCGAGGTGTTTTCCCTCGTGAGGTACAGTCAGTGGGCTCCCTTGAGTAGTGTGCGCTGTGCTCTGAACCAAACGATGCCCCTTGGTCTTTCTGCAGAGGGATAGTGGTCGTCGCTAGTGAACTCCACTCCTCGACTATCATTGATGATAGGGTTTTTGTTGTGGCTTTTTTTTTTTTTCATTGAAATTGATGATAGGTTTTTAGAGGAGCTGGATTAAAGAGAAAATGAACCAAGGGGTGGTAAATTTGACCATGATAATAGGACTACGTACTTGAAAGAATAGTAGCTGAGTTTTTAAGAAAATAAAAGATAAAAAATGAGGCAAAGGGGGGGAAAAAAGAAGGAACCAGATAACTCAAATGGGTCTCTTGATTGTAAAATTAACTTAAACAACCTATTGATTTTGTTGTTGAGTATCATTGAGTCAGAACTGATATAGCTGACCAACTAGTGAGTTTTCAGAAAGTTAATCGCACAGGAGGAGCGTGCCAGCCCTTCTCCCTCGGAGCAGTTGGTCGATTCGAATGGTGTGTCTTTGGTTTTCCAGCACAGCTCCTTACCACTACGCCATCCGAACTCTCCCATGTGCCTATTGTATACCAGGCCCTGAGATTACAATAATGAATAATAAAGTAGCCTAGAGTAGGTACCACTAGTGCCAGTGTGTGATGATACAGTCAGAGAACATGATTTAGTGCTCTGATAAAGCAAAGCAGTTATGCTGAAGGAGCTCAAAGGTGACAAGAAGCCCCAGGTCACAATATGGAGAGTGAAGAGAAGGGACACTGTCAAGAAGACCTTCTCCTAGACTCTGAGGACAAGGGGACGAAGAGGAATTCTATAAAAGGGGAGGTAGTAAGCGGAAGGAACTCTGTGTGCCAAAGCCTGTTTGATTACAGGGAGGATTGTGATTGCAAAGATAAAGATTGATAAGAAATTGGGCTATAGAAGCAGACAAGGCTGTGTTACAAAGAACTTTGAATGCCATGCTGAAACATTTGACTTCTACATTTGCATTTCTAGAACAGTCTCTTAGGCTGCAGGATCCAAAAACTGTAAAAAACATTCCTAAAATAGTGACTTTGAAAAACACATACATTCTTTATGCAAATTATAAATTACAGATCAAAAATGACTGATTCTTTAAAAATTTACTGTCGAATTTGTGTGAAGTGAAATTTTTGAGTACCTGCTCTTTGCCAGGTACTCTGCTAAATACTTCATTCCCACTATTTTCTCAAAGTAGATATTTTATCTCCATGCGACAGCTAAACTTGAAAATACTTATCTAGGGTTCCAACTAGAAAATGTTAAAGCCAAGATTTCAATCCTACTCGGACTCCAGAGCTACTCTTTCCCCTTGAGACTAATTTAATCTCTGGGAGAAGAAATCGGAGGGCAAGCCGCATTGTTCTGAAAGGAGGGTGTGATCATACCAGGACGTTAACCAGGTGTCTTTGGATGTCAGGTTGATTTTGACTCCTAACAATCCTATGTGCAACAGAATGAAATCTGCCCCATCTTGGGCCATTTTCACCAATTGGGCCAGTTCTTGATTATTTCAGCCCATTGTTGCAGTATGGTGTCAATCTTACCTCATTGAGGGCCTTCCTCTTTTTCACTGGCCATCGTATTTGCCTAGCATTATGACCTTCTCCAGAGACCCTCTTAATAACGTGTCTAAAGTGTATGAGACAGAGTTTCTACATCTTTGTTTCTAAGGAGCATTCTGGCTACACTTTTAAGACAAATTTGTTCATTGTTCTGGTAAAGTTCACTAGTTTGTCTGTAGGAGGAAGATGGGCAGTCTCCTTCTGTGTGATTTGCAGCCTCTGAAAACCTTATGGAATGATCAGCTGTGAGTCAGTTTCCAACTTAACAGTATTGTTGTTGTTCATTGCCATCAAGTCAAGCACGACTCATAGCAACCTTACGAACTTTTAAAAGACCTGTAGCCTCTCTACAACCATCGACGTTTATCAAAGTTCAGAGTTTCTGGAGGCATGTGGGTTAGGAAGTGGATGCTACTCCTGATTGCCTTGTTCTGGTTTTGTTTTCTTCATTTTAGTGGTTTCAGGAGAAATCTCATCTCATCTAGTTGCCTGTGCTTTAGTTCCTGCCTTTATTAAAGTATTAATGTTATTCTCTTGCTGAAAGTGAACAGGATTCGAAGGACTTAACTGAGGAAGATCAAAGCCTACAGTTTTCAGTATGGATTATACCTCAATATAAAGAAAACCAAAATCTTTACCGCTCGATGGGGAAGCAACATCATGATGCATGGAAAAGATTGATGTTGTCCAGGATTTCGTTTTACTTGGATCCACAGTCAGCACCTCTGGAAGCAGCAGTCAAGAAATCAGGCAACATCGTGTTGGGCAAATTTGCTGCGAACAGCCACTTTAGAGTGCACACGTGTTATCCTTCAAGAAAGTTAGTGAAGAAGGAAGCCTGAAAAATTGATACCTTTGAATCGTACTGTGGGCGAAAAGTATTGAATAGATCATGGACAGACAAAAGAACAAACAAATTTGTCTTGAAAGAAGCGTACCAAGAATACCCTTTTGAGTGGAGGATGGGGGCGTTTTGTCTCCCATGCTTTGGGCATGTTACCAGCAGGGGCCATTCCCTAGGTGGATAAACATGCTTGGCAAAGCAGAGGGTCAGCTAGCAGGGCCGAGGCCCTCAGTGAGACGGATTGTTGACTCGGCCGCATCTAGTTACAACCCTTATCTTTCTCTGAAGGAGCCCTGGTAACACTGACAAGCAGTCACTGTGTAACGCCTTTTACTACTTTCTAAAATTTTGTTCGTTTAAATCCAGCAGCTGCTTCTCAGGAGAGAGATGAGCAGTCTCTTCCTGTAATTTCAGTAGCCTCAGAAGCTGGTTGGAAAGTTTCTGTGAGTTGGAGTTGCCTCAACCACAGCGGGTTGCTTGGTTGATATCTTTCTCTCACACAGTTTTGCAGAAGCTGGGAATAGAGAATTTGAACACTGCACCTTTTCACACACAAAAAAACGTATGTTGCAAGGGGTGTCTCTTTCCTTATCAGAAGGGAGTAATTAGTTTCCCATTTCGTTATTTGCTTAATTTTGTGTCATTGTTTGATTTTATACAGAATGATGAGGAAAGACGTTCTTGGCAACCTCCATAGCCTCGTGTCAGTTTGTTTTGCCTTGTTTTGGTTTTTGACTAGGTAATGCATTCATACAAAACTGAATTCAAAAGGTACAGAGGGATTGTATTTAGTGTAGAGTCTCCTGCCTTCCCAATTTTTCCAGCAATAGTCCTGTAACATAGCTTTTAAACTATTTTGAATAGAGGCCTAAAAAGATATTTAAAATAAATTTGTTTAATTGTATTAGTGTTACTTTCCTTCTTTTTCGTCATTGCAAGAAATTCTTGTAAACTGTAAAACGGGCAGACACTTAATCAGTGTATTTCCAAGGTGGTTAATATATAAGATATTACCCCTTTGCCTCTCCACCCAAGAAAGCTTGCTTCAAAATTGGAAGAAGTGTAAAGTGAGGTTTTAGCCTTTCACCTTATTTAGTCAACCTGTGTGCTGGGCTGTACGAACAAAAATGCAACATCAAGATTAAAGGGAGATTCATTTACCTGCAGTATGCAGATGATAACTGTGCCCAAAGTAAATACAGCTTTAAGTACTGAATGATAAAAGTCAAAGACTTCAGTATGAATTACATCTGAATATGAAGTAAACAAATATCCTCACAGCTGGCCCCTTAAACACCATAATGGAAAATGGAAGAGAAATTGAAGCCATTGACTGTTTTATTCCATCAGCATTCAAAACTGTGGAAGCAGGAGATCAAGAAATGAAACAGTGTATTGGGCAGGCTTACCGCAAAAGGCTGCTTTACACGTTTCGTTGTTGTTGTGAACTATCAAGTCGGAACTGACCCTCCAGCAGGTTTTCAGAGGCACTTAATCTCATGGGAGAGTGTCCATCCTTCTGCAGAGCAGCTGGTGGATTCAAACTGCGTGCCTCCAAGATTGCAGTGCAGCTTCTTCCCACTAGGCCACCAGAGTCCCCTTGAAATGTTTCAGAAAGCAAATATATTACTCTGATGACTCAAGGTACATTTGGCCAAGGCCATGGTCTGTAGTTTCCTCATTAACATAAAAAAAGGAAGTTGAAGAATGGGAAAGGAGTACAGAGGCTTTCCAAGTGTGGTTTGGCAGAGAGCATCGAATATCCCACCTGCTGCCAAAAGAACAGGCAGACCTATCGTGAACGAAATGCTACCAGGCTGCTCCTTAGAGGCAAGGATGATGAAACTTCATCTCGGTTATTTTGGGCGTATTTTCAGGAGGAGCCAATCCTTGGAGGCAGATACCATGCTGAGAAGGCTAGAGGATCATCAAAAGAGAGGCAGACCCTCCAGGAGATGAATTAGGACAGTGACGAATAAATGGACTTGATCATGAAGGTGGAGCGGGAGAGGGCAAGGGTTGGTGTGAGTCATAACTGACTAACAACTACATGTGAAAACTACATGACAAGAAGTGCAGGCAGTAATAGGAAATTAATGCTTTATTTATTCTTATTTTCATAGGTCAAAACAATCTCTTAACAACGTCATGTTATTTTAGCTTAATAAATAAGGAAAAAACTGAAATTTGATAAAACATTTACAAAAAGCACTTTCATAGAGGCAACTTGATGACCTCATTTCTTGGAGAATAGGTTAAAATTAATTCAACCTATTTAAACTAATAGGTGAATAATTTGAACTATTTGTCACTTCTGAGTGGCCAATCTATACTACAGATTGATTACAGATAACTAAAGTTCGTGAAAACCTCCGACATCCTTGCATCTGCCCAGACTGTTGTTTCTTCCCATTCCCTTAAAGGGTTATTCTCTGTGTCATCCTAACGGACAGGCTACACCTAAACATTCCCCTCTCGTCTAAACCTTGAGATCCTCCAGCCTCACCCCGTTTTGTACTAGATAGCCTCCCTCACTTTGCTCTTGTTATTACATAGAGTTGAGATGATCTGCTTCCTTTTCTGCCTCTTTCAGCAGATTGTTAGCTTCTTACAATCAAGAACTATAATGTCACTATTGTGTCTTCAGAGTTTGCACAGAACCTAGCACATGGGTCAATAGGTGGTTATTTAAAATGAGTAGAAAGTAAAGCTGAAATTTGAAGTTGGGTTGTACACTAATTTGACTAAAATCCATAGTGGTAATTCAAGGTTGGTTTTGTTGTGTTTTTTTTTCTTAAGAATGTCAAGACCAGAGAATTTTTGTAATCTGTTCTATTGTATGTAGCTGGGATTTCATCCCAAAAATAAAGCCTGGAGAAGGACTTAAATACAGAGAACGGGGTGGGAGCCGAATGAGATTTAGCAACTCTGAGTTAAGGAATTAGGACATTATTATAGGAACTGGACCTTGCACATTTGCAAGGAAAACTAAGGAGGTGAATGTTGAAAGGGAGAATAGGGGCATCCCTAAGGATTGTATCCAGTCATCCAGCCACAGAGAAAGAGCTGTTGTCTCTGTGACTCTGTACGCAAACACACGATGAGTCAGGAGATCTCTCAGCAGGATTGCCGTTAGAAGGAAGAGCTGGATGTAAAGCAGAAGGTAGGAAGGACAGGACCTCCATCTCTAGCTGGAATGGCTTTCAGCGAGCAGTGGCTGCTATTTTACTTCTACCTTCTAAGTCTCAGATTTCTCTTTTGGCAGAATCTTTTTTTTCTATATTTTATTAATTTTCATAAACCTTTACAGAGATTTGGGGTTTCCATTCATTCATTGTTGCACTATTCTCTCTACCCTCCTCCCAGTTTGTTCTTGTCCAAATGCCACAGTGCTTG
>NW_006399752.1:41660921-41691021 GCF_000299155.1 Elephantulus edwardii
TCTATTCTTAAGGAGTGCTTTGCTTATTCGGGGCTTTTTTCCATTCCATACGAAATTGGAGATTGCCTTTTCCATCTCGTTGAAGAATGGGGTTGATATTTGTATTGGGATTGCATTAAATGTGTAAATTGCTTTTGGTAGTATTCTCTTTTGGCAGAATCTTAACTGGACAAATCACAAATAGAGACTGTAGGAAACATTTCTAGCTTAAGCAAGTGACACAGTCAAAATCCTCAGACTATTGGGATGGCACAGAATTGGCTAAGGTTTCATCCTTTTATGTAGAACATGAGTCGAAGACTAAAGATTCCTAGAAACCCGCTAGGACAGTTTTCTGGTCTACTTGGTCACCATGAATCAGGATATGCTCAGTGACTTTGGGTTCATTTTGCTTCTCAGGTAGGGTGACCCAGACTTTTATCTTCAGTATCTGGGCCTTTAATTGCTCCTCCCACAAATGCTGCCATTGCTCAATGTCCATTATTACAAGAAGCATCAAAAGATAACCCATTAAATCCCTTGCATTTTGGAAGAACTCCTCCCCTTATACTGTGTTATCATAAATGGAGCATCCTGGTTCAACCCTGGGATCCACTCTCACATGTGTTCCTCCCATATCTGCCAGTGCATGTAACTCCTGGTTATATGCTGTGGAGTCAGAATTGACTCACAGCTGACCCTGTGTTGGTTTGTCAGAGGCTGTAAATCAGATGGGAGGAAATTGCCTACCTTTTCTTGTGGAGCAACTGGTAAGATTTGAACCACTGGCCTTTGGGTTTACAGCTCAACTCCTTACCACTAAGCCACCAGATTTCCTTTACATAAAATAAGATCTTAAGATTTTTTTGGGGGGAGGGGGGTGTACACACTCTTTCCTCTCAGACTAAGGGCTCTGTTTCCCTGTTCAGACTGTGATATGAATCTGATCTCGATTATTGGTTTGGAGCTACTGAGAGGAAGCAGGGACAGATCTTAAAGAAGACAACATTCTTGACTCATCCATCCAGATAACACCATCTAAGGGTGTTGTGTTTGACTGTGCCTGTCAGACCCCAGATCTTATCATGGAAAACTTACCAAGACTTTACCTTCAGATCTTCTTTCTAGCCCTGATTTCTTTAAAATTAACTCATCCTGAACTTTGGCAGTCTGCCCAGCAAGTGCAGAAAATAAGTGTCCATCCCTTTAACCACCAATGTGGAAGTTTTCGAAGTCTGACAGAACACCTTCACTTGACAGTTAGCTAACCTAAGACAGTTTACTCCCAGATTTACAAAGCTAACCAACACCACAGCTAAGCCCACTGCCATCTATTCAAATTCATGACACCTCCATAGGACAGAGGAGAACTGCCCCAGTGGGTTCCAACAGCCTTAAATCTTCATGGGAGCAACCTGCCACATTTTTCTCTGTCAGAGAGTAGCTGGTGGGTTAGCAGCCAAGCACGTAAGCACTGCCCCATCATGGAGCCTGGCAACCAGCATCTGTCTTTAGGATCACTGTTTCCTTTCCGTTCATGTACTTATCACTGCTAAGCTGATACCTCATCTTCCATTTGCACCTCACTGAGTCTTAACACTGTCATTCACAGGGGTTCTTTCTACCTCACTCACTAATAGGCACCTGGCCATTGAGCTGGCTCTGGAATCTCATTAGGGTTCTGGCTTTTTCTCTGGCCACTTCTCTCTGTCTGCATGTGCTCTCCCATCCTCCTACCCTTGGCTGAAAGCCCTGCCACAGACGAAAGCCTCTCTACAGGTGGTTTATTAGGTGAGTTATTCCATGAGCAGCAGTGGGAATTGGTGAGAGGGAAGCTTTACCAGCAGTGGGTCAGGGAGCTAAACCCCACGAAGGCACGTGGAGTTCAGCCTGGCCTTGATCTTCAGAGGAGCTCTGTGGAATGCTCTTCCAGACTACCCTTCAGAGAAATAGCAGAGGAGCAGTGGCCAGAGCAGCTCTGAAGGGAGAGTTTAAGAGATGACAATTAAAAATCCCAAGGCACAAGTTTACTTGTAACTCCTGTGTCTCACTTACTGTCTACGTCTGGTCTGGAGTTTTGATTGCTTTTTAGAGATGCAAATACAGCGTGATGATAACCCACTGCCACTGAGTCCGTTTTGATTCCGAAACCCTGTTGGACAGGGTAGAAGTGCTCACTAGGGTACCTTTTACAAAAGCTGGCCGCCATATCATCTGCGAAGCTGCGGCTGGATTTGAGCTGACCATCTTTTGATTAGGAGCCAAGTATGTTAACCACCGTTTCACCAGATACCCTGATGTGATAGCAATGATCCTTTAAGAAACAGAATCTTCCAGCAGTGCTCAGTGTGGATTAGAAGACCGGAGAAGCGAGACAAGGAGGAAGCTTTTCCATAATTGATACGTGTGTGAGATGCTGAGAGTAATATTCCCAGGAATGGAAAAATGAAGAGGCTAATCCAGGAACATTTTGAAGGAAAAATAAGTAGGACATGTTGATTAGTTAAATATAGAAGGTGAGTAGTCACAGCTAATCTAAGATTTCTAGGTAGTTTTGATAGGTGCGTTGGCTCCCCAGTTTATCGAACGTAATTCTCGGTTTACATCTGAGGAGGTGAGACAGAGGATGTGCCTTGAGCTGTCACAGGGCGATAAGTGAGAGTCAGGTTACTGAGAGAGGTGTGTGAATGCAGAGCAGGTGCTCTTTCTACAGCATCACGCTGCCCACACTTCCCTCCTGGCCCACATTTTTCCTCTGTAGTTGCTATTAGTCATGTGCAGATTATTGTGAAGAAAATAAAACTGAAGCAGCTTTTCTCTCAGGCTTGTTTCTCTGGAGGCATAGACACTGCTTACTTGAGAGACCACGCCTCTCTGGCAGTTAGAATACCAGTAGCTCTGTGGAAGAAAGACAGTCAATCTCTTCTCATGCTGTAAAAGCACAGGAGGGTGAGCTCTGTCAGTTCTGACTCCACAGCAATGGGTATGTTAGCTCTGATGCCACTGCAGGGTCACTGTGCCTGTTCTAGGTCCAGTCTTGACTCCAAATGTGTTAACAGTGTTTTATGTTGCACACCAGTCTATAACTTCCTTTTCTCCCGCCTTTTTTGCCTTCCTCTTCATATTCAACTGCAACATGAAACCCTGACTCTGGAAGCTTTTACACATTTCCTGCTGTACATGGACCAGTCAGATTTCCCATTCATATTGGTGAAACAAGTATGAGGATATACATAACAATAACAAAACATACAAGAGGGTAGGAATAAAGACAAATCCTGACATCGTTATGTGCCATCAGTTCACCTGTGACCCATAACGACCCTATGTACAGCAGCTCTGAAGCCTGACCTGTGCTGGGCCAATCTCGCTAATTCCGACACACCTACCCCCATTTCCCTAATTGCTGTATCTGTCTACCTCAGCAGAGGTCTTACTCTCCTGTGCTTTCCCTCCACCCTTCCAAGCATGATGTCCTTCTCCAAGGACCAGTCTCTCCTGGCCATGTCCCCAAAGTATGAGAGACGACGCTTCTAAATCCTAGCCTCCAAGGAGAAACTTGGTTTCACCCTCTCCAAGGCAGAAACATTTGTTTTCTTGGTAATTCAAGACTCCTCCAGCACCACAGCTCGAAGGCATCGCTGCTTCTTCTGTCACTCTTAGTCATTGTCCAACTCTCTGATGCATAGCAAGTAATTGCGAAGACCATAGCCTGGATCAGGCACACCATGTTAACAACCTCAATCTCTTCTCCATCTATCATGGTGCTGCCAATTGGTCCAGTGGTGAGGATCTTTGTCCTCTTGATGTTAAGCTTCAGTCTATACTGAAGATTACAGTCCTTGACCTTCTGCAGCAAGTTTATTCAGTTTTAGCAATCATGGTTGTGTCATCTGCATAACATAGGTTATTGGTGAATCTTCCTCCAATCTTGATGTCACACTCCTCCTCATAAAGCCTAGCTTCCTGAATGATCTGCATATAGATTGAAAAAGTATGGAGACAGGATGTATTCCTGATACACTCCTTTCCTGATTTTGAACCATGCAGTGTTTCCCTGCCCTGTTCTGACGACTGCCTCCTGGTCCAAGTATTAGGTTTCACATAAGCACAGTCAAGTGTTTGGGAAAGACTAGGAGAAACCATTTAATAAGCAGGAAACTTTCTGTCTTTCTTTCTGAAACAAAGAAAGGAAAAAAGCAAAGATGGACTGAAACAGTCCATGGAACGAATGGATCAGCTGACCCTCTACAAGCAGAAGAGCTAGATACAGATCGTGCCTGGCTACCACCACGGACCACTTTAAAAGGAATCACTGTAGAAGGACCTAGTTACAGTGAAGGAAAATGTAGAACAAAGCTTGCTGGTCCAATAAAGAGACTGGTGGCACTCCCAAGACCATGGTCTTTAGTTAGTCATTAGACCTGAAACCAAACTCACTGATGTCGGGAGGCAGTCACTCCTCAGCATAAATTCAAAAGGGCAGCATTTGCGCAAGCATGAATCCCAGAAGGGAAGCAGGATTATCATACACAGATTAATGAAGATGGGAATTACGGGGGGAGGAGGGGAATGGGATGGGTGCACTTACAAAATGAATATGAATGATTGAGTGGGAAAACAATTTACTTTGTAAAATTTAACTCAAATCAGATAAATAGATAGAAACAAATAGGAACTTGATCTGGAAAATGTTGGAAATTGCAGAAGCAAAAATGATTATAAGACGTTCTCTTCATACTGTCTTCCAGCCTCCCAATAATGTTGGAAATCTGCTGAGCAGAATTCACTGGTGCCTTTTAGACTGTGTTTGTCTTGGTTACAGCAAGCTTTATATTACAAGGACATTTGTTCATGAAAAACTTTTTTTTTCCTGTTGTGTATATTCTTTTTTATATTTATTATTAAATTTTATTAATTTTAATGAACATTTACAGAGATTTTGGGTTTTCATTCATTCATTGTTGCACTATTTTCTCTGCCCTCTTCCCCAGTTCGTTCTTTCCCCCCCCTTGAAAGTCTGTTTTAGTTGTCCATTTACCACAGTGCTTGTCAAAGCCAGTTCTGATTAATCTCCTTTGTCAGTGTGGCCTTTGCCATTCCCTATCACTGCTCCCTGAGAGAGACTTCACCCTGATTCATAAGGAAAAGGGGACAGCATATTCTCTTAGCTACTTCCTGCTGAAAAGGGACCCTGTAGGTTTCAGGGTGAAGATCTTCTCTCACTACTCTAAAGGGCCCCTTTGGCAGTAGGAAACACATAGACTATTATGGAGATTGATTTTGGATGTAAGTGCATTTTAAGACTTTTATCACCTCACATTCAGTAACATTGCTCTAGCTCAGGAAATCTTTGGGTCAATCCAGAAACCTAGAAGTGGAGATGTAAATTTTGCCTGTGAGCAGGAAGTGGGATCACTAGGTTGCTAGTGGAGAACGCATCTGAACAGGAATCTACCATATGCGAATGAGTAGTTTAAGCTTTAAACTTGTAGATTAAAAATAGAAGTAGTAGTAGTAGTTCTGATTTTGGAATTTAATTGTCTTTAAAGAAATACAAGATCTAGAAAAAATAAATTATACTTTCTCTTATATTAAGAGATTATCAGTAAAGGGTAGATAAAAAGGAAGAGTTTTGTATGAAAGTTATGCTATATGGGAGGACATTAATTTGACTTATTTGCTATTAGAGTAACAAATAAATTGTTTCTTGTGTTTGAAGAGAACATTGTTCTAATTCATACAGTACTTGTCTCAGTTTGCTGTGCTGATATAACTTGTGGATTTCTGTGATACTGAAAGCTATGCCACTGGTGTGTCAACTGCCACTAGGAATTACCCATGGTAGAGAGGTTAGTAGAGCTCTCACATTAAGACATACTAGGAAGCAGGACTGGCTATCCACTTCTTAAACAACAGGCCTTTGAAAACCCTGTGAACAGTAGAGGAACTTAAATAGTTAGAGTACTAGTAGTAGAGCCCAGATAGGAAGTCAGTTAAAATGAGGAAAAATAATGGCAAACATCATTTAATAATTAAGGCATGGAATGTACATAGTATGAATGTTGAAAAACTAGGAATTACGACAAATGAAATGTATGAACATTGACATTAGTGAGATGACATGGACTCGCTTTAGCCAGTTTGAGTCAGATAATTATATGGTATACTATGCTGGAAATGAAAACAGAAAAAGGTTTTATATTCATAGTCACAAAATCATTTTCAAATTATATCCTGAAATACAATGTTGTAAGTGATAGGGTATTAACCATATGCATATAAGGAAGATGCGTTAATATGACAGTTACTCAAATATATGCTCTGACATCTAGAGCCAAAGAGGAAGAAATTGAAAATTTTTACCAAATCTTGTCAAAAAATTGACTGGACATGTACTCAAGATACGTTAATGGTAATTGGTTACTGGGATGTAAAAGTTGGAAACAGTGAAAAGGGAATGGTAGTTGGAAAATATGGACTTGGTGATAAAAATGAGGCAGCTGTTAGGTGCCATCAAGTTACTTGCGACTCATAGCGACCATATGTACAACAGCCCTAAACCCTGCTCTATCCCTTGCCAGTCTTATTGTCTCTGACATGTCTGTCCCTATTTCCCCAGTGACGGAATCCATCCATCTCATCGAGGGTCTTCCTCTCCTGCTCTGTCCCTCCACCCTCCCAAGCATGATGCCCCTCTTCAAGGACTGGTCCCTCCTTGCAACATGTCCAAAGTATGTCAGACGAAGCCTCAGAATCCTTGCCTCCAAGAAGCAGCCTGGCTTCACCCTCTCCAGGACAAACTGTTCTCCTAGCAGTCCATGGTATATTCAATACTCTTCTCCAGCACCAAAGCTCAAAGGCATCAATCCTCCTTCTATCATCCCTAGTCATTGTCCAGCTCTCTGAAGCATAGCAAGTAATTGCAAAGACCGTGGCCTGTATCAGGCACACCTTAATTTCCAGACTGACATCGTTGCTCCTCAGTACCTTGGAGAGGTGTCTGACAGCAGACTTTCCCAATGCGACTTTTCCAATGCAATTTATCTTTTCGTTTTCTGGCTGCTGGTACCAAGACTGTTGATTGTAGAGCCAAGAAAACTGAAGCTATAAACAATCTCAATCTCTTCACCATCTATCATGATGCTGCCAATCGGCCCACTTGTGAGAATCTTTGTTTTCTTGATGTTGAGCTTCAATCCATATTGAAAGCTGCAGTCTTTGACCTTCTGCAGCAAGCACTTCAGGTCCTTCTCAGTTTCAGCAAGCAGCATTGTGTCATCTGCCTAACACAGATTGTTGATGGATCTTCCACCAATCCTGATGCCACACTTCTCCTCGTAGAGTCCAGCCTCCCGGATAATCCGTTCTGCATACAGATTGAGAAGATATGGAGCTAGGACACATCCTTGATGCACACCCTTCCCAATTTTGAACCATGCAGTGTTTCCTTGCTCTGTTCTGATGACTGCCTCCTGGTCCAAGTATAAGTTTCTCATAAGCACAATCAAGTGTTCTGGGATTCCCATTCTTCTCAGAGTCAGCCACAGTGTGTTGTGATCTGCAAAGTCAAATGCCTTTGCATTTGTCAATGAAACACAGATAAACATTACTCTGGTACTCTCTGCTTTGAGCCAACATCCATCTAACATTAGGTACAATATCCCTAATGCCACAGCCTTTTCTAATGCCAGTTTGCATTTTAGTCAGTTCTATGTTGATGTGCTATTCCAGTCATTTTTGCATAATCTTCAGCAGAATCTTGCTTGCATGTTGTTACCAATGATATTGTTTGATAAGTTCCACATTCGGTTGGATCACCTTTCTTTGGAATGGGTACAAATAGAGATCTCTTCCAGTCAGTAGGCCAAGTAGTTGTTCTCCAGATTTCTTGGCACAATTTGGTGAGCACACCCAGGGCAGCATCTGTTTGTTGAAATATGTCAGTCAGTATGCCTTCAATTCCTGGGACCTTGTTTTTTGCCAGTTCTTTCAGAGAAGTTTGAACTTCCTCCTTCATCACCACAGGCTCTTGCTCATATGTTGTTTCATGAAATTCTTCTGTGTCCACCAATTCCTTTTGGTACAATGACTCTGTATACTCTTTCCATCTTCTTTTAATGCTTCCTGCATCGTTTAATATTCTGCCGAAAGTATCCTTAGGTATTTCAACTCGAGGTTTGATTTTTTTTTTCTTCATTTCCTTGAGCTTAAGAAATGCTGAGTTCAGCCCTTTTGCTTTTCTCACTCCAGCTCCTTGAACATTTCATTGTAATATTTTGTCTTCCCTCCCTGCCCTCTGAAATCTTCTGTTCAACTCCTTAATATCTTGATTTCTTCCTTTGGCTTCTCATTGCTCCAGTGCAGTATTTAGAGTTTTTTCTGACATCCATCTTTTCTTCCTTCTCTGCCTTTATAATGACCTTTTGCATTCTTCCTGGATGTTATTCTTGATATCCTCTTGCAGCTCATCCAGTCTTTACTCATTAATGTCCCAGGCCTCAAACCTGTTCTGAGATGGTTTTGAAATTCAGGTGGGGTAGACTTCAAGGTCAAATTTTGGTTCCTGTGGACCTGATTTAATTTTACTCAGCTTCAGCTTAAACTTGCGTATGAGTAGTTGGTGGTCTATTTCAAAATTCGAATTATTGAATTTTGTGTTTTCAATGATTTACCATTGCAAATACCTTTTTTTGAAAGACACAAACAGTGACTTTACATGTGAACCTCACCTGATGGGCTGGATAGGAATCAGATTGACTAACATCTATGGAAGAAATTGTTTGAGAAGCTCAATATTGTCAGTTGAAGCTAGGAGTGGAGTGTGGGTCAGATCATCAATTACTAATGTACAAGTTCAAATTGAGGCTAAAGAAAATTAAAATAGGTCCACAAGAACAAAAAAATATGATCTTGAATCTCTTCTGTCTGAATTTCAAAATCATCTTAAGAATAGGTTTGAAGCATTGAACACCAGTGATCAAAGACCAGAGGAGTTGTGGGATGATAACAAAGTTATCATCCACGAAGAAAGCAAAAGGCCATTACAAAGATAGGAGAGAAAAAAATGAAATGGATGTCAGAAGTGACTCTGAAAATTGCACTAGAGCCCAAGAAGCTGAAACAGAGGGAAAACATTCCAAAGTCAAAGAGTTCAACAGAAGATGTCAAAGGGAGGGGCAAGAAGACAAAGCAGAATATTATGGTGGATGGGTAGAGAGCTGGAATTGGAGGATAAGAAGGAGAGAACTTGTTCTGCATTTCTCAAGCTGAGAGAACTGAAAAAGAAATTGAAGCCTTGAGTTGCAGTGTTGATAGATGCTATGGGTAATATATTGAATGACCCAGAAAGCATCAAAAGAAGATGGAGGGGATACACAGATCAGTAGACCAAAAAAAAACCTGACACCGAAAAATTTCAGGAAGTATCATTTGAGCAGGAGCCAATGGTAATAAAGGAGAAAAGTATAAGCTGCATGGAAGGCAAAATATAAGGCCCCAGAAATTGATGGGATACCAGGTGACCTGTTTCAGTTAATAGTTGCAGCCCTAGATGTGCTTACCAGTCTATGCCAGGAAATTTGGAGCATAGCTATCTGGTCAGTGAATTGGAAGAGGTCCATATTTATTCTCATTCCCAGAAAAGGTGATCCAACAGAATGTAGAAACTATTGAACAATATCATTAATAGAACATGGAAGCAAAATACTGCTGAAGATCATTTAAAAATGGCTAGAACAGTGCATAGTTAGGGAATTGACAGAAGTTCAAGCAGGATTTACAGTTGCCGTGGCACCAGAGATAGCATTGCTGATGTTAGATGGATCCTGGTTGAAAGTAAAGAATCCCAGAAGAATGTCAGTTTATGCTGTATTGACTGCAAAGGCATTTTACTGTGTGGATCCTAACAAGTTATGGCTAACAGAAGAATAAGAATCTCAGAGCACTTACTTGTACTCATGTGGAACCATGAGGTTTTGTGCAAATGGAACAAGGAAACACTATGTGGTTTAAAATTAAGGGAGTGTGCCAGAGTTGTATTCTCCCTCCCTACCTAGTTAATCTGTATGCTGAGCAAATTATTGAAGAAGCTGGACTTTTTGAAGAGGAATGTGGCATCTGGATCAGAGGAAGACTCATCAATAACCTGCATTTTGCAGATGACACACATTGCTTGATGAAAGTGAGAAGAACTTGAAGCACTTGTTGCAGAGGATCAAAGAATACAGCTTTCAATATGCATTGCGTTTCATTGTCAAGAAAACAAATTCTTACCACTGGACCAGTAGGCAACATCATGATAGATGGAGAAAAGAACTTTATTTTACTTGGATCTACAGTTAACACCCTTGGTACTAGCAGAAAACTAGGAGATGTATTGCACTGGGCAAGTTTGCTGATAGGGACCTCTCCAAATTATTGAGGAATAATGATGTCAGTTTGAAGACAAAGGTGCATCTGATTCAGGCCATGGTCTTTCTGATCACTTGCTGTGCATCTGAGAGCAGAACAATAACTAAGGATGACAGAAGAATTGATGCCTTTGACTTTGAGTTGTGGTGCAGGAGAAAGTATTGAACATACCATGGACTGTCAAGAGAACAAACAGGTCTGTTCTGAAGAGGGTGAAGCCAGGTTGTTCCTTGGAGACAAGAATTTTTAAGCTCTTTCTCACATGCCTTGGACATGTTGCCAGGAGTCCTTGGAGAACTTAATGCTTGGAAGAGTAGAGGGTCAGTGCAGGAGAAGACAACTCTGAATGAGATGGATTGACACAAAAACTGTGGAGCTGGAGTCAGGTATCTCAGAGACAATGAGGTTGAGGTTGAGAAATGGCTGTCTGCACTATCGTAAATGGGGCGTTCTGATTTATAGATCATTGTTGTTAGGTACCATCAAGTTTACCACCTCTGTAGCTATCCTACAAACAACAGATCTAAATCTTGCCCTGTTCTGCAGCTTCCTTATAGTCTAATATGCTTGAGCTTATTGTTTTCATCACTATGACAGTGCGTGTTGAGGATCTTCCTCTGTTGCTCTGCCCCTTCACTTTTTCCAGCCTGATGTCCTTTTCCAAGGGAGAACCCTGTTTGCAGCCTCTCCAAGACAGAACAGTTTCTTCTTTTGGACAGTCCTCCAACACCACAATTCAAAGACTCGAGTCTGTCATTTTTATTCCTTGTCCAACTTTCAGATACATCGGAAGTAGGTGAAAGGACTGTGGCTTGGATGTATACATTAGAATTGTGAATTTAGGGAGTTCTCTTGGCATAGTTCATAGGTAGTTCCTCTGCTAGCCAGAGGCAGTGTGTGTGTGTCTCTGGTGGTTTGAATCCATCAGCAGCTTCAAGAAAGGAGAATGGGCCATTTCGTCCCAGTGTCATTTTCAGCCTCTGGAAACCCGTTAGAGGCTCCACTCTGAATTGGTTCCAGCTTGATGACCAGGAAAATGATTGATCCAAAATTTTCCAAGAAAATGGCATTATGTGAGCCTTTGGCATCCTGCTTGCTGGCCTTCCCTGCCAGCATCCCTTCTATTATGCTGCTGTATTTATGTTTTCATTCCAATACTGATAACTTCAGCAAGAAGTAAATTGCCACTAACCGTAAGTCTTTACCATCATATGAACGTATTCATTTTGTCAAGAAAACTCTTTTTAAAAGGAGTTCTGCTGGCTTAGTGGTAAGTGTGCTGCCAATGCAAAGGTACATGGTTTGGATCCACCAGCTCCTCCAAGGGAGAAAGATGGGCGGGCAGTCTCCTCTTCTGCATTTTACTGCCTTTGAAGAAAGTCTACGGGTGGGTCCTTTCAACATTACGGGGGCTTTCAACTGATGTTTTCCTTTGACTTTTGTGAAATTAAATCACCGTGTTAAGTGTATTTATAAGATGCTTTTCTGTTTATGACTAATTCTAAGTGAAGACTTTCTAGTGAATGCTAAAGAACACTGAAGAATAAAAGTTCTAAGTTTAGAGAATAATGTAGGTGGGATTTTAGTAGGGGATATATATCAAGAGTGACTTTAAATTTTCATTAAGATTAATAAAAAAATGATTAAAAAAAAAGAGTGACTTCTTTCCTAAGGAATTCTGGTGGTGCAGTGCATTTTATATTTCCCTGCTAATCAGAAGTTTGGCCATTTTTCTCCTCCAGCAAAGATCTGTGACCTCAGAAACCGAGAAATCTATAATTTTTAAAGATTTAAAATATTTTAAAAGATTGTTCTGGCATCACTGTGCAGAATGAATTGGAATGGGATTTATTTACGGCTATTGTAGTAACACGGGGAGAACGTGTCAGATTCCGAAACAAGTGGTGGAGTGAATATCCGAAGGAAAAGGTGTATTTAAAAGAATAGAAGGGACAGCATTTGATAGGTTGAATATGGACTTGGGACGAGGAATTCGTGACGGTGCTGTGTGCTGTGGTGATGAGGTGTTGGACGTCTCATCTCGGGGATCTGGAGGAGTCCTGCGAGCGAGCTCAGAGGGACGTTTAACCAGGAAGTCCAGGGCAGGACCGTCATCTGGGTAGTGACTTGAGTTAGAAGAATGCAGTGGGAGTTAACAGTCAAGGAGGAAGCCAGTGAGAAGGTAAAGCAGCTGATTCCCAGTGCATGGCACCAAGGAACGCCAGAATGGTGGATAAATGATGAGTGTTGAGAGTAGTGGTCTATT
This sequence comes from Elephantulus edwardii, assembly GCF_000299155.1. Classification (NCBI taxonomy): domain Eukaryota; kingdom Metazoa; phylum Chordata; class Mammalia; order Macroscelidea; family Macroscelididae; genus Elephantulus; species Elephantulus edwardii. Next base: position 41,673,580 of record NW_006399752.1, read on the forward strand.
AAACCTCACAAGCACCCAGTGAGAAAAGAAATGCAATCTCGGTTTCTACAGATGACAACATTTCAGGCTGTCAGTTAACTCAAGGTGACTTTGCCCATAAATAGCAGAACTAAGGTTTCAGATGCAGTCTGTCATTTCATAGGCCATTTTCTCCTCTATCTTCTCTGTTCATTTAAATATATTATATGTATTTTTTAACCTCATTGATTCTTTCTTTACCTCTGCCAGTATGCCTGTTTCCTAGTTTAATAAGATTGTATCATGTCTTTTTAAGCAAATATTTTTTCTCTTAATTTCCCTTGCTTCTGTTCCAAATACATTTATCCATTTGACTTTCCTGTAAGATGGACTCCGCCTGTCTCAACTCTTTACCAGCCTGCATTAAAATAACGGGAGGGGAGCACAGGGAGAAAAGTGCAACAGTGAATGAATGGAAATCCAAAATCTCTGTAAATCTTCACTAAAATTAAAAAAAAAATAATAATAACAGGCCAGCTGGCGTCACCTTTCTCTACTGACTACTGGACAGGGTTGGTCCTCAGCGCACCTCAGCACAAAGGCAGGAAAACTACTCAGAAATGTTATTACACGTGCCCCACTTCTCATTAGCACATACTCATTCATGCCTTCAGGTGAATCTGCATGCAGATGTCCTTGCTGTGATCTCAGTGTTCCCCATTAGGGGGTTGTTGCCAAGTGCCATTTGGTCTCTTGAATTTCATAGCAACACTGTGAACAACAGGAAGAGGCATTGCTTGGTCCTGTTCTGTCCTCACAGTCGTCAACTGCGTTTGAGCCCGTTATTCCACCACAGTGTCACTGTCCATCTTGGTGAAGGTCCTGCTCTCCTGACCTCGCTAGCCAGGCGTGACGTGCCGCTCAGGGGACTCGCTCCTCCGCGTAGCATGCCCACACTATCCGCATCTTGACTCCAGGGAGCCTGCTGGCTGCACTCTGGGCTGGTGTGTTCTGGCAGCCGATGGTATGTCCAGTACTCTTTGCCAACATCGTCATTCAAAAGCATCAGTTCTTCTTCAGTTTTCCTTATTCATTGTCCTTTTAACAATCTCCTCTTAATGTTTAGACTAAATGCATTTATCTTCATTAAACGCCAATACTGATTTTTCTAAAAATAATGTCTATCTGCACAGTTGAAACTAGCTTGAAGAATGTTGCCTTAGTTTCCCCTTCCCCATTTGGGGTATGTATGAGTACTTTGTGTTCTGTTCATAGTTTGATGAGCCAACCTCTGCTCCTGCAGGTTTCTAGAAGGATCCTTATTTTGCGGGAAGCAAAAGGCAGTTCTGTTGTGTTAAGAATTTCCTTGTATTGAGTCAGAATCTCATGTTTGTTAACATCCATTTGTTTCCCTTGACTTCCCCTCGGGAAAAGGTGAAGTCAGCGAGTTTTTCTCAGCCTTGTGAAGTTTCAGAAGACACTTAAAAGTCAGTTCGCCTCCTGTTTTTATTACATAAGCCAAATAATCTTGTTTACTTGTAGCTTTTCTTCTATGATAAGTCTTAAGCTTTGTATTCCTTTGAGAATTCTGCCATTTTATCAGTGTTCCCATCTAATACTCAAGGCTTAAAACAGAACGTAGAACCCCACAGGATAGCAGAACAGTATTAGCACCCTAAACTGGGACGCCTGTGTTATAAAAGCTTCTAGTTGCTTTTTTTTGACAGTTTACCTTACCTCTTACTTCATTTACAGAGAGCTCTGGTGGCCTAGAGGTAAGAAGCTGTGCTGCAATCCCAAGGGCACTCAGTTCACATCTGCCCACCAGCTGCTCCGTGGTGGGGGGAAAGATGGACAGTCTTCCTCCCGTGCAGTTTACTGCCTCTGAAAACCTGCTGCAAAACTGTGGGTCAGTTCCAACTCAGGAGTAAAACAACAGCCACTGGTTGCTTCAGTTTTGTATCAACTTTGTCACATTTCGCATTCATTCCATTCGTATGGTCAGATACTGTTTTGTGTAGGTGATAGGTAAGCTAGGTCCCTGTAATATCGACTCTAGATGATTTTCTTTCATCTAAATATAGAACTTTAAAACAAAACCTAGCCCCACATCCACTGCCATTTTATTTTTGTTTTGTTTTGTTTTTTAAAATATAGTTTTGTAGGTGTTTATGCTTTTTTTTATTTCTTGAAATTCTTTTTTTGTGTGTTTACTTTTTCACTGGTTTACCTATAAAATTGGTATTTGTTGCCCCTAACACCAGATCCCCCCACCTCTCCAGTCTTCTGGAGATTTTGAACATACTTGCCACTTTTCCAAGTTCTTCATAAGCGTGACAAAAACAGATATTCCCTATTATACCTACAGGTATTACAGCGCTACTTAGAAATGGTTCTGTTACCCACCGTCATTCCATTGACATCTCCTTTCTTACCTACACTGATCTCATTGATGCACAGAACAAGCATTTTGCTCATATTTACCATGTGTCCTGTAGGCGCTGGAAATACAGTGAAGACAGCCGTCCCATTCCTTGTGGAGATAATGATCTGATGACTTCAAGAAATATGTTGTGGATTATTTCCCCAAAATCAAGTTACAGAATTAATGATATTTTCCTTAATATGATACTATATCAGAAAAAGAAAATTAAACCCTTTTTGTAGATTTCCTGTTCGTTCTTAACAATCCTGTATCACCTGAACTTCATTTTTCTTCTCACCTGTTATGGTTTCATAATGACTCAGAGCTCTGAAAGTCTCCAGAGCTCACTGATGATTTATCGTTTGGCTACGCCTTTTAAAGCTCTGAACTCATGAGGGCCCAGGATCGCCACGTTTTTGTTGGCATTGATGTTATTTTCTCAGATTATCAGAATCACTTTTTCTTTTTAATGAACATAATTATAAAGAATCTGTCCATCTTTTGCCGTTTTTCTTTCCACAGATTTTAGTACACCGTTTTGTTGTTGTTACGTACCATATAATCTGAATTGACTCAAAGCAAATTTTCAGAGGCCTTAAATCACATGAAAGATTGCCTGTCTTTCTCCCGCACGGTGTGGGTGAATTTAAATCACCTGCCTTCGGGTTGATAGTGCAGCATCCTATCCACTAGGCCACCAGAGCTTTCTTGTCACTCAGATTTGCATTTCTGTTTTATCTTTCTATTTTGAAATAATCTTTCCTAAGGGAAATAGCTAACCATGTTGGGTTTTCTCTTTCTCCCTGACCCCCTCTCTTTTTCACACACTTTGGAAGTTACTTTCTCTGAGATCCTGGCCCTTTTCTTTTAAGCTATCTATGTCTGTCTCTCCACCCTGCCCAATCTGCCAGAATTAAGCCGTTAATGAATATAAAACCTCAACATTGCTTTATTTTCTTAGGGCTTGTACTATCACCAGTGCAAAATTTTCTATTTTTACTAAGGTGACGCTTAGAATCTTCATCGTTGGCAGCCAGCCGTCTTCTCAGGTTTGCATTTTTGTCAGTCCATTGTCACCAAACCTTCTTAGGACTGGCCAGTGCCCACTCTGCCCTCTTTCTCCCTGCTCTTTTTTCCTCTCTGTCTCTCCTGTCATTCAGGTTTTTAGATTTACACACATACTTCTTTTCTTGAACAGTTGAGGGTCCCCTGCCTTTTTCTATCGAGTGGCAGATTTCCTCCAGATGTTACAGTCTGTTGTTACCCCTTCCCACCAAGTCTTGGTGATGCCCCTGAGATATTTTTTATCTCCCTCTGTTTTTACTGTTGCTACTACTTTAAAGTATCGTGCATAGCACACTGATGTTCAGTAAATAATATTTGTGATTAATCTCAAGAAGTATTTGCCTTCTCTTTTAGGCTGTGAGGATATCATTGCTGAGAGCATCTCATTAGATACCTTAATTGCCATCCTCAAGTGGAGCTCTCATCCCTATGGCTCTAAATGGGTGCACCGGCAAGCTTTACATTTCCTCTGTGAGGAGTTTGCCCAGGTCATGACTTCGGATGTTTTTTATGAACTCAGCAAAGACCATCTGCTTACTGCTATCCAGTCTGACTACCTACAGGTAATCCATTTCTTCACCTCAAATTCATTGTCCTTCATATGTGCACCAAGAAATTCATCTGTACCTTGTTACTCTTCATCTAGAGTAAGGTCAAGAGCGCACACCCACAAATGCCCACCTCTTCACATTTGTACCACCTTGTGCTCACCAGACCTTCATGCCCACTGCTTCTCAGTACTGTGAGCGAGCACAGGTCCTCAGCGGCTGGACCACAAGGGGCTTGAGGCATCAAGCAAAAGCCATTCCCAAGAGTTAGTGTTCTGGACTTCCATTAATGTAGACTGAATAGAGTGATTTCTCTTATTTTAGTGGAATATCAGATACTTAAATTATAGTCAGTATAATGGAGTAATACTCAATTTCTGATCTTTTTAAATTATTATGAAAGCCTTGGTGTATGGGATCTCCCACAATATGATGTTTTAAATTATTCCTCAATCAGAAGTCATCTTTTAGAAAATTTTGAAATTTTGTGTCCTTGTGTCAGTCTAATCGGGTGACTTAAACAGAAAATAGTCTTTAACATATTATAAAGCATATTTTTAGGTAGACTGTCTTTAATTTTTTTTCCCCACTGGCTATATCAATTTTAAGCGGGAAATTGCCAAAAATTTTAGTACTAGGAAAACCAGTATGCCAGTTTGTATTTCCTTGTATTAATACTAAACACATTATAAGACGCTCCCATCTTAATCAGAAATCCAGGCAGGCTAAATAATTTACTTACCTTTGCTTTACTTTCTTACATTACTTTGATTACAGTACAAATATTGTCATCATTGGGTTTGTGTTATTTAGGATCTGCGTTAATTAACCTTGGCTCACTCTCCTGGGTCTGGCCGGATGTGTTTGTTTATGAAAGTTAGATTTTGTCACTTTTCTTAGATATTGTCTTTAGGAGCTTTGCATGTTTTCTTTGAAAGTGAAAAAATAAAGAGAGTAGCCCCTTGCTCTGAGTTATCAATTAAAGTACAAAGAAATGAAAAGTCCATTGCTATTTTACATACTATTTTTTAATCCTTGCCAGTCAGTACAGTACCTTCTTCCAAAACTGGAGTAGCCAGATATGCTCAAATCATATTGCTTGTTTGTCCTTACAGTAAGCCCTAGTTACTCTGTATTCATAGGCTTTTATTTCTTTAACTCCATCTTGTTCCAAAAATCATTTAAGTCAACTGTTTAGAAAATTTATTTTATCTTACTATCTGTAAGATACATAAAATAAATGTTAAGTGGGTGGAGAGAACAAGATTAATAAAAATAGAAATAAGATTAAAAGCTTAGTTGGAACCAAGACAAGTCAGTGGATGTAACACATGTAATGAGGTCTTACATATTTGCCACTAGTAGACTACGGATTTAAATTTAAAATTTCTAACAGCCAATGTAACTAGTAAAACATGGTAAGTTGTATATTACATGTACATGGCTAGGAAAAGTTATAAATTGACTTTGTAGGTAATTTACTACAATAAATGCAAACCATTTTCTGTTATAGGCAAGTGAGCAAGATATCCTTAAATATCTGATTAAATGGGGAGAGCATCAGTTGATGAAGAGGATAGCTGACCGAGGTAAGCGCAGAGGGTTTGCCTGGGCTCTGTGTTCTTATTTCCCGGTAGCTTACTGAAATGCAGGCTGCGTTATCAGTCTTGAAAATCGCAGCTGGAGGGTTGGCAAGAGAGACAGAGACTCTTAGCAAGGTAGACTGACACAGTGTCTGTAGCAGTGGACTCAAGTGTCTGAAATGATGAGCATGGCACAGGACAGGACAGGGGTTAGATCTGTTGTTGATAGGATTGCTGACTGGACAGTACCTAATAACAAAATCCTTGGTGGGAGGACTTGGTTTATTAGCAGTAAGTGTGTATGCTTAAAAAAAGTATTGAGGGTGCATAGCAAGTACATGGGGGAGGGGGGTTGTATACCAACTAAGAAGTTTATCTTTCACTTTTCAAAGAGAGGAGCTAACTGGGAGTGGAGGGTAAAGAAAAAAGTTGCAACAGTGAATGAATGAAAATCCAAAATCTCTGTAAATGTTCATTAAAATTAATAAAATTTTCAAAAGTATTGAATGTTTCAGAGATGCATTAGAATGAAGTTAATGTCATATGGAAAATGGTACAAAAGCATATTGTTGATAAAAATATTCTGGAATTAGACAGTAATTATGATTGCATAGTGTTGTGAATGTATGGGCTGAAAACCAATAAAATTACTTTAAAGTCATTTAGATGGTGGATTTTATGTTCTAAGAATTTAACTTAAGCTAGATTTTAATAAACTTTCATCTTCTCCCCACCTGAGTAAGTACACAGAAAAGAAGCCTTTATTAGAACAGTTCTACAAAAATGTTATTGTACTCTTGGGTACATGCTTTTACTCTGTCCAAAAACATCTCTATTAAGCTTCTTATATGTAAAAAGAATTTCCCCCCAAAGCATATATAATCAAGTACCCCAGAATGTTACTAAATGTTACCAATGAAAGCTTTTCTCTGAAAATTTCGATTTGGTTAGAAACTTTTCCCTTTCTGTCTCATAGAGCCAAATTTACTGAGTGGCACTGCCCATAGTGTGAACAAAAGAGGTGTGAAAAGGCGAGACCTGGACGTGGAAGAGCTCAGAGAGATCCTTTCTTCTCTCTTACCTTTTGTGCGAATTGAACATATTTTGCCAATCAACAGTGAAGTCCTAAGTGATGCAGTAAGTGTCTTATCTCCATTTATCTCTACTCTGAAAAGAAAAATACATCAAAGGTACCCGCTTATCTTGTTTGCAATCATTATAAATACTTGTACTACTAATAGATATTATAAAATTTGAAGTTCCAGGAGAAAGACAGGAGGCAGAGAAGTCTCTGGTTCAATACAAGTCCCTAGTGTCTGTCACATAGTACGAGTGAGTGTTAGGTGAGCAGGAGTTCACGGATTGAGTTGGGCTTATTTTGTAGGAGCGTGGTTTCTGGAGAAGTCTGTTCACTCATTTTGCATGTAGACAGAGTGGTTCCTTACTCAGAAAGGAGAAGGTAGAAATTACCTTGGGAGTCTGAAGAACAGCACCCACCGTGAGAGCGGGAAGGACAGCAGGATGTTCTCAGTATAAGGAGGGTGGCTTGGGGTTCTGTTTCCCACCCAGTTAAAAGTGATGAAGTTGGTCATATTAATTCCATGGGTTTTAAAAAGTAATTTTTAAGGGAGCTCTGGTGGCCTACTGGCAAGAAGCTGCACTGCAGTCCCAGAGGTACATGGTTCGAATCCACCAGATGCTCTGCTGGCGAAGGAGGAACAATCTCCTCCTGTACTAATCAGATCTGATTTGACAGTACACACACACACAAAATAATTTTTTTAAAAAAACAATTTTTAAAAATTAATAGAATTGCTCAAATTAATAGGAAAAACAAAACTCACCCATTCTAGTTCTTCAGAGTTTCTTTATAAATTTAACACAGTTCTGCAGGGAGAAAAATGTGACAGTGAATGAATGGAAATCCAAAATTTCTGTAAATGTGCGTTAAAATTAATTAAAAAAATTTAACACAGTTCTTACTCAACTTTTAAAGCACGTAATTATACAGAAGTCATCTGGCAAGGAAGGGCATACTGAAAAATGACTCCTAGGATGGCTTTTGTTGTCTTTTTTTTTTCTATTTTATAACTTTATTTGATAATCAGCTGTTTGTTTTCATCCATACTGACTGTAGATTTTTTAAAGTGATGGCAAGTCCATAGGGCACCAGTATATAAAGGTTGTTTGGGGGTTCTTTGTCCTCATTACATTTTCTGGACAACCACACACAGAGTGGTGAGAGGCAGTCCTTATTCATCTGGCCCAGACGGCTTTGTTGAGCCTGGTGTCACTGTGAACACCTGGTGTGCCCTTCTCCTTCATAGCAAATTGGCGAGTCTCCTTGAGTGACCAAGGGGCACACTTCTTAAAGTCCACTCCATGGATGCTCAAGTAAATGACTATTGCTGGTGTGCTCTCTGGTAACCACTTCGTTGATGCTGAATGGCCCTTCTCTCACCCTTCTTTGCGGGACCATAGTGCTGGGACCACACTGGGAAAGAAGCTCGGATGTAAAAAAATATTTTAAAACAGAATCTTTAAACTTGATGCTAGAATAGACCAAATGATATAGTTAAAAAAAAAAACCCAACACCAACAAACCACACCTAAAACCAACCCAACCCTAATTAATATAAAGTGAGCTCTGGTGGCCTAGTGACAAGAAGTTGCACTGCAATCCTGAAGACTGGCAGTTCAAGCCCACCAGCTGCTCCACAGGAGAAGGATGGACGATCTCCTACTCTGCAGCTGATGCCTCTGAAAACCCACTGGAGGGTCAGCTGTGGGTCATTTCCGACTGACGGTACACAGCAACAGTAGCAATTAATGTAAGACTTAAACCTACAGTAAAGGAGCTGTCAAATCATTGTGACTCAAAACTAACTGAGTAGCAGAGGAGGCAGTATTCGCTTAAAGATAAACTCTCATTTCACTTGCCCACAAAATTAATCTCTGTTAGATTAAAAAATGACGTATTCAATTGAAGCATGAAAAATGGAAACAAATATTTTTGAGATCTCTTATTTGGAAAAATGTCCATTCTGACTAGTAATCACACCAAAAAGCAAAATATGTTTAAGATTGTTAACCTATTAAGCCATTGATTTTTCTAGCATCACTTAAGCCATCGGAAAAATACAGATAAAAAGTAGATACATCGTTGATTGATGTGATCCAAGTGAATAGCGGTTACCTTTTTTTTTTGCTTGAATCCACCATCAACATCTATTGGAAACAGCAGTCAGGGGATCTTTTTTTTTTTTTAAGTCAAATCCTTTGACCTGCTCCATTGGGTACTGTTTGTCAGTGTGTAGTATGTTGTGGCTTGTATATTGCTATGATGCTAGAAGCTGTGCCCACCTGTATTTCAAATACCAGCAGGATCACCCTCGGTGTACAGGTTTCAGTAGGGCTAGAAAGTAGTCCTGGCCATCCGCTTGTGAAATAAAATCAAGAGCCCTTGAAAACCATATGAATAGCAGCAGAATATTGTTTCTGTGAGTCATACTCAGCGACACCTAACAACAGTGTTGTCTGACATAGCACCAGAAAATGAGGTCCTCAGGTTAGAGGAGTTGTTTGCTGTTGAGTCAGAACCAACCCTACATGACTCTCCAGCAGGTTTTCAGGGGCAGTACAGCAGGGTAGAAGGCACTTAATGTGTGACACAGTGAAGGCAAGGACTTGGGCACCGCAGTGGTCATGAGGATGGCACAGTATCAGTTTCATTGAGTTATACTTGGGTGGAGACGAGTTGGAGTTGACACAGTGGCCAGCAGCTTTGTATGGGCACATCTGCACAAGACCCTATTTAAAGTATTTAAAAACAAAGATGTCATTTTGATTAGCAGTGATAAAAGGTGGATCTGACCCACAGCCTAGCCTTTGCAGTCATCTCCAGTGCCTTACAATAAAATAAGAAAAACCAAACAATTGTTGCGTTTATATAACGATCTTGGTGAAGAGTATTGACTCTACTCTGGACTGTCACAAGGAGGGACAAATCTACCTTGGATAAATTGTTTCTAGAATATTCTTTAGAAGTGAAAATAATCAGACTTCACTCATCTACTTTTAACATGTTGTCAAACCCTATATAAAAAAAGGGAAGCCCCTCAGCAGGATGGGTTAACACAGTGGAGGCGACAACAATGCACTGTAAATAGCAGCATCCGTGAGGCTGACACAGAACCAGACAGTGTTTTATTTTGCTACATAGAAAGTCACTATGAGTCAGACTGATCTATGTCATCTAGCAGTAACGACAGTTGTTTAGAAATACGCACAAAGGTGTTTGTTAAAATGCTATTTAAATATTTCGAACTAGACTTGTTATTGTTGTGAGATGTTCTTGTCCTACAACCCTGTGAACAGTGAATCCAAACCCTCCCCTATCCTGTGCTGTCAGTCCATCTCATTGAGGGTCTTCCCCTCTTTCGCCGACCCTCCACTTTTCCAAGTGTAGTGTCCTTTACCAAGGACTGGCCTCTCCCAACAAGATGCCCAAAGTTTACTCATCCTTGCTTCCAAGGAGCAGTCTGGCTGTACCATCTCTAGGACATATTTATTTGGCAGTGCATAGGATATTAAGTACTCTTCAACACCACAACTCAAAGGTATTCATTCCTTTTCTGTTACCCTTAGTCATTGTCCAACTTTCAGATGCATAACAAATAATTGAAAAGACTATGGCTTGAATTGGGTTCACCTTAGTCTATAAACTGACATCATTGTTCATTATAACATCATGGAGGTCCCTAATCAGCAGATTTTCCCCAGTACAACACATATTTTGATTTCTTGACTGCTGGTACCAAAGACACTGTGACAACCTCAGTCTTTTTCTGTCTTATCATGCTTCCTGATTGACCCACTGGTGAGGACTTTTGTCTTCTTGATGTTGAGACGTAATCCATATTGAACACTGCAGTCTTTGATCTTCTGCAGCAAGTACTTCAAGTCCTCATCACTTTCAGCAAGCAAGGTTGTGTCATCTGCATAATGCAGGTTGTTGATAAGTCGTCTTCTGATCTTGATGCCACATTCTTCTTAGTAAAGTACAGTATTGCAAATGATTTGTTCAGCATATAACCTTTCTTGACTTTAAACCATACTGTATTCCCTTGTTCTGTTCACATGACAAGACAACCCCTCAGTCTAGGTGTTGGTTTCACATGAGCACAATTAAATGTTCTGGGATTCCCATTCTTCTCAATATTATCCATAATTGTGATTATCTGGCAGTTCTCTGTTGCTGTATTGATCTAGCCATTTTCACTAATCTTCAACAGGATTTTATTTCTATATGGTATATTAGTTATATAGTTTAATAATTTTCACATTCTATGGGATCACCTTTCCTGGGAATGGGAATAAATATGGATCTCTTCCAGTCAAAGACCAGGTAACTGTCTTCCAGATTTCTTGGTTCAGCCTGGTGAGCATGTCCAGGGCTGACTCTGTTTGATAGAATGTGTCTGTTGCTATCCCTTCAATTCCTGGGGACTTATTTTTTGCCAGTAACTTCAGTGCTGCCTGAACTTCTTCCTTCATCACCCTTGGTTCCCGATCATGTGCTATTTCCTGGAATGGTTCTGTTCCAGCCAGTTCTTTTTGGTACAGTGACTTTATGTCATCTGTCTTCTTTTGAAGCTTCCTGGATCATTCAGGATTTTGCCCAGAGCATCCTTCAGTATTGCAACTAAAGGTTTGAATTTGTTTTTCTGTTCTTTCAACTTGAAAAATGCCAAACGCTTTCTCTCTTTGTGCTTTCTAACTCCGGTTCATTGCACATTTCATTACTTTGTCCTCTCAAAACTTCTCTTTGAAATCTTCTGTTCATCTCTTTTACTTCACCATTTTGTCTCTTTGTTTTGGCTTCTCAGCTTTCTAGTGCCATTTTCAAGTTCTTGTCTTGACATCCATTTTGACCTTTTCTTTCTCCTCTGTTTTTGTCGTGACCCTTTCCTTGCTTCTTGGATAATATCCTTGATGCCATCCCATAACTAATCTCATCTTTAGTGTTGAATGCCTCAAACCTGTTTTTGAGGTGACATTTAAATTTAGGAGGAATTGACTTGAGATCATATTTTGGTTCTGTGGACTTATTTTCATTTTCTTCAGCTTTATTTTGAACTTACACATGAGTAAAACAATTTTCTCAAATTATAGTGCACTCTTGAACATTTGAAAAATTCCTTTTAGCTAGCATAAAGTAAGTTTATTTTCTTTTTTGTTTCAGTTTATTTTCTTTACATAGGTATTTTAGGAGCAACTGATTGATTTACACAAAAAACTGATGCAGTAACTGCTTGCCATTTACCTCTTAGACCTCATGCCTTTAAATTATGTGCTAAATGGGAATGGACTCAATGACAGTGACACTGGATTTTTTGGTTTAATGTAGAAATACTTTTCATTTCCCAATTTATAGCAGCATATTTCCTTCCCAACTCATCATACATCTTTTTAAGTACATTATGGAAATCAGATAAAGTATGTAAAATTAAATAATTGGAAATAAGTTAATTCAGATGTACATATTTTAAAACAGATACTGAACTTAAAATGTGGCTAAATATTATGTTAGTAGTGGAGTATATATAAATATATATACATCTTGAAATGTTTTGTTTTATTTTTAAGATGAAAAGAGGCTTAATAAGTACTCCTCCATCAGATATGCTTCCTACAACAGAAGGTGGAAAGTCAAATGCCTGGTTACGACAAAAAAATGCTGGGATCTACGTGCGCCCTCGCTTATTCTCTCCCTATGTGGAAGAAGCAAAGGTAGTGAAAACGTTTTAGGATTTTAGACAAATTTATTATAAGTTCTATATACAGTGTTGTTTATTCTGTTGTTATTTAAATATTTGGAGATAGCTTAAACATCCAGTGGTGGAGAAAATGAAAGTAAAATCTTGTTTGACCTTGTAGTCAGTAACTTTTGGGGAATGTTTACATTTCAGACATACTTTTTAAATATTGGTCATACTAAAATTCATTTTACATTTTTCTCACTGTAGTTATCTTGTAAATTGTTAACTTGAGATGAGGAATGTCATTTTACAAAATATATTTTGTGGTGGTAAGCACAGAAAAGATGTTCTTTAGAAACATTGTACACATTTTGTCTTCTTAGTAAACAGGGCTCTTAATCACTTCTGTCTATAGTAGTGGACTGTTGGGAATTGTGTCTGGTTTTAGAATAAGTATAGAAACTAAGACAAAATGTAAAGTCTCTTATGTAAATAGTTGACATATATATTTTAACATGTTGCCGCAAATGACGGCAAAATGTGTTTCTAAGCACAGTGGTCAATTTAAAAGTGGGCGGCAACGTGTTAAAGAACAACTAGATAATATGATCACGTGAAAATGAAATTCTATCTTTTTTTTTAACATAGGACTTTGGGTGCCCTTTTAAGGAGCTTGAATTTTGAAAGTCAAAAGTCATCATTAAGCTTTCATATGTAAAAGACAAAATGATTTGGGCATAGAATTTAATTGCCTTTTAAAAAACAGTGTCCAAAAAAAGAGAGAAGAATAGCTGTTGAGACTGCTTACATAGCAGCCACATACCTAGTGGGATTTAATTGCTTTGAAAGTTTAGGGTCATGACTTCATGTGACATTCCAGTTCATTTGTCTCATGACGTGGTAGTACTTCTGCCGCTTAGTTCCTTATGTAGTGTCTGGGGTCTTCAGAACTTGGCCATCCAAAACCCAACAACTAATCCCTCTTCACTTAGAGCAGTCAAGGAAGACATGGGAGAAGGATACAGGCTGTGTGGCTTGTTGTTTTCCATAAACATCTGCCTTCTCTGCCAGGAGTTCAGAACTGGATAGGACCCGATGACTGTAACTGAACATTTTGGTCAAAGATTCCATAGAAGGATCTTGATCAGAAGTGGAAAAGGCAGGACAGAAATGAAAATTCTTAAGGACTCAAGACTTTTTGGAGCCAAGAGAATGAGTGAACAACACTTAAACGCATTGCTCTGAGTTGATCTTTAAACCTTAAACCAATAATATCTCCGAAGCTATCTTAAGACTGAATAATTATTTAACTAGTCAAAAAGGACTACCTTGAGCATTATGTTCTTTTAAGAAATACATGGATCGAATTGACAGTAACAATTCTGAAAGACAAGATAGAAAGCGTAGGCACCATTGTGTTTATCTTAAACGAGAGGAGAAGAGCTCATAAGGAGAATAATGAATTGTTGCATGACTCACAGAAATATAACCTGTTACTGAATTGTACACACAGAAAATGAGTGATGTGTACTTTCAACACTGACAATGATTAAATGTAAGAAAAAGTCTTCTCTATTAGGATACATGAAAAGATTTGGACAAGTTTACCTTATTTAGGATAAGTGTGGAATATAATTCTTTCAGAGTACCTGGCATTTTACTCTTTCATAGTTTTTTAATATTTTTCACTGGATCTAATTTTAGGACATTTACCTGTTTATTTCTTTAGTGTGTACATTTTTTTAATTTCTGTTGTTTTTTAATTTTTATTATTAAATTTTACTAATTTTAATGAACATTTACAGAGATTTTGGATTTCCATTCATTCATTGTTGAACTTAGTGTATACATTTAATTTCTATCAAATTTCACATCCTTTATTTGAAAGCACACACTTTAGAATATTACTTTTCAAAGATATTTTAAAAGATTGTTTTAAAAATTTAAAAAGTTAGGTTCTTCTTTCCCTAGTAATCTTAAAACTCAAAATAAACCCTCATTTCATATGACGAAAGCAAATACCTGTTTTTTTTAGTGTGATTGAACAAAAGTGTCAGCTTCACTAACCTAATACTAAATTGTGTTTCTAGTCTGTGCTGGACGAAATGATGGTGGAGCAAACAGACCTTGTGCGTTTGCGAATGGTTCGAATGTCCAACGTGCCGGACACACTTTATATGGTCAGTAATGCCGTACCCCAGTGCTGTCACATGATCAGCCACCAGCAGATCAGCAGTAATCAGTCAAGCCCTCCTTCAGTGGTTGCCAATGAAATTCCAGGTAAGGCAGTAAGTAGCTTCTCATCAGGCAGTTAGATTGACCTGAATTTTCTTAATTGCTGATGTTTGCAGCATTTATATATACTAATTCTTCCTACATTTCAATGCTCATTGTGCCTTTTTTCTACTGAGGAGTTAATCATGTTTGTTTGGGGCTTTGTTTACATTAATGTGTGTATGTATTTCCTCAGTTAAGAGCAGTATTTCAATTTTGCCCTGCTGGTATTTCTAAAACCTATTTACATCAAAGCAAATCCAGTTTATACTGACCCTATAGAACCGAATGGACGTGTTACCATTGACTGAAACTAACTCATAGCTGGCCATCCAGCAGGTTTTCAGAAGCTGTACATCACATAGGAGGAGAGGGGCCATCTCTCTCCTGCGGAGTTGAACTGTCTACCTTTGGGGTTTTTGACTTAACAGTGCAACTCCTTATCCACTAGGTCTACCAGGGCTCCCTAATTACCATTATAAGGTTCAGAATAAATCAGCATTACTGGAAGTACTGACCCTGTGTAATTACTTAATGCATACATTGAATTCTAATAAAATTTCTTTCTTTAGCTTGTTCAGATTTTGTGACTTAGGTCATAAACATTGTTTGGGGGTTTTTAAGAGTTATACTTGGATCCTTATTAAAAGTCTAATCTAATGGCATTTTCTACCAACTCAGGGAGCAGAAACTGCCAGGCTTCACAATTTTTTGTCTGGGTGCTGCTCCTGAAGCACTTCTATTTTAACAGCAGTCATTGCAGGCTATCTAGGTGTTTGTTTAGCCTTTATTGCTTCCTTGGCTGCACTGCTAGCCGGTTCTCATTGAGCCTTTCTAGCTGCAGGCTTTTGATTCCTCTTGGCCATTGTATCAGCAAGAGATGCCCCAGTGAGGGCTGTCTGGAATTTGACAGCACAGCTCGTTCCGAATTCCTTCCAATTGGCCCTTTTGTGGTTTCTTCTGTAGAAGACAGTGCGGTTTATATGCCGCAGGTTCCTTTTGGAAAAGAATGCCGACTTGCATGCTGCATTAAGACACTAGACCCCTGCAGTCCTGGTGTAGCACATTCCTGATCAGAGTAGATCTTGTACCATTGAAACTGCACAGCTTGACCTTGAGGCTAGGGCTGCAGGGGGACAGGGATGATGGCGAGGAGGATTAGCATTGTTTTTATAAGCTTGATGTTAATACAGTTGAACGTCAGCATAAATTCATATTTAGAGCAGAATCTCAACCCAGAGACATTCACATTTCTAAGTACTGAGAAACAAGATTTGCCTTCCCGAGACTGGCTCATGAAGCATGGCCTATTCTGATGTCATCTGAGGTTCCTCACTCATCCGTGCCCACAGCCCTCTATTGAAAGGCAGGACAGCTTATTGGAGAAGGTGTTTGTACATTCATGTCCTTTGCACAGGCTGTTTGTCAGTCTAAGCACCAATGTCTTTCTCTTTGAAATAAGGATTATAGTTTGTTCCTCGGGCTGTTAATAGAATGCTCTGGTGGTATAGTTCATGGGGGTTTGCGCTGCTCACCCAGAGGCTGTCCCTCTCTGGTGGTTTGCACCCACCAGAGCTCCACGAGGGAAGGATGGGCGATCTATCCCAGTGTGATTATTATCCTCAGAAACCCAGTAGAAAGTCAACTGTGAATGGGTTTCCACTCTACATCAATGAGTAAGTGGTTGACTGGCTAGAGTTGTTGGAAGAGTTTAATAGATCATCTAAAGTAAAATGCTAAGGAGTTCCCTTGAGCACAGTCAACACTCAGTAAACAATAGTGCCCCTTCTCACAGCTGAATGGACACCACCCCAGTCAGTTTAGCAAAGATCCGTAGCTTCCTCCCTTCTTCTCCATCCCTGCTGTCAGAACCACACACCGTCACTTTGGTGGCAGCCCCCTCACTGGCATCCGGTTTCCAGTCTTACTCCCATTCTGGTTTACGTCAGATGTTGGCGGACCTTCTGTGGAAAGGGCCCCATAGTCACTGTTTTAGGCCTGGCAGATCCTGCAGTTTCTATCACAGCTATTCAGCTCTGCCTTTGTAGATGAAAAGTAGCCATAGACAATACCCAAAAAAGTCAATGGAACTGTGTTCAATAGGCGCTCTTTCTGTGTCAGTGGGGGAGAATTGTGCTTGTAAAAACAGGTGGCAGATGAGAAAGAGCCCGTAGGCCACAGCCTAAAACCCTGCTTTACCCTCCTGGAGTTTTGTCACAAAGTCACAGCCCTGCTCCTGGCCTGACCGGCACAAAGGGACACCTGTCCACAGGATACCATTTCATCTCCACCACACGTGCTCTGCCCTTCCCAGCCGTCGCTCTCCATGCTTGGAGCCCGCAGCTCTCGTCAGGCAGCTCCTCGGACCCTGTTACGCCTCCTGTGAAACCCTTCTGCCTGTCTTTGCCTGACTCCTTTCTCCTCATTCTTCAAGATGCCACACAGGAGTCAACTTGGCCAGGAAGCCTTTCTTGCTGGCCTCTGGTCTCCGCCATGTGCCCCGCATCCACATTCCTTTGGTACTTTTGCCACTTACTCCCTCTGTGCTCTACTGACTGGCTTCACTGAAAGCAGATCTCCTAGAGGACAGGGACCACATCTTTCCTGTGTAGACTCTCAGATGTAATCCCGAACACATACGACATCCAGCCCATTGCCACTGAGCTGAGGCTGACTCACTGTGGCCAGGAGAACAGAGTAGAACTGCCCCTTGTGATTCCAAGGCTTGCAGGCCTTACAGAAGGAGACTGCGTCATCTTTGTCCCACAGAGTAGCTGGTGGATTTGAACTGCTGACCTGTTGTTGTTGCTGTTGTTGTTGTTGTTGTT
>NW_006399752.1:41695831-41724963 GCF_000299155.1 Elephantulus edwardii
CAGTTTGTTATGATCCACACAGTCAAACGCCTTTGCATAATCAGTGAAACACAGATAGACATTCTTCTGGTATTCTCTGCTTTCAGCTAAGATCCATCTGACATCAGCTACAATATCCCTAGTACCACAACCCCTTCTAAACCCAGCCTGGACTTCTGGCAGTTCTCTGCTGCTGACCTTTTAGCTAGCCAAATTCTGTAACCACTGTCCTTAGAATTTGAGGCTCTTTCCCTGATACATAAACAAATAATCTCACTGCTGTTGAGTTGACCCTGACTCATGGTGACCCTCAATCGAGTTTATGAGACTATGAATCTTACAGGAGGAGCCTCCACGTCTTTCTTCCAAGACGGGCCTGGTCGATCTGAACTGCTAACCTTTTGGTTAGTAACCAGCACGTAAAGCATTATACAACCAGAGTAACTTCCTTAACACAAAGGACTCAGATACTTATTTAGATAAAAGAATGACTGTGTTGTTAAAGCTTATTAAATATCTTGACATTCAAAAGATAGATTTTTTTTTAATTGGGCTGTGAACTAAAATAAAACATTCAGGAACTATTTGGTATGGTCACCTTGGAAAATAATTAGTTGTCTGACATTATTACCTTGAAATCATCTCTAAAATGTAAACTGAAAATATCCCTGACATCTTTCTTAAGACCATCTCTTAGTTTGGCTTAACGAGTAGAAAATCCTCACCTTGACGTGTATGCTATTTTAAAAATTGCCTATGGACTCAAAGTGACACCAGTGACTCAGAAAAGTCGTTAGAGGCCTTTAGGGACAGTGGCTTAGGTCATAGGGGTGATTACACAACTCGGAAAATGTTAATTGGTGTCACTGAATTGTAGGTGTTAAAATAGTTGGATCTGTGCTTATTTTGCTGTGTGTATTCTCAACAAAAGGAAAATACCTTTTTAAAAAAAACACAATTTTTTTTCTCTCATTGCTGTGGAATAGGTGAAATTAGACATTAGATTTGAGAGTGCACAGAATAAAAACGTGGTCGCTGTCCTCTCAGAGTTCTGCCTTCAGTGGGGTAAGTGAGAAGAGTGCAGAGGGAGCACTGGGCAGCTGACTCGTAGATGACACTCCATTGTGTTTCCGCGGCTGGAAATCACACAGGAATTTGTCCGTCTTTCTTCTATGAAGCCACTGGTAGATTCGAACTGCCTACCCAAAAGGTGCAGCCTTCAAGTTAGCAACATAGCTTTTTATGGACTCCATAGAAAAACTCCCTAAAAAATAACTGAATGTGTGTGAATTAATACGTTGCCAGGAAAGTATACTACTATCCAAAGGTTCTGACACAAAGGTTCTGCTTTCAACACTCGTGTGTACTCACGGGTGGTCTTGTGTGTAACGTGGGTGTTCCGTGTCTTCCCGGTCTTTGTGCCCACAGTCCCCCGGCTGCTCACCATGAAGGACATGGTGCGGCGTCTGCAGGAGCTGCGGCACACAGAGCAGGTGCAGAGGGCCTACGCGCTCAACTGCGGGGAAGGCGCCACCGTCAGCTACGAGATCCAGATCCGCGTCCTCAGGGAGTTTGGCCTCGCCGATGCCGCCGCCGAGCTCTTGCAGGTCGGAAGCAGCCCCCAGCTGTGCTCACGGCAGGGGGGCCTTGGTGGTTATCAGGGAGCATTCTGTCATCCGAAGGAGCCCACTTGGGTTTATAGCCTCGTTCTGCCATTTAGAATTATTTAACTTGGCAAGTTATTTAAATGCTCTGAGAAGCAGTCGCCTTACTTGTAAAATGGATTGTTGGGAGTTAAGAGGTGCTTTATGCATAGTTGCTTTATGCGCCTGGCAGTGGAAGTAGACATTCTAACCCTCCACTGTTCCCTGACCCTGGTTGAGTCACTAGGGGTTTTTTCTTAATATAGAAAAGGTTTATCCCTTAAATAATTAATACAGTGTTTATCAGAGCATTAATCATAATGTATGAGAAATACTGCCTTAGAGTGTTCATTTCAAACTGGCAGTGTACAGATTTTTGTCAATATTTTAGGAGGACCCTTACTTAGCACCTAGTCTTCTTTTGATGTTTAATATTATTTCCTGAGGAAAGACCTATTTGAATTGCATTTAGTGTCTGTTTTTACATTATGACATAATCTTGCTGGAGATTACTGACCTGCTTGCTGATTATTAAAGGAATTTTTTTTTCTTGGCCTTTGGCCTAGCAAAAGGTTGTGTCCTTTCTTCTAGCTGGATGGGGTTTTCCTAGAGAGTTTATGTATTTGACTCTTTCAGCCTAAATAATAAATTTCCATCTAAGAAAACTGTTAATAAATGTTCTAACTTTTCTTCCCCCCTCTCGATTCTTTCTTAGAATCCTCACAAGTTCTTTCCTGATGAACGTTTTGGGGATGAAAGTCCGCTCTTAACACTGAAACCATCTGGGCGATGTCGGGTGAACAGTACCCCTACTGCAGAAACCATGTTTACAGATCTGGACTCTTTTGTGGCCTTCCATCCACCCTTGCCCCCTCCTCCACCTCCTTACCAGCCCCCAGCTACCCCAATCCATAACCAGCTCAAAGTGGGTTGGAGACAACGACCTCCCAGTCAGCCTCCGCCACGGTCCTTTTCTTACCCCTGCAATCATTCTCTGTTTCACTCCAGAACACCTCCTAAAGCCGTCCCTCCTCCGGTCTATTTGCCAAGTGTTAAGGCAGCACCTCCCGACTGTACAAACACTGCAGGACTGGGGAGGCAGACGGTCGCAGCAGCCACCGCCGCTGCTGCATCAGCAGCAATAACATCTGAGAAGCAAGTGGTAAGTCAGCACTTGAGTTGTTCTTGGTCGCTGTTGAGCCAGATCTGATTCTTGGCACCCTTGTGTATAACAACGAAACAGGCAGATATTTTTTCAGTAGGTAAACTGAACTGTTAATCAGTGGTAAGGAGACTTCAGAAGGTCTGTCTTGCCTAGCTTTGCACCATCTTTCTGATTGTTGCTCTGGTTGCGTCTCTTGTTTCAGCTGTTGTATTGGTCCATGTCATTAAGAGTTTCGCTCATTTTCACTGAAACCATTTCTTCCAGTGGCACATCTGAATTGAGTAAGTTGTCTCACCACTGTCAATGCTCAGGAGCATTCTGGCATATTTTCTCTTAAGATTGCCATCTCCATTCTTCTGGCAGCCCACAGTAGATTTAGTATTGTTCATCAACACTACAGATAGAATGCGTCATTTCTTCTGTCTTCTTCGTTGTCCGGATTCTCAAATGATGCAACTGGAACAACCAATTTATGTAATACTGGAAATTACTCCTTTAGACCCAAGAGTCCCACCGAGATTCAGCAGTCTCCAGAAATGTTACTGACCGTCTAAAAATGTAGACTCGGGTGGACGAGAGAAAAGGTGTCCAGTGAATTAGAAGAACAAAAGGTAGACTTAAGGTGTGTGTATTCAGAGTAGTGGGATTGGCTTCCCCATCCTTACTTTACTTTGCAAATGTTAGAAAGGGTTTCATGGACAGTATACCCCTGGTAGCATAGTTAGTGGTGAAATGTTTCCTATTCAGAAGTTGGCGTTTTGAAACCACTAGTACAGAGGTTGAATAGTTGAAGAGTCTTGATGATCTGCTCCTGTGAAGAGAAACCACAGCCTTTGAGTTCACTCGGACACTGTTCCATCAGGTTTCTTGGAGTAGATTACCATGTTTCTGCCCTGGAACTGCAGGCTAAGAAGGCCTCTCGGGCCCTGGGGAGCAGGCCTCTGTCCCAGAGGGTCTCTGTGAGTTCTTACTGACTAATGGCACACAGCAACAGTGGGGATTAAAGTGGATGTACCAGTGTCAGTGGTCTGTTCAGTCTGTGCCTGGAGTTTGTACTAAATTCTCTTCTCTTTCCAAACCCCCTTACCGTGGAGTCAGAACCAGCTCACAGCTGAACCCTGCACTGGATTGCCAGGGCTGTAAAGGGAATGAGAGGAGATTGCCCCTTTTGTCCCTTGGAGCTGCTAATAGATTTGAACCACTAGAGAGATGTGGCCTTGAATGTCAGAGAAGTCACCAGAGCATCCTTTGAGTCAGATTGTTGGTACGGACAGATACTAGTTCCAAAGAGAATTTCATTCCCAATTTTCCATCGCATCAGAGGTGGGATTTCTGTTTTATGTAGTAAGTTTTACTATGTGGTCACAGGTTTCATTAAAATATAACATCCTGGAAGATCTGGACTAGAGGTCACGCCTCTGGTCGGATGAATTCCCCCTCACCGTCCTCATCCTCCCTGCCTCCTCTTCCTGCTGCAGCCAAACCACCTCTCCCAAATTGAAATAGCAGGTAAAGGGCGTGGATACACTCAATTCCTGCTCCACTGGATGGACTCAGAGTCTATAACTGTAAAAAGTTCTATGGATCTTAAAGAAAGCTCATTTAGAGTTAAATTATTTATATGTCCATTATAGTCTTGATTATAATAATGAAAACTGGAAACACCGAAATGTTCAACGGTAGATGGTTAAATCACAGTCATCAGTGCAATGGATATTACACAGTATTTTTAAATAATGAGTTCAGAAAACATTTAGTGCTAGAATTTCACAGGCACTAGATTTTGTAAAAACTAATATGTAAGCAAAGGAAAAATTGTTTACCTGGTATAAAAGATCTGCCTTGATCATTAGGCTATTTTTTTTTTCATTTTTATTTGAGTGAACACTTAAAAAGCAAACTGGTTTTCTATTCATACATGTTTTGTTGTAGAACATGAATTAATGTTGTTACATGCCGTCTAGTTGCCTGCAACTCACAGTGACCCTGTGCATAATAGCTCTGAGCCCTGTCCTAACCTGAGCCAGTTCTCACTGTCTCCAACACACATATCCCCATGACCCTCGTCACTGTAAGTCCATTGCGGGTTCTTCCTCTCCTGCGCTGTCCCTCCACCCTCCCCAACATGACTACAGTACCTTTAATGTACTAAAATTCCCCTCAGCGCCTCCCTGTGATTCTTCTTCCCGGTAATCCTTCCAGCTTTGCCTGTGTTTAGAGGCTTTCCCGCTGGGCAAGTGCAGCTGCCTTGACTATGTGGCTGTAAGTGAAAGGAGCCTGTGGCTGTCTGGTGACATTGATTGTTGCCTTAGAGACCTACCTGTTCAGCTCCGAGTTGAACCACAGAATAAAACAACAAGTGAACATTATTTTTACAAAGCGAGATTCAAGGGCCCTTTAACGACCCCCTTTTTTCTGCTGTTTGCAGTGTGCACAGCCTGTGCTGAATGACCTGATGCCAGATATCGCCATGGGAGTGTCCACACTGTCACTCAAGGACAGAAGGCTTCCAGAACTTGCAGTCGATACAGAATTAAGCCAGTCAGTGTCCGAAGCAGGAACAGGACCTCCCCAGCATCTGTCCTGTGTCTCCCAAAGGCATACACACACTTCTCAAAAAAAACACACACTAGAGCGAAAAACAGATCCTAGAGAAAAACATCCAGAGTATCCCGATTTCTACGACTTGTCGAATGCGGCCTGCAGACCGTCCACTCCTGCTCCCGGCAGGCCTAGCCCTCCCCCTTCGCAGGGTGGACATTTGGGTCCCGATTTGTACAGCCACAGTAAGGCATCACCAAGTGGCTTAAAGTCTGCCTACCTTCCTAGCCAGACCTCTCCTAAAAAGCAAGAAGAAGTGAGGAGAGAATATCCACTTTCCCCTGACGGGCAACTACACAGACAAAAGAATGAGCCAATCCACCTCGATGTTGTCGAACAGCCTCCCCAGCGGTCAGACTTCCCTTCAGTGGCCCCCGAAAATGCCGGCAGCGGGCCCACCCATGTTAGGGGACGAACTGCCGTAGAAACTGACTTGACTTTTGGGCTGACTTCTAACAGACCTTCCCATTCTTCTGCGTGTAGTTCTGAAGCTCCAGAAGACAGATCCAGTAGGAGACTGGTCGACAGTGAGCCCCTGGGCCATGGAGCCCAGAGAAACTCAGACTTAGAAAGAGAGGATTCCATCAGCAGAGGGAGACGGTCACCAAACAAGCCCGACTTCCTCTACAAAAAGTCTGCCCTCTGAGAGCATCCTCCGTGTCGTCTGTGCCTGAGATGTGAGACATCCCATCGACAATGCAACCCAGCAACTTACCAGTTTTATCGATGCCAGCTGACAGCTCGGGTTCACATGATCTTCTCATTTTTGTACATATGTGTTTATTAGGCATAGCATGCTAAGAGGGTTATTTTGAATGCTGCATCTGTCTATTTTGTGTTTGAACAATTGTGTGGGAAGCATTTTTAAGAGCGAGCAAGCTGGCACTTTTTTTTCTCTTTACAAATGATGGAAGTTTTTTTTGCACTTGTACATTTATTTTATCCATATTGGTTTTATATCACTATGCTAAACTTTATTGCCACATTTAAAGGACTGTATTTTCATACTCTTTTGCATTTTACCTTTCATCTACCGATTCCCACGTGCATTGAATTGCACACTAAGATGTATTTTCTTACGAGATAGTTCTGTGTTTATTTTTTAATTATAGAAATTCCAAAGAACAGCACATCAAAATCTTCCTCTCTTTTTAGTAATGGTTTTAGTTGCAGAAATCGTCCTGCTCAGTCTCCATCGAACTAATGTCTGTCTGTGTATCTTAACGTGTGCAGGGAGCTAGTCTCCATTCCTCCAGTGGGAGTCCCCTCGGCATCCTGAGCTTGTCCGGCTCTGGAAGGAGAGTGGAAAATGAAGAGCCTCCTGTCTCCAGACTACAGCTGTGGTTTCATCGACAGCAGGGACCCCATCCTAGAACCCTTGGGGGTCCGGCAGTGTGTACTAGAGTGGCTCTCAGTGAGGCTCCAGAAAGATGAGATTCCCTGCGGTGAAGAAGCTGTTGACATGCACAGCCGAGGGCTCACAAACGAGATTGCTCATTTCCAGAGTCAGCTCTCCAGCTGAGAGGACTGGAATGGCTGCTTGCTGCCTTCTCTTGTCTTGCTGTCTGTGGGGAAAAAACCAAAAGGGCTTCAATCTTACAGATGTCATGTGGTGTTTGTAAGCATACATTTTCTCTCCTGTGTCTTTTAAAGTATGTCTGAATTTTAGTGTCCTATAAAAAGTTGTTGTATAAGGCATAGTACTTTGTCGCACACACAAAAAAAAGTATGTTCCCCCTCTCGAGTTCACCACTACACGTCCTACTTGAACTCCACTGGGATGCTGGTGTGGACCTTTTTCTGAACCGCCACAGCACCGGGGAGATTGCCAGCTCCTCTCCCTTGGAAGGGCAGTGTGGGAGCTAAGGACTGTTCTTTCTTACCAGTGTAAATATAACTAGTATTTGGGTTTTTAAGTCACTTGAACATTATTTGAACATTCACTTTGTATTTTTACACACACATCCACACACCCAGCCGTAGTACTTGGAGAGAGGCTTTCCCAGGATTCCCTCATGGGGAGAAGTCCGGAAACCTCTTTTCTATGTATGTGTATATGTAAATGTAATTCTGAGTCACTCACACTCACTCACTCTGAACTATGCAGGGCTCGGGAGCCTTTACAAGCTACCATATAGACGAATTACATGCACTTTTAAGGAAATAAGTTTCTATTTGGTGTCAACAACTCTGATTTCTCTCCCAAAACTGTAGTTTCTCTTAACAGTCTTTTCCTACTTGACCCTGTGGATATACACTCAGGAATAATCTGACATTTTAAGAAATCCTAGTCTCAAAGATGGGGAACACATAAGTGTATCTGCATCCACCAGCCAGCTGCTCTGTGCGTGAGGGGTTGAATGCTGCTGGGACATCCGCGGACGCTGCGGGTGCTGGGGCCTTCTGAGCTCTGGTCGGCCCGAGGAAGCACGAGTCCACTGCAAGGTTGCCTGAGCATTGCCTTCATGGCTCCTTTACTTAAAGATAGAAAAGCATAGGGCTCTGTTTTTGGTTTCAGGAGATTTGACTCTTAAAATAGATTGGTGATGTCTTTTTGAAGTCCAATCTATGTCTGCTAAAACAAAAATTATTACCCCATCATATCCCTTAATGTGTATTGATACATGTATGTTGACATGAATTCTTTTGATAGAGTTTTAAATTTCTATTCTGAATCAGACTGCACTGTGCTGGTACTGCAAATAAGGATGCATAATTTTGGGGAAGAACTTATTTATCACTGAACTGGTTCATTCACATGTTAGGCCAGACCTGTTGATCGCACATAACCTTGGCCTAAAAATTCATTGAATATTCTTTCATTTTCCCAATGCAGACTTATAAAAATATGGGGTCACTGTTGATAAAGTTATTTAACTTACGAAGTTTGCTTTTAATAATTTAGTGGCTCATGTAGCTACACTCGGTGTATAGACGGAAAGCTGGATTCAGTCCTTGGGACCGTGGACTGGTGGGGTTTGCGTCAGGTAGACTGTGTGGTTTCTGTGGGTGGTGGGGTAGGTGCTAGTGGACTTCCACGTATCTTGTGGCATGTGGTTCATAGGGTAATAATGTGCCTCTGGCTTTTGAACTCATCTAGTACATCTTTTTTTTTTAGGCTATACTAAGATTAATGTGAAGTCTGAGTAAGATTGCTCTCAGAAAAAGAAAATGTGTATGTATGATAAAACACTTTGGCCACAGGAACTGGTATTTTTACTTGACAGCAATGTAATGAGAACCAAATCACATAAAATGCCAGATTTCCTTTTGAGGCCGTCGACAATCAGGCCGCTCTGACTGTCACCACTTCAGGCCCCACTGTGTGTGGAGGTTAGACAACTTCCTGTAGCTCCTAGAAGGAAAGAGATTCAAGTTTCTTAAAGATGTTGTTGATCCTTTTCCCTTCGTTTTTATGTCTTAATGATTTGAGTGACATTGTTCAACATCAACCTATGACTCCTATGGAAACTAGTAGCTTGGGAGGTTAAAGTTCCTAACGTGTAATTATTTAAACCTTTCATATAACCTGCACCTTCCTCACGTGCCACCAGTAGCTGCTGCTAGACACATGTTCCTAGACTTCCTCTAGCCTGATGTTTCAATAACCAGACAGATTCTAAGATTCATGAGAGTTCTAGATCTTTTCTTTGCATAGAACTCTCGTGAAACTTTACCTAGTCCTTGTTTGAGCTTCCACAAAAAACTCTGATTACAGTTGCCACCCTTTTGACTTGTTCAAGTTCTAGTAATAGGCACAGTTCTTGCTATAGTTGTAGTTGGCGATGCCAAATGCAGAGGGAGGACAGCAGGTGCGGCAGGCAAGGGGACCCCAAAGTGACATCATGTGTCATTGTCTGGAGGTGAAAGGTTAGCACTTCTCAGTAATTACACTGGGCAAAACGTGTGTGTGCACAGCATATTTCATTTGCTTTTTAGGGGGAAAATGTGCTTCATGAAACACAAGACAACTTTTTTTGGTAATTTTGCAGTATTTGTGGTTTTGCCATAGACTAAGTTCAAAGCCTAATGCTTAGTTGACTTTTTTCTTTTTCATGAGTTGATTAACTTTGAGCTTTTTGTAATTATTAAAACAGCAATGACGGGGGTTGTTCCCAAATCTGCAGTGGTTTACTCGGTCGGCAAGTCATTTGCTCTACACCTCACTACAGACAATCTACACAAGTACCGTGCACACTGCTAAAAGATGTTCTTCTCCATTAATGTTGGAGGAACAGTGTCTTAGGAAATGTTGTCTTTTTGTCCTATGGATTACAATGGCTGTTTTGTAGTTATCATATTGGCAAGTCTTTTGCTTTTCTTTTCTCACCTCTCTAGTCTTTTGCTTTTCTTTTCTCACCTCTCTAGAAGGCCCTACGATTGTGTCAACCTCCCATATTCTGGATATTATAACGGTGTGGCCATTTGTATAGGAAGAATATGTGCAGCTGTGTGTCTTGAAAATACCCTCTTGTGCTTGTATGTACCTGTGGGTGCTGTTGGAAAGATCCAGTAGCTCTGGACTGTAGCTGGGCACCCACCTGTGGCTGCGTCCGGGGCTGAGTGGGCAGGTGGTACAGAATCCTGCTGGGGGGGCTGGAAGGGCAGGCTTCCTGAGCTCCACCTGCTCTGGTTGTACCACGTCCACCCTGCAAACCTGCTGGTATCTCCCACAACACTGCATTTCTTGTGGTTGTGCTGTTACTGGTATAAAGTCAAGTGCCTTCAATGCTAAAGGCTCAGAAATTTTTCTTAAACTGATTTCATGTCCTATGCAAGTGTTTTCTACAACCTGCATAACCAGTACTTTGTAAAACTTGTTTACGCTTCAATTGTACATAGTGTTTTTTAAAGAAATATATAGTATTTTTATTTAGGTACCTCTAAACTTGAATTCGTCTGTGTGAAGCATTGTGAAACGATCCGTTTCTCTTTTGAGTACCATCACAGTTGTACAAAGGTTTTCACTGGTTCTATTTTTCTACTGTTACTGATAAGCATGTCACACTGACTTGATCCGACATCTAGTTGGCATTTCCAATAAACGGCTTGTATAGAACCTGCTGAGTCCGTCAGTCTGTCTTCAGTTCTGTAGTGGTCGAAACGGCTGTTCCCACTAACGGAATTGGGAGATTTCCCACATTTCTCCTGTTGCTAAGATTTCAGTTTTCTGGGGGATGGAGGGAGAGGGTTTGGATTTTTTTTTCCTTTTTGTATGATTTTCTTGAAAATCGGGCCCATTGATACACTTCTGAGAAATGTATTTTACAGATCTGAGAATTGCCTGTCCAGGTGTTTAAAGAGGCAGTAAAAAGAGGAAATAGAGTCATGACGAGGGGAGAAGACACACTGAAAAGGCAGTATTTCCTGCCTTCCATTTATTCCTGTAAAATCGTTAATAACACTTTGTTTTGATCACCGCACTGATAAGCTCTGCCCTAGCAGTCCACTCTTCCTGCTGGGCGAGGAAGTGTCTCTATTTTATAACTACCGCATTCAGCTAGACAGTGTCAAGGACAAATACAGTCTAAGGTTTTTGTAGGTAAGCTACTTAAAAATACAGGGGAGGAAAAAAGCAAAAGAGCCCCCTTTCTTCCCCGTCCTTTGGATTAGCCCTGGAAAAACTAAATCAGACGCCGTTCCCTAGCCTCTAAGTGCATTAGGAATGTTTCTCGAGTCCCTCACTGTCCCCAAGGCCTGTTGATAGGAAGCCACAGGCAAGATCTTTATACTCGACCTGGAAAAGACTGTTGTCTGAAGATCAATCAGGATTCTTCAGGGCAGTAGGGGATTTGCATGGCTGAAGGAAGACTGAGTTGGAATGGCCCAGGAGTTAATGGAGTTTGCTCAAAGACCCACAAGGTCCTCTTGGTTACGGAACTGGATCATCGGGCCTTTCACCAGGCAACCAGGTGGCTTTGAACATCTAAACTTTAGGTCTGAAGCCCAGTGCCTTTTGCTTCGTAAGAGGCCATTTATACTAGCACTTGGTACATTTCTTCCCTTTAGTCTTTCACTGGGTTAGGTGCTTTAATTCGTGTCAGTCTACAGATGAGGAAACCAGCTCAGCAGGAATAACTTGTCCAGCATCACCTGCTGGAGGGTTGGCAGAACTCGGGCCTCAGCGGCTCCCACCCAGACGGTCTGACTGCAGGATCCAGACAGAGATGCAGACGTGCACACTGTGGCCCGTGGCCTGGGTGGGAAACATGGCTTCATCCGGAAGTATTTGCTGAGCAGCTTCCATCTGGCAGGCACCGTTCAGAACTGAGGCAATAGCTTCGCCCTCAGTGATTTTGGGGGGGGGGGCTGGAGGGAGGGAAAGGCGGAGGGGAGTTACTACCGCAGCTGTGAGGGGAGGCTGCTGCAGCAGTGGGGGGAGCTGCACTGAAGAGGAGGCCGCAGCAGTGAGAGGAGGCTGCCAGGTAAAACTGTCGTTGCTGGTGCAGGTGCTGCAGGTGCAGGGCAGGGGCGGGAGGGGGTAGAGCCAGAGCAGGAAGCAGCAGACTGCGAGCTCAACAACGGGAGCAGGCTGCACTAACCACCTTGGAAAGCAGAGTAAGGGGTTTCATTTGATCCTAATGGCAGCCGGGCGCTAATACAGGGGTTTAAGCAGGGAGTGTTGTCAGTTAGGTTGGAAGTCATGGCCCAACTGTGAGAAAGAGACCGGTCGTGCAGGCCTTGCCGAGGCCAGCCAGCAGGCTGGGGGAACCAGGCCCGCTCCAGAGCATGAGGGGCCCCACCTGGATGGGAGGGAAGGAGACAGGAGAGTCAGCATAGGGAGGAAAGTGGGACTTGAATGCTGGTCAGTGAACTTAGAAATAATTGCTAAGCAACCAGCCGTCAAGTGACAGTTTGGGGTCAACTGATAAAGATTAGAGTAAGAGGGACTGTGTCAAGGTGGCCTAGTGGCAAGAAGCTGCACTGCAATTTCAGAGTTATATGGTTTGAATCCACCAGATTCTCTGCTGGAGAAGGAGGGGCAATCTCCTCCTGTACCGGTCAGATCCGATTTGACAGTACACACATACAAAATAATAAAACCAAAAACAAAAAAAATATTTTAAAAAGAGATACTATGTGGTTGCTCAAATCTGTGGCTGTAAAAAGAGCAAGGGCCAGATAACCATAAACTTTACCAACTTCACAAATGGAAACATCACCACCACCACCACCAAACCCGTTCCTATGAGGTCAGACCTGTCCCCTACTCTCGTGGACCTCGTTCTGCTTGTCTCAACACCAATCTTACTGCTTTGTTGCTGTCGTGCTGAGTCAACTGCACATCAGAGCTACCCCTGTGCACAGTAGCTCTTACTGCTTTGTTGTTAGGTGCCGTCAAGGACGACTTATAGCAACCCAATGAACAGCCAGCCAGAGCCCTGCCCTGCCCTGTGCCATCCTCAACGTCTCTGAGACATTAGAGCCCTTTGCTGAAGTCACGAGCGTCGGTCCATCTCAGTGGGGTTCTTCTCCGCACTGACCCGCCAGCTCTCCAGGCATGATGTTCCTTTCCAAGGAATAGCCTCATCTAGCTATCTGTCCAAAGGATGAAAGACAGAGCCTCATCATCCTTGTCATCTTGAGGCCCCGTCTCGACCATCTCGGAGTTACTTCGCTCATTAACTCCCCTTTACTGGCTCGAAGGCTCCTTGGAGGCAAGGATGACAAAGCTTCATCTCATACTTTGGACATATTGCTAGGAGACACTTTTCCTTGGAAAAGGATATCATGCTTAGAAGGATGGAGGGTGAGTGAAAGAAGGAAAGACCCCTATGGAGATGGACTAACACGGTGACTGCAGCAGTGGGCTCATGCCTGTCAGAGATGGTGAAGATGGCACAGAATAGGGCAGATGCAGGTCTGTTGCTCATAGGGTCGCCGTGAGTCATACTCTGGCATCTAACAACAATGAACAACAGCACAGCCTTGGATAGATTCCTTGTCACAAGCTCCTGAAACTTAGCCACCACTTGGTGGCGGATGGGGTCTTGGGCTGTGGCCTCCCCAGCGAATTCCTTCTGGCACTGGGCTCCCATCGTGTTGACCAACACCTCATCCTTTCTAATGAGCCTTCACGCTCCTTGGACACCTTCATGGCAAGCCTTCTTCACCAGGGAGACTGCCACTGCCCCCTGATGGCAGAACACCCAGTACTGCAGTTCAGAATGCAGGTGTCGAGGTAATGGAGTTAGGATGCTTGTCTAGGTCCAGTTCTGATGGCCGGGCCCATAGCGGAGGACGTGTTGTTGTTATGTGCCATCAAGTCGCTTGCAACTCATAGCAACCCTATATACAAGAGCTCTATATGCTCTTCTGTCCTGTGCCAACCTAGCCATCTCAAACGCACTTATTCCCACTGCTCCAGTCACAGAATTGATCCATCTCATCAAAGGTCTTCCTTTCCTTCGCTGCCCCTCCACTCTGCCAAACATGATGTCCCTCTCCAAGGACCAGTCCCTCCTTGCAACATGCCCAAAATATGTCAGACAAAGCTTCAGAATCCTTGACTCCAGGGAACATTCTGGCTTCACCCTCTCCAGGACAAACCTGTTTGTTCTCCTAGCAGTCCATGGTATATTCAACACTCTACTCCAGACCACAGCTGAAAGGCATCAATTCTCTTTCTATCAACCGTATTCGCTGTCCAACTCTCTGATGCATAGCACGTAATTACGAAGACTATACCCTGGGTCAGGCGCCCCTTAGTCTCCAGTCTGACATTGTTGCTCTTCAGTACTCTTGAGAGGTCCCTCACAGCCTACTTTCCCAATGCAATTTGTCTCTTGATTTCCTGGCTGCTGTTACCAAGAGTGTTGACTGTGGAGCCAAGTAAATTAAAACTGTTAACTATCTCAATCTCTTCACCACCCATACTGATGTTGCCAATTGGCCCAGTGGTTAGAATCTTTGTTTTCTTGATGTTGAGCTTCAGTCCATATAGGAGGCTGTAGTCCTTGATCTTCTGCAGCAAGCGCTCAGGTCCTCCTCAATTTCAGCAGGCAGGGTTGTGTCATCTGCATAACGCAGGTTGTTGATGATTCTTCCACCAATCCTGATGCCACATTTCTCTTCGTATAGCCCAGTGTCTCAGATGATCTGTTCAGCATACAGATTGAAAAGGTATGGAGACAGAATACATCCCTGACGAAACCCCTTCTTGATTTTGAACCATGTAGTGTCTCCTTGCTCTGTTCTGACAACTGCCTCTTGGTCCAAGTATAAGTTTCGCATTAGCACAATCAAATGTTCTGGGAT
Source organism: Elephantulus edwardii (assembly GCF_000299155.1). NCBI lineage: Eukaryota > Metazoa > Chordata > Mammalia > Macroscelidea > Macroscelididae > Elephantulus > Elephantulus edwardii. The sequence goes on from NW_006399752.1 coordinate 41,710,478, forward strand.
TCCCATTCTTCTCAGAGTCAGCCACAGCTTATTGTGATCCACACAGTCAAAAGCCTTTGCATAGTCAATGAAGCACAGATAGACACTCTTCTGGTATTCTTTGCTTTCTGCCAAGATCCATCTAACATTAGCTATAATATCCCTAGTACCACAACCTCTTCTAAATCCAGCCTGCACATCTGGCAGTTCTCTGTTGACATATTGTTCCAAACGTTTTTGGATAATTTTCAGCAGAATCTTGCTTGTATGTGATATCAATGATATCGTTTGATAATTTCCACACTCTGTTGGGTCACCTTTCTTTGGAATGGGAACAAATATCGATCTTTTCCAGTCAGTGGGCCAGCTGACTGTTCTCCAGATTGCTTGGCACAACTTAGTGAGCACATCCAGAGCAGCGTCTGTTTGTTGAAATAAGTCAATTGGTATACCGTCAACTCCTGTAGCCTTGTTTTTTGCCAATTCCTTCAGAGCAATTTGAACTTCCTCTTTCATCACCATAGGCTCTTCTTGCTCATGTGTCACTTCATGAAATTCTTCTGTGTTAGCCAATTCCTTCTGATACGGTGACTCTGTGTATTTCTTCCATCTTCTCTTGATACTACCTGGATCATTTCATATTCTGCCCAAAGTATCCTTAAGTATTGCCAACCGACTTGAATTTGTTTTTCAGCTCCTTCAGCCTAAGAAACGCTGAGCGAGTTCAGCCCTTTTGATTTTCTGACTCCAGCTCTCTGCACATTTCATTATAGTATCTTGCTTTGTCATCCCAGGTTGCCTTTTGAAATTTTCTGTTTAGCTCTTTGATTTCTTGGTTTCTTCCTTTAGCTTTGGCTTCTCGGTGCTCTAATGCGGAGGACATAGCTAACCTAAAGTCCAAACCTCTCTGACGGTTGGAATCCACCAGCAGCAATCTTCTGTGAGATTTACAGCTTTGGAAGTGCCCTTGAGGGTCAGCTGTTCATTGTCTGACTACATGGCAGTGACTTTGACTTTTGCATCTATGTTCATAAGAGATATTGGCCTATAATTTTCTATTTTGTTGGTGGTCTTTCCTGGCTTTGGTATCAAGGATTGTTTGCTTCATAGAATGAGTCTGGGAGAATTCCATCTCTTTTTTATTTTCTGAAATAGTTTATGTAGAATTGGTGACAGTTCTCTGAATGTTTGATAAAATTCACTAGTGAAACCATCTAATCCAGGGCTTTTGGGGGCTGGAAGTTGTTTTATTACCTTTTCAATTTCTTCTTTTGTAATGGGACTGTTCAGGTGTTCCATTTCAGTTTGTGTCCGTTTAGGTAGGTTGTGCATTTCTTTGTCCATTTCCTCTAGGTTTTCATATTTGTTTGAACATAGTTCTTCATCATACTTTAATGTCAGTTAGCCTTTTTATTTTAGTTGGTTCTGTTGTCATGTTGCCCATTTCATCTCTTATACAGATTGTGTGTGTCTTTTCCTTCTTTTCTTTTGTTATTTTTGCTAGTGGTTTGTCGATTTTATTGACCTTTTCAAAGAATCAACTCCTAATTGACTGTGACTTTTGAACACTCTGACATCAAGTCAATTCCAACTTGTAACAAGCCTGCAAGATGGAAAGAACTGCCCAGAAGGTTTCCAAGTTCAACTCCTGTTCAGCTCTGGACCTGCAGAGTACAATGCTGAATATGACATACTCCCCTCAGCGCGTGAGGGGTTTGCATCCAAACCTTGTTGCTCTGTGACGGTCACGTGTTCATTTAAAAACACTTCGTGACTCCGCATGTGCCACTTATTCAGGTCAAAGTCTTTCTAATCACTTGCTACTGAGAGCTGAACGATGAATAAGGATGACAGAATAAGAACCAATGCCTTTGAGCTGTGGTGTTGGAGAGAGTAGTGATTATCCCATGGGCTGCCAAAAGAACAAACAGATATTCTGGAGAAGGTGCAGCCAGAGTGCTCCTTGGAAGCAAAGAAGATAAAGCTCCCTCTCACACACTTCGGGCATGTTGCTGGGAGACGCCATTCCTTGGAGAAAGACATCATGCTTGGGAAGGTGGAGGCGGGTCACAAAAGAGGAAGAGCTTCGATGAGATGTATTGACACAGTGACTGCAACAATGGACTTAATTATGTCAGAGATTGTGAGGATGGCCCAGGATAGGACAGGGTGCAGATCTGTTGTTCCTGGGGCTGCTATGAGTCGTCCTCGACGCTATGGCTCCTAACAACAACAGTATGCGCCTCCTGTATGCCGGGCCCTGGAGATTAGACAGTGAAGGTAAGAATAGCCTCTGCCTTCACTATGTTAGGTGGAGATAGCTTTCATTTTCGTAACACTTTCTCCCTGATTCTTTCTCTGAATTCTGTATCCCCTACAAGTTATAACAACAAATGAGAGAGAGATGAGAGGTGCAGGGTTGGCTGCTGCCTTGCAGAGCTGGAGTCGCCCTGAGCCCGTCTGTGTCTCCTCGGCCTATTTCTCTGCCTGTCCAGCGGTAATGGTGAAAATGCAGCGGACTCCCACTCTGTGTCAAGTTCACGGCTCTCTCCATGACTCAGTGAGGCATATAAGGAATATTGCCCTGATCGGACGGATGAGGAAACTGAGGCACAGAGACCCACATGGCTGGTGAGGTGGAAGCAGTTGTACAGGCGGACCTCATTGCTGATGCTGCCTTGATGCCTTTGCCGTAGGGTGAGGGTGAGAGCCAAGCCTCAGATCCAGGAAGGACCTCAAAGCCGTCATCCATTTACCTCTCCTCCACCTCACACTGAGCTGCCTGCCAATCCACCGGGGCCAGCGCCCACCCACCGCGTCCAGCGCCCATCCACCAGGGGCATCCAGTTGTCTGCAAAGGCCCAGCTTCAGGAGAAGCTGTGTGGGGCCCGCTTTCCTCAGACCCAGACAGACAAGAGTTCCCACTTCCCCACGGCTCAGCGGTTCTGTTTCCAGCAAGCAGCAGCCCCGGTGCCCTGTGGGGTCCCCCAGCAGAGTTGTCAGCCCCACCCCCGTGTGCCTTCGGCTGCCTGCTCCATGCCATCTATCCTGTGGGCTCCTGGCGGAAGGCAGCCTCCAGTGGGCAACCATTCCGTGGTGTGCTCAGGTGGACCAAGCAGGAGGAGCCTTGCTTCTGGAAAGGTTTAGGAAAACCTCTCCCGCTGCGGTTAGATGCTGGTTATTGTTGGTGCGGTAAGTCAATTCCAGCTCACAGAGTCCATTGTGGCTGAGTTGAACTGCCCTGAAGGGCTCTGAGGAGTAGCTTTGAACCAACAACCTTTCATTGGGGCTCCTCTGAGATTTGGGGGCCAAGTCTAGTTCTGTCAGGGAGGGCAAGTTAATTTATTAAAGCAAGAAAGGCCATTGCCCCTCCGACCCCAGGACACTAACTCTCGGCACCCTGTGGCTCAGGCTTTGGCTGCAGCATCTTTACTTCCACTCCAGTCTCTGACTTCTCCCAGCCACCCCGACTCCAGGAAGGCCAGAGTACGGTAGGGGCCGAGGCGGCCTGGGATCAGGTGGGGGCTGTTCTTGGTTATGGGGGTCATTGTTGACTGTTTCACCTCAGCTTCGTGGAGCCTCAATTTCTACATCTAATGGGGATGGAGCCCCTGGGAAGTGCAAACTATTAACACGTTCAGCTGCTAACCAAAAGATCGAGGGTTCAAATCCACAAAGGAGTCTTGCTAGCCAAGCCTGGCAATGATGGTCTCCGGACAAAGCCACCGCTGACACCCTATGGGGAGCACAGCCCCTCTCGCACACACGTGGGCCCCCCTGACCAAGCTGACTCAACGAGAGACGGCTTACTGCTTAAAATGGGGGTGGACAGTCCGGCTCGTCGGGTCATTGTAAGGCCTGAATTGAGGCAGCACGCACAGAAGCGTCCAGCCCAGGCCCGGTGCCCACTGGCTGCTGACTGGGTGAATGGGCACTGCCGGTCAGACACCTAACAATGGAGGACCTTCCTGGCAGGTGCTGGGCTGCCTCCAGCAGTGCAGGGGACACACAGACCCTGCTCTCACCGCGTCTGTGGCTCATTCAAGAAGTGACCCTGGAGGCAGAGCCGGCACACAGCTGACCCTCCGTTGGGCTTCAGGGGCTGTGAGGCACATGGGAGGAGGCTGCCTATCTTGCTCCCTCAGAGCTGTTGATGGATTTGGGGTCTCTCTCTCTATGTTGCCGTTCAGGGCGTTGTCTCCTCCAGGGCTCTCAAGATCTCGCCCAGCAGCTGGGAAAGCAGTGCTCAGTGTCCCCCAGGTCACAAGGTGCTGCCCCGAGTTACGGAAGCATGGAAGCCCAGTGGGAAAGAACTGTCCAGGTCTCAGGATTATCCACTGAGGAAGAGATTCCTGCCCTGACAGCTGAGGCTGGGCCACTTCTCGGGGCCCTTCCAACACTGAAGCCGCTTTGCTGGCACTGTGGTGGTTCAAACCTTATGAGCAGCTCTACTCTGTCCCACTGGGTTGCTGATCAGAATTAATCCAACGGCAGTGGCTCCGGTTTTCCAGCCTAGGGATCCTGTGGTTTGAGGTCTGGGGGGGGACACACCTTATGAAAGCCTCCTGATGCAGGTGAACTGAGGTGCTGGCCTGGCGCCACCTGTGGGATGTCCCTTCAGACCCCGGCTCACCTCTAATGGCAGCTTCAAGCCCTCACGGGGAAGCCACCGTACCAGCCCTGAGTGCCCGCTGGCTTGGTTTCCTGTGCGCCCCCTTCTTCCAGACCATGATCTTTGGCGAAGGCCTGGGGTCCACCAGCTTCCTTCTGCGGACCTGGAATCACTTGCTCTTTTCCTCTGTCCCACTGGGGCTCTCACGGGGGCTCTCAGCAGGGCCAGGCAAGCTGTTTCCACACCCATCTCCCCCAACTGGATCAAAGCTTCAATTGTCACAGTGACAACAGTACACTGAATAATCTACAGGCCAGAGCTTGGAGGGTGGCCACCAGAACAGATCTAAGCTGGCTGTTTTCTATTTACCTTGGAAATGGGTGTCACCTTGGTGAACCTCGTTGCTCTGATGCTGTGAGCTCCAGGAGAGTCCTTCCATGTACATCCTTGTTTGGAACACAAACCCTCTCCTTGGTTCTCTTGTTCGATTAGAACCCAAGGAGAACAGGGCCCCGCTCCCAGGAGGTGCTGGGAAGCTGGCAGTGAGAGAGCTGCTGGGGGACAGATCAGGACCGGGCTGTGCTTTACAAACAGGCGAGAAATGAACTGCTTCACTTCTTGCACCAGGCAGTGTCGGCACCAAGAAGGGCCACAGCGTACTCCTCACACACTCGCCTTGCTACAACGTGCAGAGAGAGCCTGTGTGGATTTAAGCACGATTCGCCAGCTGCACCATGGGGGAAAGGTGGCCAATCTCCTCCTGTGTCATTTTCTCCCTCTGAAAACTTGCTGGAGGGTCAGCTGTGGGTTAATTCTGACTCAATAGTAAACAACAATGAAAAAAAAAATGACAAAGCCAATACTCTGAATTGGTTTTATTTAACTTTTTACAGAAACCTGATTATAGTGAAGTATGTAAGTCCAGTAACAATTACTACAAAAGGGCATACAATGCCAGAATTCCTTTGAAGCAACTAATATATTCTTGTTTTGCATAAAACATGCATTGATATAAACTGCCACATCTTGGGCCAAAATCAGTCTCTACAGGAAGAGACAGTCCAACAGAGATAAGAAAACAGGTAAAAAGATTTTCTGAGTGACAACAAAGAAGGGGGCGTGTGTGTCCTACCACACACCCCCGAGCACTGGGAGGTGGGGGGTCTGGACTGGGGGCTCACAGTAACGTGTCGGCTGGAGTACTCAGCGGCCGGAAGAGGCGAGGAGCTGTCTGCTAGTCAAGCCAGACATTTAAGAAGATAAAAACTTGCAGACCATGCTGGTACACAAACAAGTCGTTCAACCTTGCAGAAGGGGTATGAAATCCTGACCTGACGGTTCCCAAGCCATTGCTTGTAAACCAGCCAGCAGACACACACCTCCAGCAGCCATGCGGCCCGCTGTTAGGGGGCCTGGCAGTGAACAAAGGGCTCAGAACTGCTCGTCGGGCCCTGACTTTTGAAGTCTGCGTTCATCTCCTCCGCTTGACGGGCACCTGTGTACACGGTGACCAAAGACACACGAAGGAATAGTAATTCATGCATGTGGCCCCAACACCACCACTGCTCGTGTAACACACTCAGTGCGACCCACTGGAAGGAATCAGGAGCAGCTGACGGCTCTCTATGTATTAAAGGTGTTTTCTACACACACTGAGGCTTTAAGCAATGTCATGCCGTGTGAAGGGATGCCCTTCAAACTTGGGGTTTTGGAGAACATTCCAGGAGGCACTTCAAACGAAGGCCTCATGGTCATTAAGGAACCAGCTGTGGACACCAGAGTTTACAGAGAAGCTTATCGTGTGGGCAGCTGAGGCCTCGAATGCAACCTCTCCCCACACGCCAGTGACTGCCCTGTTTGCTACAAGTCGGCATCAGTTTTGCTCTAGGGGAGGAAATTATTGAGTTTTATTAACATTTTTTGTAACACAACAATATCAAAATAGGTCCGTTTTTAATACATGCATACAAATATCCCTGATAATATAAAGAAATCCAAAGGACTTTGTGAATCACTGAGGCATCACAGGGGCAGTTCCGGTCCGTAGGAAGGCAGGTCAGGGAGAAGAGGAATGGCAGTTCTCCCCAGGAAAGTCCCGTGAGACTACAGCCCTGAAATTCTATACTCTACTGCCAGCAGAACTGTGAATAAAAATTTCACCTCGAATTTATTAGTAAAATCTGTAACAGGTTGCTTCCCTGACCCTGCCATTCTCCAGTCCCCCTGCCTGAGATAGGCACCCCAGCTGGAGTCCACCTTCCTGGCTACCCAGGAGGTGAACACCAGAAGAAACCAGGTTCAAGGTCCCTTCCGAGCCAAGGCCAACCCTCCCAGAAGTAGGGATGTGGGAGACAGAGCAGACTGGACTTGAGGACTCTGACCCAAGGGTCTCCGTGGTGAGGGGACATCAGAGAACCTTCTGTGAGGCCTCTGGGAACACAAGGGATCCGAGACAAAGCAGACACAGTAGGGATTTAAAGACCACAGCCTGACTAAAAAGCCAGTTTACGTTCTCACAACCAAATCAAACTTCTTCACACTGGAAAGCAATTCACCCTGGATAGACTGAGTCTGTGGAATGAGCTGCATTTAGCCGAGTTATAGAAAACTGCTGTGTGCGCAATCAGCTTCTACTTTATGAGTGCTGTAGTTAGGGATGAGGGGAGCACAAGGCTAGAGAAGGAAGCCTCTCAGAAGACAGGAGGATGGGGGGGACTGACTGTGAAAATGCCTTTTATTCCTGGGACAACAAACGGCATCTTCAGTGGCCGGAGAGATCAGGCTCCCTCCTGCCTTTTAGCTGCAATAGTACTGCATGCCATCCACCCTTCTTCTCTTTTTTGACTGAAATTCTTCAAAGAACTGCTGGATGTCTTCTCTCTTAACCACCTGTTGATGAAAAGCAAAGATCAGGAAAGAAAATGAGATGCCACAGCGGCCAGGGTGGGGCCAAGCCCTTTGCTGCACAACATACAGAAAACCAAACTCCTCACATCTGTGAACCAACAGGAGGCAGAACAGTAGATGAAGAAAAGACTGAAAGTGTCTGGGATTTCACTTCACCTGGTCCCACAATCAATACTCCTAGAAGCCAGTTTAAAAAAAGAAAAAAAAATAGCAGACATACTGCACTGAGCAAATCTGCTGTAAAAGACCTCTTCAAAGTGTTAAAAAATCAAAAATATTGGGTTGGGGAGGTCTGGTGGCCTAGTGGCAAGAAGCTGCACTGCAATCCCAGAGGTACATGGTTCGGATCCACCAGATGCTCTGCCGGAGAAGGAGGAGCAATATCCTCCTGTACCAGTCAGATCCGATTTGACGGTACATGTGCACAAAATAATAAAAAATAAAAATTAAAACAACAACAACAAAGATATCTTTGCTGATTTGCATAAAAACCCAGGACTGTAGATTTTGCGTGAACGTCTCCACCCTTTAGTGGAGGATGAGAATAACTCCCGGTTGCAGGTAGAGCTTGGGTTTTTGATCAGCCCGGCTAATACCCACAGCCCTGTCTACAGCTCTCTGATGCAGGAAACCCTCCTCAAGTAATCAGTGCAGACGGTTTTTCCATCAGAGGGAATAAACAGTTCATCCCAAACATACAGGGCTACGCTCACATTTTTAACTCAACATACCGTGCCTTCATCAGCAAATCTCTTGAGATAGTCTTTAAGTTCGGTCTTCAAGTCATTGTATTCTAAATAAAAAAGAAATGAAAAAAGCAGCTGAACTTTAGGTGAGCCATCCGCTTTTACAAACAACCCACTTGTTTACCACTGACCCTGGAGGAGGTTAGCTGTTGTAAAGCAGATGTTTCTGAAGTGAAACCTGTATACAAACTGTTGCCAATTCCTTGCAAATTTTCTAGGCTTTACTCTGATCCCTAAGAATCTTTCAAAATTAAAAAAAAAGGAAGAAAAAAGGATAGCCTCACTTCTAATAAGGTAAGCAAAGGAAGTTCCCCTCTCATTGTTTGTTTCTGTGGAACTGTACTATGGAGTGCTAGAGGCCTAGTGGAAACGAGCTGTCAAAGCCAGGTGGTTCGAATCCACCAGCTGCTCCATGGGAAAAGGATAGGTAATCTCCAGTGCAATTTACTGTCTCTCAAAACCTGCTGGAGAGTCAGCTAAGGGTTGTTCTAACTGGATAATACAGAACAATAACAAATACTCTGTTTTAAAGTTCATTAAGTCGCTAACAGTCGTCATCACACACAAGCCACCTTTGGGCTACAAAGATCTCTGAAATGTAGCCTCCATCCTCAAAAGCCGGTTAGGGTAACAAAACCACAAAGAAAACCAACCAGTTACAAATGAAAAATAGCAGCAGTAAATGCCATCAAAGGGCACTAAAGGTAGGGACATCGGAGGGACGTGCTGGGACAAAAAGCCCTGGAACCAGTGTGTGTGTGTGTGGGGGGGGGGGCGGCGGCACACACAACTGTGGAAGACAGCTTGCTGCAGGAGACCCGCTAAAGAACAATCCAGCAGATGGAAAATGAGACAAGTGCTCTGTCCTTTTTTTACTGACTCATCCATTGCGATGGGAAAGTCTGCTGTTAGGGACCTCTCCAGGGTACTGAAGAGCAATGGTGTCACTCTGGAGACTAAGGTGCATCTGATACAGGCTATGGTCTTTGCTATCACTTGTTATGCATCAGAGAGTTGGACAATGACTAGGGATGATAGAAGAATTGATGCCTTTGAGCTGTGGTGCTGGAGAAGAGTATTGAATGTACCATGGACTGCCAAGAAAACAAACAGATTCATCCTAGAGAGGGTTAAACCAGGTGGCTCCTTGGAGGCAAGGATTCTGGGGCTTCGTCTGACATGCTTTGGACATGTTGTAAGGAGAGACAGGTCCTTGGAGAGGGACATCATGCTTGGGAGGGTGGAGGGACAGTGCAGGAGGGGAAGACCCTCTATCAGGTGGATTGATTCAGTGATTGGGGTAATCGGGATGGGTATGTCAGAGGCAATGAGATTGGCACAGGATAGAGCAGGGTTTAGGGCTGTTGAACAAAGGCAACTAGAGGGCACATAACAACAACAACATCTATCCTTTATCAAAACAGCAGACCTTGTGATTCCCATGCGTAGAAACAATTAAACACTGAACCCTCATAAATTACAACGGCAGCTGAACACCTAACAATACGAAAACTCAGCAGCTGTGGTTGAGGTCTACAATGCAAACGTTTAACATTCTTTGCCGTAAGTTAAAACAAAAGATGCTTATTTAATATACTCTTTACCTGTACTTTTTAAAAACAGTGATGAAAACTCTACGAGCTTCCAGAATTCTCCTTCTCTCTCACACACACAGAGCTTACCACATATCAATTCCACCTGCTGGACCCTGTTCATGCTGTTCAGGGTGTCCATCAAGGGGTCTCGACTGTCAGTGGCCTGGTCAATCTTGCCTTTGTTTTCATAAGCCAAAACGGTGTCACACTCGTCCGTCAGGAACAGCACATCTAGATCTCTATACATCTCCTGTAGAAATAAAACCAGTTTTCTCATTAGACTGTCTGCTACTGTAAAAAAAAAAAAAAATCAACTCTGTGACAGTCACAGGAAAGTTATAAAAAGTCTATAATGGAATAAATGGGAAAACCTGAATCCTTTTGCATAATTTACTCCTTTTGCCCAAAATCTCTTCCAGAAATCCCCAACCTCAGGTAAACTGCAATGGCGGGTCGGGTTTAGCGGCCGGGGAGCTGCAGGTGGATATGCTGCCCTATTCTGAGCAAGGTTCTCAAGCGCCTGGCGCTGGTGGAGGCAGCAACTCACAGACGCCGATGTACAAACAGCTGCCTGACGGCCCCCGAGGGGTCAGCTTTTGAAACTGACGGAATGAGAGATGAATTTGAAACACTGGCTGCTCAACAGCCAACCGAGCTGCTCAGTATGAAATAACATGGGCTTCCAGCCCCTGCTTCAGGTCCGAAAAAATATTATTACTGCATGGCAAGTGTGTGTAAATAATTCTATGGCCCAGTTAAAACGTCAAGTAGTTCCAACAGAGAATCTAGAACGACTGTCACAGAATGGATGTCATGCCTGAAAAAAATGTACAATGAAAATCTGGTTCACATGCTTTAAACATGCCCAAAAAGAGAAATTAAGGAAACACATTCAAGATTCAAACTGGCAGCGGAAGAACATGCAACTAAAAGCTGAGTCTAAATTGAGAGAAATGGGGTCAACTTGGGTGTCCCTGGTTAGTAAGGATTATGAGACAGAATGGAGCACTGTAAAACTAGAAAATGAAATCTATCAAAGCAGCAACATGCAGAGGCAAACAGAAAACCTCCGACAAGACTCTGAAAAGAAAAAATGGACTTTCACGGGCTGTGAGCCATCTGAGTTACCTCTGACCCATGAGAGACCAACCGCGTCTTATGGTTGCTGTTTAATCTTTGAAACTACAGAATGGGGCATTTTGTATTATTTCTGTGTATACATAGTTGTTGTGCCTTTAAGTTGCCTGCAACTCATAGCGACCCTATGTATAGCAGCCCTAAACCCTACTCTATGCTGTGCCAATCTCACCATTTCCGACACACCTGCCCCCATTATCCCAGTCACCGAATCAATCCACCTCATAGAGGGTCTTCCTCTCCTGTGCTGTCCCTCCACCCTCCCATGCATGATGTCCCTCTCTAAGGACTGGTCCCTCCTTGAAACATGTCCAAAGTATGTCAGACGAAGTCTCAGAGTCCTTGTCTCCAAGGAGCAGCCTGGTTTAACCCTCTCCATGCTGAACCTGTTGGTTCTCTTAGCAGTCCATGGTGTGTATATAGTACAAAAGTAAAACCTTTCTGCTTGGTGGTATTTTTGTAGCTTAAAAAGAAACAATCTTAAGGCTTTCAACATAGTGTGATGTTAGAGTAATATTCTGCCACTGATTCCTTTTGAGCCACTTGGGTCTTATTTTGCATCTAAGAGTTCTTTTTGGAAAACTTTCAATATGCACAAGAGTTTGGGAGTTTTTGGCTTATACTTTTGTGTAATAAGAGGTAATGCTACATAAACATTTTTGTTCTCAATCAGAGAATCAAGTTTCTCCTTTGAGGCTAGGATTTTGAAGCTCTGTCTTATATACTCTGGGCATGTGGCCAGGAGGGACTGGTCCTTGGAGAAGGACATCATGCTCAGAAGGGTAGAGAGACAGTACAAGAGAGGAAGACTCCAGGTGAGATGGACTGAGACAGTAACTGGGGCAATGGGCGTAGGTGTGTTGAAGTCAATGAGACTGGCTCAGGACAGGGCAGGCTTCAGAACTGTTGTACATAGGGTGATTTTTTTGAGTTCACAGCAACTCGACAGCACATACCAACAACAACATCAGACAATAACCTTATAGACAGTCTACGATATTTCAGTTTCAAAACTACTGGCTTGTTTTAACTTTCAAGCAGCTTGTTTCAAGTAACTCTACGACAGAGAAAAGACAATCATTGTGATAAACAGATAAAAAATAACGTGTATTAATTTCCCCCATAAATTTGCTAAGGTTCAGATTTAGCAAATATACATGATAAATTTAATGAGTTATCATATTTGATAAATTTGCCTAATATGAAAATATTTTCAATTCCCTACACACCTTACATCAATTCAATAAATACAACTTCCAAGTGTTCTTATCAGCCCACAAAAACATACCACCATGGTACAATCGCTCTAGAAGGCAGTTTGGTGTTTCCTCAAAAACCTGAACACAGAAATCCCATGTGACCAGCTACTGCTCTGCTAAGGAATATACCCTGAGAAAATGAGAACTGAGACACAAATGGACACGTACATTCACAGCAGGGTTATTCACAACAGGAAGGAAATGGAAAGAGCCCAAATGTCCATCAACAAACAGATGGACTGAGAAATTATAGGACATTCACACAGAGGAATACTGTGCAGAACAAAGGAGCAATGACTTTGTAAGATACTATATAACTTGAGAGAATCTGAAAATCATTATGCTGAGTGAAGTACCTCAGTCTCATGATGAGAAACACTGCATAAGGCCATTATTGTCCTATGCAGTGTTGATTTCCACCTGCCATGATTGTAAAAATAGAAGGATAACTAGGAAGATGTCACTCAAAGTCAAAACGGGCAAGGGAAGGGGACAGCAGGGCAGACGTGAAAGAATCACTAGGAGTTTGGTGGGCAGGTCTGTGTGTGCGAAGGAACGAGGAAAGATCCAGCGGGGACCTGAGAAGACGGTGTGATAGAAGGCAAAGATCAATGGGGATTCATTTTCTAAGCCACGATGCCCAGGAGTGATCATTTGAAACACGATGTGAACGCACGTAGGAATGTGTGAAACACAATGCACATGCATGACACACAATGTATAACAACTGTGTATGCAAAGCAATAGAAAGTAAAGTGGAGAGAAAGACCAGAAGGAACCCCAGCCCGCCCGAGCCCGCCCAGGCCTCACCATGCAGCCTCTGCAGGTACACAGCTTGCTGCGCCAGTTGGCGGGCCAGTAGGTGGCACTGTCCTTCCTCATGAACTGCTTTGCCTGGAGTGCCTCAAGTTTGCAGCTCAACTGGCCTTCGGTGTTCAGACTTTGATTCAACGCTGTCTGAAGGAAAAATTAAGTTCCAACATCAGTGTATTTAAAACAATCACGGTTTTCATCCTTGAAAGTTCCTGAAGACCTTTCTTTAGACATCGGGCGCCTCTGAACTCCGAAAGCCCAGAGTGCAGGGGATGCGTCTGCCTATGAGCTTTGGGTTCTGTGGCCACGCTTCCTACGTTACCTGGAGACCAGACCCCAAACTGGAGCAGGCAGCCGGCTCGCTGCTGGGCTCGGCCTTCACACTCTGGACAGCACCGTTCACACCTCCCGGGACGTCCTCTTTGGGGACACTATCTTGCTGAGGTCCATTTTCAGTTTTAATAACTTCCTGATCACCTTTCCCATCGACACTCAACACCAGTGCCTCATCCTCGGCAGATCCTTTGGACACTGTGGATATAATGTAAAAAGGACAGGGAGCCACAATGAAATCGCTTAGCCTGGTTAAAAAGTTTTTAATAACCTTAAATAAGGAGAAAAGCCAACTTTAAAGTCTGGAAAGAAAAGGGGGAAAAAAGAAAACACCAAGAAATATAAAAATATAGGATATAAAAAAAAAAAACAGGATGTGTGTCTGATCCTGAGTTGAAATAATGGCTCATTCAACAAAGTGAATCATTGTACATATAAAGAATAACAGTACTGCAGTAGTTACAGGGCTGGGGTAACTCAAGAACTAAGTGGCAGCGGGAAGAGATTTCACTGAGAACACAAGTACAAGGCTATCTAGGGAAGGCTATGTTTTCTTTATGGGAGGAGGAAACGAAAAGGGAGGGGTCTAGACACAGAAACTGAGGACCAGAGAAGAGAAACAGTAAATGAACCTGGACAGGTTGATGACATCTCAATTTAATATGAAGTGGGATCATTTCAGATGGGGAAGGAGATGAAAGGGGGAAGAACAGAGTTAAGGAAACACATTGGGAAGTCCCTCCAGTTGTTGTATTGTGTGTGGGGGAAAGAAAGATTTGTTAATCTCGCAGTGAGATCCTGTCTCCCTGAGGTTGCTGCTTTGTGAAGACCCTCAAGGTGAAGCCACTCTCACTATTTCTGATCAGAAGGCAAAACCTTCAACTGAGGATTTGAGGACAAGAAAGGAGGAGAGTACATCAAGTTCAAAGTCACTGGACAGGATAGCTGTGTGAGAGTCACCTCAAGGTAAAAATGACCACACAGCTCAAGAAACTCCAGGGGAGCTCTGGTGGCCTAGTGGCAAGAGGCTGCACTGCAATCCCAGAGATATCGGTTCGAATCCTCCAGATGCTCTGCCGGAGAAGGAGGGGCCATCTCCTCCTGT
>NW_006399752.1:41725228-41726868 GCF_000299155.1 Elephantulus edwardii
CCCCTTAACCCTATTTTATTTTTAAAAAGAGTTCTTTTTGCACACCCATGTTTACTGTGGTTTTGTTTACAATAGCAAAGAGCTGGAAACAACCCTAAGTGCCCATCAACAAATGAATGGATCGAGAAGCTCTGGTATATTCACACAATGGAATGACTATACAGCATTGAAAAACAAAGAACTCATGAAATATTATTCAAAATAGGTGACCCTGGAGGACATTATGCTGAGTGAAATAGCTCAGTCACAAAAGGACAAATATTGCATAGGGCCACTGTTAAAAAACGGGACTGACATCAGGGTTGAGGGAAGACAGAGAAGGAGGGGAAGGAATGATACACACTCTATTGAAACAGATGAGGGAGAGATCTGTTTAAAAGGGACTTATGATTGGGTATTATTGTCATGACAGGAGTCCAGAGTGAAGGCTGCACAGTGGAGTGGACCTGGGGGGAGGGATGGCCTAACAATGAAAGAGTTTTTCTTTTGCTTCTCAAGGAGAAGAGTGAATTGGGGGAGAGGGGTGGGCATGGTGAAAAGTGCAACAATGAGTGAATGGAAACCCTAAGTTTCTGTAAGCTTTCATTAAAATAAATTTAAAAAAAAGTTCTTTTGTAATGTGGTGTTCAAAACAGAAGAGTGAAAACTGGCACCTATCAGGAATTTTGAATTCTAGTGCTCATTATTCATTATTATTTTAATTGTGCTGATTTTTGGTGAGCTAACCTCAGCCTCCATCATATTGCCCTCTTCTTAAAATCTGTGTGCACAGAGAGGTCACCTTGTCCAGGACTGTGCATTTTCAGGCTTATGGGGTTTATAAGATCGACCAATGCAATCATTCATAATGACTTTCCAATTGGCCTTAAAGTTTTAACACATGATTGCTTCACTCCTGGACTGTGACTTTCAGTGGGAGATGGAAGTTTTCCAGAGAACTGAACCGTGGAAAAATGACCTTTCCTTAACGTGAAGCTACTTATCTGAGGGTCTGGAGCAAAAGAGGGATATCGGGTTGGAGTCATGATGCCATCGGGTGAGAATAATAATTAACTCCAGGGATGGCATCACTGGAGAGACAACATATTTCACGTTAAAATGCTTGTCAGAAGATCCCAGAAAAGTTCTCAATTCCAGGGACAGCTAATTATTCATGCAGAAGTGTATGTGTCTGAACACTGTTCTCTTTTGATCTTATTTGTACTTTTTGGCCTGGGATATGGGTTTTACATGGACATTGTCTGTACCAGCTTCATTAAAATAAACAAAATAGTTGTGTTAAAAAAAATAAAAAGACACATCTGTTCAGTGAGCACAGAAAGAGAGAGAGATGAACAGAAAAAGAGCAGCAGGTATGAAGACATTGGGGAGCTCAAAGACGTGCACTGGGCTGTTAGGAGAGGTGTGTACCGCAGTTGTGCACACTAAAGGGTTCCCTTCATTTGAAAAGGGTAAGAAACTATGAAGCCAGGACAGCTGAGACTATGAATTACATGAGATCAACTAGCAACTCCATATTCTCTAACTCTGGTCCCAGCTATCCAGCCTCCCATCCACCCATCCATCCATCCAACCACCCATCCATCGACCCACCTTCCCATCCATCCATCCACCCACCTTCCCATCCATCCATCCATCCA
>NW_006399752.1:41727132-41750046 GCF_000299155.1 Elephantulus edwardii
CCATCCATCCATCCATCCATCCATCCATTCATCCACCCACCCACCTTCCCATCCAACCATCCATCCACCCACCCATCCATCCATCCACCCACTCATCCATCCATCCATCCACCCACCCACCCACTCATCCATCCATCCATGCATCCACCCTCCCCGGGCATGCACCATGCCATTCAAGTACATGTCTGTGCTCAGCAGTCTGTCTCCCATCCACTCTACAAACACCAGGTAGAGAAGGCACACATCTAGCTTCGTCTGGGATCTCAGAATCGCTCCTACAGACTCTGGGCTGAACCGGGCAATCTCACACGCCTGAGTGGGTGGCGCGCACATCCAATGCCTACCTGCCAGCTGTGCCGCGTAGGCCCACAGGAAGGAGCACCGCTTCATGCATGCCTGGCACACCATCTCCTGGAAATCCCCACTCTCAGGGGGTGTGGCACCAAGATGCTGTCAAAACACAGAAAGCAGGCCATTCTACTGGTCATTTCCAAGTTGTTCCAAGGCCCATTATTTTATTTAAAAATATTGCAATACCCGATGTAAATTCCAGCTCACAGCGACCCTGCAGGCCAGAGGAGAACTGCCCCCTAGGGTTGCAAGACTGCCAGTCTCTCCTGAAGCACACTGCCACCCCTTCCTCCCGCAGAGCAGCTGCTGGGTGGCACCATGTGCTCTAAGCACTGTACCATCAGGGCTTCTTGCACAAAAACCTTTTCATTTGTAGCAGAGTGGTTAGGATACATAATAGAAGATCTAATTAAAAAGGGGGAAATCCTCTCACTTTTCATAAAAGCAAAGTTTATCGCAGCTTTGTTCACAATAGCAAGGAGCTGGAAACAACCTAAGTGCCCATCAACAAACAAATGGACAGAGAAGCTGTTGTATATTCAAACAATGGAACACTATGCTGCATTGAAAAACAAGGAACTCATGAAATATTATGCAAAATGGGTGACCCTGGAGGACCTTATGCTGAGTGAAATATCTCAGTCACAAAAGGACAAATATTGCATAGGGCCACTGTTGTAAAATGGGTCTGACATCGGGGTTGACGGAAGACAGAAATGGAGGGGAGGAATGATGTATATTGCATTGAAACAGATGAGGGAGAGAACTGTTTAGAAGGGACAAATGACTGGGTATTCTTGTCATTAGAGACGTTCAGAGCGAAGGCTGCACAGTGGAGTCGACGGGGTGGAGGGAGGGATTTCATAACAATGAAAGAGTTTTTCTTTCTTTTCAAGGAAAAGAGTGAATTGGAGGGAGAAGGAGTGGGCATGGAGAAAAGTGCAACAATGAATGACTGGAAACCCTAAGTCTCTGTACACTTCCATTACAATTAATTAAAAAAAGAAAAACAAATTTTTTAAACAAAGAAGGCAGAAGCCACTTTTCTCACCCTTCCGTGGAACCAGTCTTCACAGACCACGCACTGGATCATCTCGTCAGGAACCTAACACAGAAAAGCAAAGTGGGCTGTCGGCTCACGGCTGCACTGACTGCTGGGACATCGTAGTAACTGTGGCACGCAGTAAGGGCAGGTGTGAAACACTTCTCCACCAGCTCTGTGAGCCCTCTCTGCACACGAGCAGTCACAGTGATGGTGAGAAACAGACACAGAGGATCCGAGGGCCATGAAGCCTGTTCTCCATGAGCTGGCATTACATAAGCGTCACACCGAGACTAATTGCAAAGTACTTTCTCATCAGTTACCGAACGTCTCCCCGTTAACACTCTGTAAGTAGGCTATTCTCATTGTCCCGCTTTATACATAAACCAAGGTTCTGGGAGGAAAAATGATTTGACAACGGGGTATTTTTACCATATCATCTATTCTGCCAAAACAGAAAAAGGAATTCTAGAAAACTTTTCTTGATAATATGGATAGCACCAACTTCTTTTATTTGAATTAAGCAGTTAAATGCTAACCAAGGAAAAATGATCTTCGGAAAAATTTTTGGAAAAGCTTTGCTTTTATTTTGAGGATTTCACGGCTGATTAACATTCCAATGATGCTCTGTCCTTTTCCTATGGTCGTTTGTTGCCCTGGTTGATTTATTCATTCCTGTATATTCTTCTGTCTTGTGGCCCAACAGTATTATAAACAAAACTTTGCCTTAACCTTCCCGACACTCAGATTTAGTTTTATGCTTAACTCCAAGATGTTGTTATTGTATGTGCCATCGAGTCAACAATGACTCACAGTGACCTTATGAACGATAGCTCTGAACCCTGTCCTGTACTGAGCCAATCTCACTGTCGCCGACACACCTGCCCCCACTGCCAGTCACTGTGTCAATCTCTCTCATCCAGGGTCTTCCTCTTCTGCGCGGACCCTCCACCCTTCCAATCATGATGTCCTTCTCTTCCATGTAACTGGATTCACAAACTGCAGTTTCAGCTCAAATCTGGAAGCCAGGAGGAAGGCTGAATTCTCTAAATATAATTATCCTTTTGGATCAGGCACTCAAACAAACAAAACCCAGCTTAATCAAAACATGGGACAAGAGTGTGGAATAAAACTTCAGAATGGAGGTTATCACAACACCCAGTAAGCTGAAGGAAAAAGAAAATGCACAGTCTCACTCATCATCAGGGAAACAAAAATCAGATACTGGTATTTGCTTCTCAGACTTGCAGAGTATTAAAAGGCTAATCACACATGGGGGTAACGAGTGTGTTGGTGGAAGAAATACTACCACATCCTGTTACAGATTCAATCCTTTTGACTTTCTTATTTTGTTGTTGAGAACATTCACAACAAAACATGTACCCCTTCCACAGTTCCTGCATGCATAATCTAATGACGCTGAACATTCGAGTTGTGACACCCTCTCTCATTTTCTGAGTTTCTCATTAACATAAACTCACTACCTCTAAGCTTCCTAGCCAATCTTGTCAGTTATTGCTGCCAATTTGTTCCCAAACGCATAGGCTTGTGGATTTTTCAAAAAAAATGGACTTTTCCCCCCTTTCTTGTTGTGTATTGAGTTGGATCTGACTAGCACAGAAGGAGACTGCCTATCCTTCAGCAGAGCATCTGGTGGATTCGAACCATGTGCCTTCAGGATTGCAGTACAGCTTCTTGCCACAAGGCCACCAGAGCTCCTTACACATAGGTTTTTAAAAAGCAATACTGGTCAAAGTTGATCTTTTTTATCTTACTAGTTAGTTAAGCTTTTGTTTCATTTTAAGAAGATTTTGGCAGCTATTTTGGTTTAAGTGTGAAGATCAACTCAGCAATTGTTTCAGTTCCAGATGGTCACTGAGCCTTGGATGGCGGCTTGTAAGGTTTTACAACCCAGACGCTACACAAGAAACTAGGGTGGAACTCAAGCGTGCTATCGGGTCAGTAAACTAGTATGTCCTGAAATAATAACACCAAATCACCGAAGAACTAAGTCCCGTAAGATGGCTGATCTTAGGGCGGAAAAGAAGAAAAACGTACTATACAACTTTTTATAGGTGTACACCTTCCTGAAAGCAATTGTAACAATAGGCTGTGCAACCTTAACTTTAATCAACAGGATTTTATTTTTTTTTTTTTATCACTATTAATATTGCTTTGCCTCCTTTCCCACCTCTGGAAACACAAACTCAGATCCCTAAACATTTTCATTTTCTTGTCTTTTCACATAAAATGCTGTGTCATAAAGTTGACTCCAACTCAGTGACCCTCAGTACCACAGCCTGACACCACCCACACTTCTAAGGAGCTCTCGGGCTGCACTTAAGGAGGCCTCGGGGCAGTTCTCCTTTGGAGCTTATTTTGCTCAGCATGTCTTCAACTTCTCCCTATTCAGCAGCATGGACCACGGCTGGAGCAGGAGTACCTCATTGTATCCACCACATTTTGTTTAGCCATTCATTAACGGGCATTTAGGCTGTTTCCTTTTGGCTACTGTCAACACTGGTATACAAGCTTCTTTGAGCCTGTTTTCAAGTAATGTGGGTATTCCTTTAGGAATGAAATTTCTGGGTCACATTTTGTTCTCATTTTAATTTTTTGAGGAACCACTATAAAGCTTTCCACAAAAGCTGTCCTAGAAGGCATTCCATCAGAAAAGGTCATGGTTCCAAACTCCCTATGTTTTCTCCAGCATTAGTCATTTTCTGTTTGGGTTTTTTTTTCTCCCATCTTAGCTGTCTTAGGAAGTGAAATGACATTTCACAGTGGTTTTGACTTGCACCTCTCTGATGGCTGGTGACACAGCACCTTTTTTTTGTTATTTTTTTGTCGTTGTTGTCACAGTTTACTATAAGGTACTCATAAAATACATAATTTTCAAAGAATTCTCCCAGTAGATAGTGAGTTTTTGCAATCTTAGTAAATGTCTTGATGGATAACATTTTATGAGGGTCTATTTTGGTTAGTTTGTGTCTTTTGATGTTTGTGATTTTTATTACAGTAGATAATCCACTGTTGAGAGCTAAGACTGACAGAGCTGCCCTGCTTATTCTTCTAACTATGGTTGTACTGAATTTGCTTTTGAGTATAGTGATAGGCATGGATCCTGTTTCACCTTTGTGCAGGTGGAAATCCAATGTTCCTAGCACCATTTATCGAGGAGAGTCTTCTTAATACCCATGTCAAAAATCAGTTGACCATGTACGTGTTAGTTTATTTCAGGACTCTAAATTCTTTTAAACTGGCCTAGCTGTATGTTGTTTTACCAGTACCAGGATGTTTTGTTACTGTAGCTGTAAAGCAAAATTTCAAGATCAGGAGGTGTGAGCACTAAGGAGTTCTCTTGTTCAACACTGTGGAAAGAACTTTTCGGGGCCTCTTTGCTATATAAAGTTGAGGATCGGTTCTCCTATTGCTGTTGGACTTTTGATCAGGATTGTGCTCCATCTACAGACACTCTGGGTGGTACTGGCACAATAACAAACTTTTCAATCCCTGGATATAGAACATATTTCTATTTATTTGTCTTCTTCAATTCATTTCAGGAGTGTTTTATACTTTTCATGGTTTAATTCCTTTAAGTTTCTGGTTATATTTATTGGTAGCTATCTTACTCTCTTACATTAAAATTGCCTCATTTTCTGAAAGAGATTTCTCATTGATGCTCCCTAGAAACAAACTTATTTTTCAAAAATTTTACTACACTTTATGTATGGGTAATTTGACTTATTTACTGAGCGCCAACTAAATTCCAAGCTCTAGAGAAAGCAAGACAGACATGAAGTGTGTCTTCGGAGAGGTTATCACAGAAAACAGAATTTGTTCTGAGTAAATGTTAGTGTACATTTGTACACTATTTACTGATTTCACATTCTGGTTATCACAGAGAATAGAATTTGTTCTGAGTAACTGTTAGTGTACATCTGTACACTATCTACTGATTTCCTCTATAAGTAACCAGAATCCCTCCTTACTGAAGTTACTCTTTGGATTCTTACAAGGATAACTTTGAAACCCATATACTGAAAAGGTGAACACTGATTTGCCTACTTGCCTTCTATCTTCCAAAGAAATGTGACTCGCCAGAGTGTGGCAATTATCAAACACTATCATTAATATCACATGCAAGCAAGATTCTGCTGAAAATTATCCAAAAACTACTGGAACAGCACATCAACAGAGAACTGCCAGATGTGCAGGCTGGGTATAGAAGAGGTCATGGTACTAGGGATATTATAGCTAATGTTAGATGGATCTTGGCTGAAAACAGAGAGAGTACCAGAGGAATGTCTATCTGTGTTTCATTGACTATGCAAAGGCATCTGACTGTGTGGATCATAACAAACTGTGACTAACTATGAGAAGAATGGGTATCCTAGAACGTTTGATTGTGCTTATGTGAAATCTGTACTTTGACCAGGAGATAGTCATCAGTACAGGGTAAGGAAACACTGCATAGTTCAAAATCAGGAAGGGTATATGCCAGGGACATATCCTATCTCCATACCTTTACAATCAATATGGAGAACAGATCATTGGGAGGTTGGCTGTATGAGGAGGAATCAGGATTGGAGGAAGACTAACAACCTGCGTTATGCAGATGACACAACCCTGCTTGCTGAAAGTGAAGAGGACCTGAAGCACTTGCTGTAGAAAGTCAAGGACTACAGACCTCAATACAGATTGAAATTCAGTATCAAGAACCAACGTTTCTCACCACTGGGACAACTGGCAGCATCATGATAAATAGTGAAGAAATTGAGATTGTTAGCAGTTTTAGTTTGTTTGGCTCCACAATTAACAATCTCGGTACCAGCGGCCAGGAAATCAAAAGAAGAACTGCACTGGGAAACTCTGTTGTCAGGGGCCCCTCCAGAGTGCTGAAGAATAAGGATTTCAGCCGAGATAATGAAGTGTGCCTGATTCAAGCCATGGTCTTCACAATTACTTGCTATATGCATCATAAAGGTGGATAATGACTAAGAATGACAGAAGAAAAATTGATTATCTTTGAGTTGTGGTGCTAGAGAAGAGTATTGAATATTATCATGGACTACCCAGAAAACTGGCAAGTCTGTCCTGAAGAGGGTGAAATCAAGCTGCTCCTCAGAACCAATGATTTTAAAACTCCATCTCACATAATTTGGGCATGTCACCAGGAGTGACTAGTTTTTGGAGAAGGGCATCATGCTTGGAAGGGTGGAGGAAGATCCCGGATGAGATAGATTGACACAGTAACTGGGGGTAATAAGGAGATAGAGTGGCTCCGACTAGAGCAGGATTCAGAGTTACTGTGCACAGGGTCACTATGAGTCATAGTCAACTCAATGGCACGTAACAACAACTACAATTAGATTTATGCTAAAATAACAATGCCATTTCTCAATTTATCCAACTGCCTTCTGCTCCACAGCTCTGCTGGCCTAGTGGTAAGGAGCCGTGCTCCCTACCTGAAGGCGTGCAGCTCCAAAAAACAGTGGCTCGATGATAGAAAGATAGCTGATCTCTTCTCTTGGGGCTTACAGCCTCAGAAAACCGACTAGAGGATCAGCTATGGGTCGGTTCTGATTCAATGTGCATAACAACAACTACATCAAGTACTTTGTTTATGTTCTCAGGTCCCCGAAGCACATCCTCTGCAGTTCTGTCTTTGTCCAGTTGTGATTTTTTGGGGGCCACTCTGCTAGGTTTGGTTTCTCTTCATTGTTAGTCTTTGTTACTTTCCTCCTTACTAGACACCCAGTCAACCTTACTAGACACCCAGTCAATGTGGGTTTTCCTGTCTTCCTTTTCATGCAAGACATAATCAATCACACAGGTGATTCACCATAATACTTTCTTAAATGGCAGTTAAGCCTATCTCATTGAGTAAGTATCTCCAATTAGCATCTCCATGAGCTTTGCTACGCACTTCACATGTTCTCAGTAGCAATACTCTCTTCCTGAAAACCACATAAAGCAATGCTATCCAAAACTCAATGGTGATTAATTTTATAAAACATAATGCATGGGAATGATTATATGAAACACAAAGCGAATGAAGAATAGTGTGAAACACAATGTATACGAACTTTGTAAGCAAACCAATATAAAATTAAAAAAACCCAAAACCAAAATACTGATTTCACTAGGATTCCTATCTGAAGCGGGTACTGAAAGAGACTGATAAACAAAATGCATAATTCAGGAAAAGATGCCTCTAATGTTTTTGTCAACCAGTAAAACTACTGTACTCTTTTAAGATCAGAGTTATAACCATGTGGTGTGGAATGTTAATTGAAAATCAGCATGCTAGGTTAAAAGCTAATTCCATCACGTGTTGTAAGAGAGAACAACTCACCTCTCTAGCAGTTAAAACTAGCCTGGATTCAAAAAAAGGGATACATTTAGAATCCATTCACAATGCCCCAAAGCCCCGCTAACCAAGCCTAGATAAACCAAAAGACTGAGGAGTAACCAGAGATGAGAGTTCCCCTTTTTAAGGTGCCATTCTCTTACCTCATCTTCAGGATCAGGATAAGGTCTCTTGCAGATGCAATATAATCCAAAAAAATTGTCATTGTACTTATTGCATGAGTTCACCTTTGCTTTATCCTGAAAGATAACATCCATAATATAAGATGATCTAATTTTAACTATAAGCTCACACATTAAGAAATATACATATTTTAAAAGTATCCCCCCACCTCCCACCCCCACACGACGCTAGTCTTTAACTTTCAAAGTGTAAAAGGGGGGGGGAACCCCAACCCTATCAAATGGACCCTTTCCTCAGGATATGGGTAAAAGAGAAAATTTCTTTTTTATCTTTCTACTCCCTCTGCCTGCTTTCCCCTCCATGAGTCACTTGGGAAATCATCTTCAAATTCTTGCCTCTTTGAAGAAACGGGGTTAGAGTGTACCAGTTGGGTCCTCTTTACAAATCCTATCAGGACGATAGAGTTTAAAAAGAGTTTCTTCTCTCCTGTAGCCTCCCAGCTCTGAGGCATAGCTATTGTTAACAATCTGTGATGTGTTTATTTTTAGTTTTTTTTCAGTGCAGTTGGGGAAAATGTAATGAGGGGAGCGGAGAACAACACGAGACAACAGCTATCATTCATTAACAACCCAGTAAACAGAAATTAACCCAAGGGATCTTCTTTACGCCTTAAAGGCTGGCAAGGAAATTGTCTAAAACCTTTAAAGGAGGAAAAAAGCATGAGCTTTAGTAATTATGATTGAACAATGTGACATCTCTTGATTTCCCTTTCACTGCTGTTGTTCTATTAAAAGTTACTGTAGAAGCATTTTTTTAACTAAAAATCAGTGAAAAACTCTGTGTGAATATAGCCCACATCATAGTAACCAGGCTTTAGATATTCCAGTTTTTAAAAAGTCATAATCTGTGCTTTAAAAGCCTCAGAACATAAAACACAACCAAATCCTTCACATTTATTACAATCTAAATGGTAAGCCTTAAATAGGTTATACAGTTTCCCAACAAGGTAAAAAAAGAAAACACAGCCCACTACTGACTTGACCATTTGCAAAGAATAAGTTCCTTTAGAGAAACCCCTGTTTCCCCACTCTGGCAGATACCATCAACTTCAGCTCCTCTCCTACACGCTGGCTTGGTACCGGGCTTACTTACAGGAAATAATTTGCATTCCAGATTTTTAAACTTGCTGTTTCCACAATCACAACGAAAATTTCTGAAACAAAGGAGGAGGAGTCAATTTCATTTTAATCTTAACTCTAACAGTTTACCCTTGACGCTCAAAGCATAGCCGACTCCATTCCCTTATCTAAATGTGGCCTTGGTGGCTGTCCAGATATCCAATTCAGAACTTCCCCAAGCACATTAACAGCAAAGGGGATTTTATGTTCTGGAAATTAGCACGCAGGAGGGCACCTCAGTATATATCGACCTATGTGTTAACATGTATATGTATGTTTGCGAGAGGATGGTAGAGGAAGCTGCCTGGAAAAGCCACCCTCTTCAATTCTATTACATAAAATAATATGCATTTCACTGGCACACAATTACTTTTTTTTTTATTTTTTGTGAAAGTTTACAAAGCACATTAATTTTTCATGCAATCATTTATGGACTTTTTGCTTTGTAACATTAATTACCATTGACTAATGTGGTCAATTTATTACAATGTGTAATCAATCCTTTATAACACACACCTACTTCTAATACGCAAACAAGATCAAGCAGGGAGGGGGGAAGGAGAGCTGGGAGAACAGCCTTCAGGAGCCGTTCTGACTAGCTTCACCTTTTTGTATAGAGTTCAAACAGTTTATGGTTCCCATGGCATTCATAACTGCAGGCCAGGCAAATTCCTGCGGGTTCTTCTCCCTCTGGGGTGCAGGTACTGCAGGCATACAGCGCTTGTCTCTTTACCGAGCCCTAAAAGTCCCAAAATGGAAGCAGAGAGAGAGAATGAAGGAAAATATTACATGGTTACAAAGATCTGAGAAATGAAACCGGCTTATCTATACACTGAAGATGGTTCTGTAAAAACCTACCCAGACGATTATCACAGTTTATTCAAGAGAGGACCAAAGCAGCGCTGCTCGCTCATACCGACATCTACACACAAACTCAGGGGCACTAACTTTCATACATTTTTTTCTCAAAGTGTTAAGGTTTAAGCTTTCGGTCATCTGTGAAAAGTTGGTCTGGTTACTGATTTAACACCTGAAAATGAGGAAGAATGTGTGCAGAGTTACGCAGGCAACATTACACTTTTAACTGTGGAAAATACTTTTGTTTCTACCACAGAAGAAAGCAACACATCCTTAAGGGTGTAGGCTCAAGCACCTGGAGACACAGTGTGAGGTCTGCAAATGCTTCAGCACAAAAGAAAAATTCTATCATCTAGAGAGGAAGAGATAAAGCAATAATGAAAACACTTAAGAGGTATACCCACTCCTATTGATTCTGACCTAGGTAACAACTCTACAGGGGGGAGCAGAACCTATACAGTTCCCCAACTGCATACTATGGAAGTAAATTACCATATCTTTCTCTTGTGAAGTGGCTGGACAGTTTGAACCACCAACCTTTTAAGTAGCAGTCAAGCACTTAACCACAGCACCACTAGGGTTTCTAAAACCAAACCAAACACACTAGATACATAGGGAGCCTGTGGAAAAAAAGCAGAAATGTCCCACAGCGCTGCCCAATCTGCACACCTTACGGAAGACTGCAATTGCGCCCACAGGCAGAGGGCTGGTGAGTTTGATCTACCATCCTTTCTTTCAGTAGGCAGGCACACATTTTAACCACAGTGGGGGTTCCACTTAAGGAGTAACAGGTGGCCATACTATTTTAATCTTACCTGCAAATTAAAAAGCTTTCAAAATAAAAAACTGAAGAGAAAATAGGTAAGTCGTATATGCTTTTAGAAATCATGGAAATGGTTATTCTCTTCTAGGGAGAAGGGAGATACAGAGAAGATGCGGAGGAAGGATTCGGGGTGTCAGTAACGTTCTATTTCCTGATCTGAGTGGTGTGTATATGGGTGTGCTCCCTTCTCCCCCCAGCCATACACATGATTTTTCTACAAGATACCATTCTATAATAACACAATAAAAAGAAAATTCTAATTAGGTCCTTTTTATAAAGCTGACTGCATTTCAAAAATAGCGTAGAGAGCCGTGGAACTGACAATCTTTTTGTAAAAAAGGACTGTGGGGCAGAAAGCTATTTCAGTGCAGACCAAAGGCTTCAAACAGCAGTCCAACCACTTTACGATGCAAATTCAACTGGGTCAACAATGACAAGTATTATGATCTCGGTGCACACCACATAATGATAGCAACTCCCTCTTTTCATCCCCATGTTTCACAGAAGCCTCCTGTCTAGGTAACCTTCCTCCAACATACTCTCACTCTTTGCGTCCTCCTCCCACCCACCCTTCTCCTTTCTCTACCTAGAAATACAGAATGAGTCATCAAACACAACATTACACTCCCTCAAGCCCTCAGTCACAACGTCTTCCAAACGCCAAGCTTCCTCTTCAATTAGTTCCTCTCCTTTTCCCCTCTCTCGTGTCACCTGATGTTCTGGTCCCAGTCTATTTCCAGGGTTGCTGACCCCATGCAGACATGTCATTATGCTTCGCTTCACTTCAGTTAACCCCACCCAGGGAGACTTTCAAATCTACAACTTTATAAACTCTGCTCTGATTCCGCTAACAAATATCTAATGGGTTTTTTTTTAATTTTTTTTATTATTTTGCGTGTGTGTGTGTGTGTGTGGTGTGTGTGTGTGTGTGTGTGTACCATCAAATCGGATCTGACTGGTACAGGAGGAGATTGTCCCTCCTTTCCCGGCAGAGCATCTGGTGGATTTGAACCATGCAGTGGAGCAGTGGATTGCAGTGCAGCTTCTTGCCACTAGGCCACCATGCAGTGGATTGCAGTGCAGCTTCTTGCCACTAGGCCACCAGAACTCCCCTTATCTAATGGTTTTTGATGAAAGCTTCTGTAGAAAACGCCCACTCGGAAGGGGAACGTGTAGGTTAAAAGGTTTCAAATCCTCAGGAACTCCAGACATTCTGGGGGTCACAGAGGCTGAATGAATCCCTAAAACTACTGCTCTGAGGTGATCTTCTAAGCTTAAACCAAAAATACTCCAAAGTATGTTGTACTGTTGTTCCGAACCATGAAGTGCGAATCGACTCATAGCTGACCCGCTAGTGGGCTTTCAGAAGCAGTAAAATGCATAGGAGGAAAGAGACCATCTTTCTCTTGCAGAAGAGCTGGTGGATTTGAACCACACCACCAGAGCTCCCTCCAAACGGCACTTCAGCTGAACTAGCAAAGAATGTCTGCCTTGAACATTATGGTCAATGTAATGGGTCAACAGTGAGTGGAATGACTGCACAGGAAACTCAGGAGGCAGTGAAGTCTATCTTGATGGAGGAGGAACAAGTCAGAGAACAAGTAGACTGCACAGCTCAAAGAACAGAAGCAATGTCACGGAACTGTACACACAGAAACGGTTGAATTGGTATATGTGTTTCGCTGTGTATATTCTAAAAACAAAACCACCAAGCAGGTTTAAAAAAAAAAAACAAAAACATTTTAAATTTGGTTTACACCTATTTGGTTCAGTCCTTGGGAAAAGCGGGCCAGTCCATGGAAAAAGACATCATGATGGGAAAAGAGGATGGTCAGCCCCTCACGGGAGATGGACTGACACAGAGTAACAATGGGCACGTCGGAGATCTTAAGGGCAGCACAGGACAGGGCATCTGGTGCTCATCTGCTGGTCACTGAGTCGTACTCAACTCGACGGCACCAACAACAATCGTTCTGCTCCCAGTAAATCCCCACAAGACGGGAGTTTAGGAACTAAGACGTCTGGATTTGAGGGGTCACGGGATGGTCCCCCGAGAAGCCGCCACCAAGAAAACCCTGGGGGATGGACTCGACAGCCGCTGCAGGGTTAAGCCTGGATAATCCTGCACGCTGGACAGAGGACTGAGGGAGGAAGGCTGGACACAAGCTGGGAGCACAAGCTGGACGAAGGGTCAAGAGGGGATGCAAGGGTAGCTGGATCTGGAAGGAGGAAGACGAACAGCGGTCCCAGGCCAGCCTGGGGTGGGGGAGACGATCGAGGCGGCGGGAACTGGGATCTGGCCGGGAGGGGAGTCGAGGCCCCGGGCGCGCGCCCACCTGCGAGTAAGAACACTTCTCGGAGTCGCTGCCGCCCAGCACTGCGCACGCCTCATTCTCCAGCTCCTCGTCTTCCTCCAGCACATCCACCAACGACACCACGGGCTCCAGCTCTGACTGCCGCTCAGCAGAGTCCTCCGCCCCGGCCATCCTCAACTGTCACCCGACTTGCGGCTCAGGACGAAGGAGGCGGGAAAAGCGGCCGCGGAGGGCGTACCCGGAGGAGGCGGGGCCCGAGTGCCGGGAACCAATCGCTCACGGAAAGCGCGCCGGAAGGGGCGGGGACACGCCTCACAAACGGATGTCACGCCTGTCTCTTGGGCGGCCAGCCTCGCCGTGCGCCGACTTCCGCTTCCGGTGGGCAGGTTCCTGTGGCGCGCGCTTGAAGCTGAGCGGTCGCCATGGAGCTAGTGGCCGAGTACATCGGGCGGGATGGGCAGCGGCAGCAGCTGCGGGTGTCGTGTGAGGCACCGGCGGGTGCTGACCCTTTGCAGGGCTTGTTGTCGGGTGTGGCTCAGATGAGAGAGAGAGTGGTCGAGCTCCTCGGCCCTCTGGTTTCGGGGGACGCGCAGGACCCGGCGGCTGCGGGCCAGGACCTGAATGGTGAGTTCCGAGCTGCCGTGAGGGAGGGCGGAGACGCCCGGGGAGAATCTGTGTGTGGAGGGGCGGGCGTGGGGCAGGGGAGCCTGCCTTCGGTGGAAGACGGTTTCCCGATGGGAATGGTGGGCGCAGTGTGTTCCCGGGACATTGTTACTGCAGCCTTTCCACAGCCCTGTTCCTTCTCGTTGGTCCGCACTCCAGGTGCTGACCGCATACAGTGTCCGGCCCCGTCCCGAGCTCGGGAGGACGAATCGGGAACGGGATGCCCTCGTCCAACTCCCAGCCAAACCCTTAAAGAGTGTAAACTCAGTGTCCCCTAAAACTGCGCACCTCGAGCAGCTTCAGAGAGGGAGTGACTGCTTGTGAGCTGGGCATTGATGATGAAAAGGAGTTAAATCAGGTGTAGAGTGCAGCTACCAAAGATTGGAACCTTAGTAACGAAGCCCATGGGGTCGCCGGGTGGTCTTCTCGTTGACCCTTAACAACTAACTCCCATTCTTTTTTTTTTTTTCTCTTGCATCCCAGCATTGGGAATTACGAAGTAAAAAATATGCGGGTTTTTTTTTTAAGTAGCATTGCGTTTATTACAAATATTTAGTATTGGCTTCCCATATTTCCCCCCTTTTTATCATAATTATGTTATCTAAATGAGCATAAATATGCAGTTTTTACTGCATTAACTTGAAAAACATTTTATCTGGAATGCAAAATCAGATTTTGATCTAAAAAAAAAATCTAAGGTATGCCGTGGTCTTTGCAATCACTTATTATGCATGAGAGAGCTGGACAGTGACTAAGGAGGGTAGAAGGAGAATTGATACCTTTGAGCTCTGGTGCTGGAGAAGAGTATTGAATATACCATGGACTGCTAGGAGAACAAACAGATTCATCCTGGAGAGGGTTAAACCAGGCTGTTCCCTGGAGGCAAGGATTTTGAGGTTTTGTCCGACGTACTTTGGACATGTAAGGAGGACCAGTCCTTGGAGAGGGACATCATGCTTGGAAGGATGGAGGCACAGCACAGGAGAGGAAGACCCTGGATGAGATGGATTGATTCAGTGACTGGGGTAATGGGGGTGAGGCTGGCCTAGGAAAGAGCAGGGTTTAGGGCTGTTGTTCATAGGGTCACTATGAGTTGCAGGCCACTCGAGGGCACATAGCAACAACAACAAAAACTAAGTGGTGGAGTCAAGGGTTTGTCTTCTACATGAACAGTATTTTCCACCCTGGTTCTGCCGTGGTGGTTCTGGATAACGTGGAGAAGTCTATTCAGAATGTGCTACCAGAGTTAGCAAGAAGAGATTGTTTCCAGCAATCTGTTAATTGGCCATTGCCACATATATTGAGAATGACGCCCTGTTTCTTGGCTGGAATCTGCTTAAAATGTTATAAGGGCAAAAGTTGGTAACCAGTTTGTAATACCTTTGTATAGAAGGACAAGCTTTTATTTAAAAGCATATCTGGGAGATACTGTGGGTCCCAGAACACTACGATAAAGCAAGACTTACTGATTTTTTTTTGTTTGTTTATACCAATATGTAGTCTATTAAGTATGCATAAGTATTAAGTCTATTAAGTATAGCATAATGAAAAACGTTTGAAATAGTTTATGAATTGCCAGGATGTGACTCAGAGACCCATGAGCACATGCTTTTGAAAAAAGTGCCAATAAAACTTGATGAACACAGTTGCCACAGACTATCAATTTGTAAAAAAAGGGAACAAAACCAAAAACCTCAGCGTCTGTGTTTGAAATCTTCCTAAAGTAATAAAACTCACCTGTGAAAAGATCCTCACCATCTTTGGCTATGATCATGCCTGAAGAAAATGCAAATCGAACCTCCAGTGCTTAATACTGTTGGATGAAAACCATGATGAGCATATTTATATTTAATGCTACAGAACTGTACAGGTGAAGTTATTGAAATGGCAAATGTTTTGTTTCTGAAAGATTTACCACAGTTTTAAGAAGAAAATAAGCTCATCTCAACACCCACAAGGATAGCTATAGTAAAAAAAGATGATTATAGGTAGAATTGGTGGCCATTTATTGAAATTGCTATCATTAAGTTGCACAAATCTAAAAAGGTGAATGGCAAAAGTTGTGTGTTAATTATATGTTTGGATATTTTAAAAGGAGCTGTTGGGGTTGCTGATGTGAAACCAAACACTTCATGGCTTTTGGTTTCATGGACATCCCAGCTACGTGGTCTCATAATCCACTTAGTGTACCCTTCTGCCTCCTGTGCCACAAGACCACACCTGAACGATACCCTATTGTCCTCACAGTATATTTTGATCAAAGATATCTGTAGAACAATTCTAACTTGACTACAATGAAAATGCAGAATAGAGTATTAAGTATTCTGGGACTCTAGACATTATGGAACTTAGAAAGTAAATGAACCCCTGAAACTGTTGGACTGAGAACCTCTTTAAACCTTAAACCAGAAATATCCCCGGAAATCATCTTAAAATCAGTGTTGTTTACTAGCATCAAGTCAGTACTTAGGGACCCAGCATCCAGCACTGCTTGTCCAACCTGTGCCAGCCTTACAGTTGAGCCCATTATTGTAGCTACTGCATTATTTCATCTCATTGAAGGGCTTCCTCTTTTTAGCTGACTTTCTGCTCTACCCAGCATAAAGCCCTCCAGAGATAAACCCCATGTAATCACGTGACCAAAGAGTGTGGGGTTGAGTCTTGTCATTCCTTCAGGGATCATTCAGACTGCACATCCATGTCTGATTTGTACATTCTTTAGTCCATAGTATATTCAGTATTTTATGCTAACAGCACAGTTCTGTGGCATCAATTCTTCCCTCTATTTATTGCTTAACGTTGCTATTCATATGAAATAATTGAAAATATTGTGCGGTGAGTGCACCTTAAATCCTCAAATTGACATCTTGTTTATTTATACTTTAAAGAAGTCCATTACAGCAGATTAGCCTAGTTCAAAAAATAGTTTAGTGAAACTAGTAAAAAGGGGAGGAGGATCTGCTCTTTAAGAACTATATGTGGTAGGATCAAATTCACCACAGCAACTAGAAAATTTAGCTTGGACTCTTAAGGGCAACGAACAAGGGAGGGACAGCTCAGAAATGGAGGATGGGGTGATTGACGAACTTGAAGAATGTAATTGGTGTCATTGTATGCATAGAAACTTAAATTGGCATGCATTTTCATCTGTATATTGTCGAGAATAGTAAAATTAGCTAAAAAAGGTAATACTAGAATGTGGGAAAATTGGAACCTTAATAAATTACTGGTGGGAATGTTAAATGCTGCTGTGGAAAACAGTTCCACTTTCCTATAAAAAGTTAACCAGAATTACCATAAGACTGAAACTCATTTCATTTGAGTCAAAACTGACTCATATCTGGCCCTCTAGTGAGTTTTCAGTGGCTCAGAATCACGCCGTAGAAGATTGCCCGTTTTTCTTCCAAGGGACTGCTGATTGACTCAAGCTGCCAGAGAGGCACTCACTGCCTTTAGATTACCAGTGCAGTTCCCTATGATCTACGCCACCACATAGGGTGTAAAGTTACCATATGATCCAGCCTCTCATAGGTCTTAGAGAAATGAAAACATACTGCATAGAAACTTGTACACAGATGTTCATAGCAGCATTGTTTGTAATAGACAAAAATTGAAAACACCACAAATGTCTTTCAGTAATGAATGGGTATAGCCATACAGTGAAATAAATGTTAAGCAACAAAAATAGAAATGAAATACCAATGCATGCTGCAACACAGATGAACCTTGATGCTAAATGGAAAAAGCCAGGCATGAAAGGCCCGTATTATATGGTTCCTTTTATATGAAAAGTCCAGAATAAATTCATAAAGACAGAATATGGATTAGTGTTTGCATGGGGTGTTTGGGGAATAATGAGAAATGGCTGATAATTAATACAGAATTTCTTTTTGAGGTGACGAAAATGTGCCAGAATTAGATAGTAATGATGATGGTACAACCTTGTGAGTATACTAAAACCACTTTCAGAGGGTGAGTGTTGTGATATTTTCATTATCCCCCTCCCCCTCCCAAAAAGAAAGGTGATAGAAAAGAGTTTTTGGATTCTACATCAACGTTTCTAAAGTTTTCTTAATCATGCATATTTTTACTTTGATATACATAGTCTTATTAATCTCAAAACTGAAATGTTCTCTATCAGCCATTTTAATCTGTTTCCTTTGAACTGTTGAATATATTGTCATAGAGCAAATATTTATTTTAAAAGGTGATGACGAAGATGATGCAGAAGATGAACGTAACATTGATAACAGAACTAACTCTGATGGACCACCTGCAAAACGACCAAGATCACTGTCTTAGCAATAGCTTTTATGAAACTTTAACTCAAAGACTGCTGCTGTCCAAATTACCATCCAGACACTTCAGGAATACCTGTGTTTTAACTTGGAAAAGCATTTGATTTTGTTCTCCATGACACAATTCTTTCAAAGAAAAGACTTTTTCTCTTTACAGCAAAAAGAAATAGTGTTTAAAAAGGAATCTGTTTCTTGAATAAGAAATTTCAAATAATAGAAATAAAATAGAACCATTGAATTAAATTGTGTATGATTTTTATCTTTTAACTCCTTTTTCTATTTTAAAAAGCACATAGTGTTTCAAAAACTAATGTGAGCAAGTGATGAAAATGGGATATTTACACATAGAAGGAAATTTAAGGAATAGAGAGATAGTTTGAATGAAATCTATTGACTATGGCTTAGATAATTTATTTTCTTCTTGTAGTCTTAATTGTTTTTACAAATTCATTCTTATTAAAAAGATAAGTTCCCATTGTGGGAGTGTTCCTTTTATATTTGTAGAATTAAAGCATTTCGGTTTACTATGCATCTTTCCTGGTTAGTTTAGATAGATGAAAGACATGGTTTCAAAGAAATTGAGTAGCTTATACGTAATGAGATACACGGACTCATAGAATTTTTTAGTTGGACGTAAACCTTATAGTTCATATGAATCTGTTTTTGCCTTGAGTTACATATATTGCCTTTTGTCAATTTTGAAATAATTGAGACGTAATTAGGCTTATATCTTGTTTGATTATATCTGATACTGGGACTTCAACTTAGTCATTGATTTTAACAGTCTTTTTGGTCTTTATTCAGCCTTTAAAGAAAAGCTTGCCTGTATAGAATTAAATATTAGATCATAATTTTAAATAATAGCAGAACTTTGCTCTGTGACCATTCCCTTTGCTTCTTTGTACAGTGTGTACAGTTACCCACTGCTGTTGAGTCAGTTGACTTCCCTTGGGTTTCCAGGACTATAAATCTCTATGGGAGAAGATTGACCATCTTCCTTCCTCAGCGCTGTGGTAGATTTCAGTTAGCAGTGTAACTTACACCCTACCATGCCATCTCAGCTCCTAAATATGGAATGTAATTTCTTGAATTCTGTAATAAGATGCAAGGATTAGTCATCCTGTAAATCTAACTCTTTTTCTAAAAAAGGAGTTGCGAGTTCCATCAAATCTGATCTGACTGGTACAGGAGGAGATTGCCCCTCCTTCTCCAGTAGAGCATCTGGTGGATTTGAACCATGTACGTCTGAGATTTCAGTGCAGCTTCTTGCCACTACTTCACCAGAGTAAACCTAATTCTTAACTCAAAAAGCGTTCTGTGTGTGTATGTATCATTATAAATTCTAGATCATATTGAGAATAGTGGGAATTCCAGAATACTTGTGTTCCTCTGAAATCTATACATAGACCAAGACGCATTTGTCCAGACAGAACAAGGGGTTACTGGACGGTTTAAAATGAGGAAAGATGTGCATCGAGTTTGCATCCTTGTACCATTCTTACCTGTCTGTAAGCTTCATAAATTTGAAAATTGGAATCTATTAGAATGTGGTATCAGGATTGAATTAGGATTCATCAGCATCCTACAATACATAGATTAATACAACCTTGAAGCACTTAATTGATGAAGTTTTGAAACTGTGCTTCTTAGGTGGATTACACTTCAGCAAAAAGCAGAAATCCTCATAACTGGACCAATAGGCAGCATTATGATAAATGTAAAAAAGATTGAAATTGTCAAGGATTTAATTTTAAGTTAGATCCACAGTTAAAACCCATTGAAGAAGTAGTTAAATTTCATATTACAGTCAGAAAATCTGCTGTCAAGGACCTCTTTAAAGTACTAAAGAGCAAGCATGCCACTAAGATGGGTCTGATCCAAGCCAGGGGATTTTCATTTGTTTCTTATATATATGAAAGTTAGACAGTGAATTAAGTAGACCACAGAATTGCCTCTAAATTGTAGTGTTGATGAAGAAAATTGAAAATACTATGGTTTCCACAAGAACAGAAGAGTTTGCATGGTCTACTGGATAAGGAGTTGCACTGCCAAGCCAAAGGTACTCTGACTTCACTAGCTGGTCAAAAAAGGGGCAGTCTCTTCCGGTGCAATTTACAGCGCTGAAGACCTGTTGGAGGGTCAGCCATGAGATGGTTCTGACTCAAAGGCACATAACAGCAACCACAAGAACAAACAAATCACTCTTAGAAGAGATGTACCCATAGTGCTGCTTAGAGATGAGATGGGGAGACCTCATCTCATCTGATAAGGAAGGGTCAGTTAGTGATGAAGGATGTCATGCTTGGAGAAGTGAGGAGAGTGTGTAAAAAGGGAAGATCCTTAAGTGGATGGATTGACACAGTAACTGCAACAGTAAAGCAGAGCGTAGATTTAAGATGGTACGAGTTCAGGTGGAGGTTTGTTCTTTTATGCATATTATTACTATGAATCAGAGCCAACTTGGTGGCACCTGAGACTACAGCCTTCAATATAGAGTACATCTTGGCATCAAGAAGACAAAAGTCTTCACCACTGGGCTGATAGGTAACATCATAATACATGGAGAAAAGTTTGAAATTGCCAACAGCTTCATCTTACTTGGGTCCATAATCAGCAGCAGAAAGAAACTAGAGACACAAAAAATTCTGTACAAACAAAACTACAGATCATTTCTGCGAGACACAATGAAAGACCTAAATGAAAAAATGCATCCTGTTTGTGGATAGGAAGACTCAATATTGTAAAAATTACAACCCTACGAAAAGCAGTCTGTATGTTCCACGCAATCCGATACAGATACCAAATTCATTTTTAAAGAAGATTGAAAGGGAAATTGTCAAGTTTATTTGGGGAGGAAAAAGACCCTACTATAAGCAAAGCACTTCTGAAAAACGAAAATGAAGTGGGAGGCATAGCACTCCCTGACCTCAAAATCTACAACAACAGCGGTAATAGCCAAAACATCATGGTACTGATACAATGACAGGCACATGGACCAGTGGAACAGAATTGAGAACCCAGAAATGGACCCATCTATCTATGGTCATCTGATATTTGACAAGGAAATAAAACCTATCAAATGGAGAACGACAACCTCTTCAAATGGTGCTGGGAAAAGTAGACTACTTCCTGCAGAAACAGGATCCACATTTCACAGCATACACAAAAAGCAATTTGAGACGGATTAGAGACCTGGAATGAAAGCCCAAAACCATAATGTTCATCAGAGACAAGGCCTAGTCTATGGTATAGAGTACCAAATATAGCCAGAAATAATATGGAAAGGATAAAATTTTTATTTATTTATTTTTTAGATTTTTGTGTGCATGTACCGTCAAATCAGATCTGACTGGTACAGGAGGAGATTGTCTCTCCTTCCCAGGCAGAGCATCTGGTGGGTTTGAACCGTGCGCCTCTGGGATTGTAGTTACAGTTCCTTGCCACTAGGCCACCAGAGCTCCCCTGGAAAGGATAAAATTGATGAATGGGACCTTCTAAAAATTAAATCCTTTGTGCATCAAAAACTTTTTTCAGCAGAGTAAAAAAAAAAAAAAAACAACCAACCAAAACACAAAACCCTATTAACTGGGAAAAAACATTTGGCAATACCATTTCAGACAAGAGTCTCATATATCAACAGTTTAGAATCCTATAGGGCCTCCACAAGAAAAAGACTGGTAACACAATTATGAAATGGGGAAAAGATACGGAAAGAATTTTCACAGAGGAAAATATTCAGATGGCCAACACACACATGAAGAAATGCCCCAAATCACTGGCAATAAGAGAGATCATCTCACTCCAGTAGCAGTGCCAAAGTTTAATAGAATATCAGGTAATAAATGTTGGAGAGGATGTGGTGAGATAGGAACTCCTAGGCACTGTTGGTAGGATTGTAAAATGGTACAACCACTCTGGAAGGCAGTTTGGCATTTTCTCAGAAAGCTGAACATAGAAATGCCCTATGACGCAGGTATTCTAATGCTTGGAACATACCCCGAGAAAATGAAAACTGAAGCACAAACAGACACTTGTACACCAATGTTTATAGTAGCCTTATTCACCATTGCAAGAATATGGAAACAGCCCAAATGTCCAACGACAGTAGAATGGATTGAGAAACTAGTACATTCACACAACACACAGGAGCAACAATTTTGTAAATCACTGCCTAACTTGGGAGAGACTGGAGAGCATTATGCTAAGTGAACTTAGTCCTATAAGGACAAATACTGTATAAGACCACTATGATAGAATGAGGGTCCAAGGGGGAGAAGGCTGGGACCAGAGGGTTGAGAATGGGCTTGGAGTGGGGAGTTAATTATAGAATCACACAATTTGGTGGCAGGAGTGAAGAAAATGGGAAAGATCCAGTGTGAAAAACAATGTATACGAACTTTATAAATAGACCAATATAAAATTAAAATTTTAAAAAATAATTAAATGGTATTTGAATAGTCCCTGACCCATAGTAAGCACTATATAAGTATCATCGTTTTTCTACTTTCCAAGATAATTACTAACTTCCAAATAAATAGTATCTTGTGAGAAGGGGAAGAGAGAAATTTAAAAAAATATATAATTGAGAAGGAATAAGGATGTCAATTTGAAGACTAAGGTGCACCTGATTCAGGTCATGTTCTTTTTCAGTCAGTAGCTGGGCATCTGAGAGCTGGACAATTGTTTTGGGTTTTGTTTTTTTTTCCCTATATTTTATTAATTTTCATAAACATTTACAGAGATTTTGGGTTTCCATTCGCTCATTGTTGCACTATTCTCTCTACCCTCCTCCCAGTTTGTTCTTCTCCAAATGCCACAGTGCTTGTCAAAGCCAGTTCTGATTAATCTTCTTTGTCAGTGTGTCCTTTGCCATTCCCTATCACTCCTCCC
>NW_006399752.1:41751878-41773097 GCF_000299155.1 Elephantulus edwardii
TCCAGAGTCAACCATTTTGAATAATATTGCATGAGTTCCTTGTTTGAGAGCTGGACAATTGTAAATAAGGATGACAAAGGGAAAAAGTTGATGCCTTTGAATTGTATGGGAGAAGGTGCAGCCAGAGTGCTTAGAGGCAAGTATGTCAAAGCTTTGTCTCATGTTTTGGGGATGTTGCTACAAGGGAATATTCCATTGAATGGGACATCATGCTAGGAAAGGTGGAAAGTAAGCAAAAGAGGGGTAGACCCCCAATGAGATTGATCAACAGAATGACTGCAGCAGTGGGCTCAAGTATGTCAGAGTAGGTGAGGGTGGCCCAGGTTAAGGCATGGTTCATATCTCTTCTTCATAGTATCACTGTGAGTTATAATCAATGGCACCTAACAACATACTGTGATAAAATGTTTAACAAGCAGTTTTTGTTAGAACTTAGTGTGGTAGTAGTTAAACACAGAAAGTTGAAAACCTGCACTACCGTAAATGGCAGCCAGCAGTATTTCTGAATTGATTTGTTTTGGCAAATTTATTGTACTACCATAATTTTATGATAATTATTTAAGTCCAGAAACTATCATAGAAAATATTAGTAAAGGTTTG
Source organism: Elephantulus edwardii (assembly GCF_000299155.1). NCBI lineage: Eukaryota > Metazoa > Chordata > Mammalia > Macroscelidea > Macroscelididae > Elephantulus > Elephantulus edwardii. Next base: position 41,752,479 of record NW_006399752.1, read on the forward strand.
TGAATCTGTTCCAACACCTTTTGACTCCATACACCTGAATAAAAGCATTACCCTCCCCCCCATTGCTCTGCGTGAGCTCACAGTTGGAGCCATTCTTCATTCCCTCTCATTGAGCATCTGCCTCTTTTTCACTGACCCTCTGCTTCACCAGGTATGATGTCCTCCAGGGATTGGTTCCTCCAAAGTATGTGAGATGAGGTGCTACCATCTTTGTTTTTAAAGAGCCTACTGACTGTACTTCTTCCCAGATAGCTTTGTTCTTTCTGGCAGTCCATGCTATGCTCAGTATTTTTCACCACAACCAAAATTCAAAGAGACAGTTGCGTTTTCCTTATTCATTATCTCACGTTAATATGAGTGGCTGAAGAGTACACCAGGGCTTTGGTGAGGCACCCATTAGTCTCCAGAGTGATATCATTGCTTTTACTACTTTAGTGATTTGTCCAATGCAAGACATCAGTTACTTCCTTGAGTGCTTCCAGAAGTAAGAAATGTGGATCCAGGTAAAATGAAATCATTGACAACTTTTGGGTTCTTCTCTGTTCATTGTGATTTTGCTTATTGGTCCATTTAGGAGGATTTTGTTTCCCTTAGATTGAACTATAATCCTTAGTGAAAGCAGCACCTGAAAACGGATCTTTGATCTTCATTAGCAAGTGCTTGACACTTTTGAGCAAGAATGGTTGTGTTCTCTGCATATCACAAGCTGTTAATTAATCCTTCTATAGCCTGATACTACATTCTTCATTTAGTTCAATGCTTATTATATTTGCTTTAGCATACAGATTGACTAAGTGTGGTAGAAAGGTGTTATCTTTCCTGATTTTGAACTATACAATATTCTCTTGTTCTAACAACTGCCTCATGATCTAGGTTCCACAAAAGCACAGTTAAGTTTTTTGGAATCTTTGTTACTCACAATTTTATGTATCATATGTTATGGTTCACACAATTGAATGCCTGTCCATAGTCAATAAAAAAATTTCAAATAAATATCTTGTATTCAGCGCTACAGTCAAGATCTGACAATAGTTGTGGTCTTCTAAATCTAGCTTCAATGTCTAAATATTTCTGCATAACCCAACATTCTGTAATGTCAAAAGAGTGGAAAAGCATTTGTAGCACAGAGAAAATTTTTAGTTGTACTAGTTGCTATTGAAGGGAATTTTGGTGACTCTTTGGGTAAGGAGTTAGGCTGCCAACTCAGAGATAGGCAGTTCAGATTCACTAGCAGCTCCTCAGAAGATGAACAGTTTCTCCTTGTTTGGTTTACAGCCTCTTAAAATCTACTGGATGTTCAGCTACAATGAGTCTTTTCTAACACGATGGCAATGAAGGGATTTTATTTTATTTTCCGGAGAACTATTGTCAGGTCAACACAGGTGTGACGAATAGAACCTATGTCTTCTATAGGTTTTCAGAAGTAGGTCACTAGAGTTTTTTTCCCAGGTAACCACTCAGGAACTCCATATCTTCTGAGTACTAAGGAGTGAGGAGAAACGATGGTAGAAGTGGACAAAGGGCAGGAATAGCAAGATCACACCAAGGGGGGGAGGAGGGGTAGTAGAAATGGACAAAGGACAGGGAAAGCAAGTTATGGGAAGAACACATGGGTTGTACATGGGGGGTGGGGCATAACACATCAAAAATAAAGAGTTAAAACCATAATGAGCTAATACTTTGTATGTTTGAGACTGAAAGATCAGAGATTTTGATGTAATTTTGATTTGAAAAGGGTGCAAGGTTTATAGTACAGTGCTTGGTATAAGCTCTTTTAAAGTCAGGTAGAATAGGCTTTCTGTCAAAAGGCTCAATATATATGCTTTTTGACTCAGCAGTATTATTTCTTGACAGATTCTGAGATTCTGTTCTTCTCACTGTTCACTGACTCATGACTTTTGAGTTGTAACTGACTTATAGCTGACCCTCCATTGGGTTTTCAGATGCTGTGAATTACACAGGAGGAGGTTGCCTGTCTTTCCTGAGGAGCAGCTGTGCCTTTTGGTTGGCAGCAAACTCCCTATCCCCTAGGCCATCACAGAGTGCCCTTCTTAGTATTGTTCATAATTTATGATGATCCACACAGTCAAATGTGAACCTCAGAACACTGAACTGTGTTCATGTGAAACCTAAAATAGACTAAAAGGCAGGGGTCCCAATAGAACAAGGAACACGGCATTTTTTTAAAATCAGGAAAGGTATACATCAAGGTTGTTTCCTTTCTCCATAGCTATTCAGTTTGTATCCTGAGCAAATCATTGTATATTTTCTGCACATTTTAAAAAAAGAACCTGTCACAGAGAAAGAATATACAATTACAAGAATGTGACTGTGAGACCATCAAAAGTCATAGATTTTTTTTTAAAGTCATAAATTTAATAAGAGTGGATCAGCCATATTAACAGTTTAAAATAGTGTCAAAAGGCATGTAGCAGGGTTGTATCCTTTCTCCATACCTATTCTGTCATATGCTGAGCAAATTATTCCACAAGCTGGAGATTCTAAAGACCAGTGTGGCATTAGGATTGGAGGAAGACTCAGCAATAACCTGCATTATGCGGATGACACACCCTTGCTTGCTCAAAGTGAGTAGAACATGAAGCACTTGCTGCAGAAGGTCAAACAATGCAGCCATCAATATGGATTACATCTCAACATCAAGAAAACAAAAATTCTCATCATTGGGCCAAGATGGAACATTATGACAGATGGAGAAAAGATTGACTGTCAACACCTCCTCTTACTTTGATCTACGTCCAATACACTTGGCACTAGCAGTGAGGAAATCAAGTCTTCCAAGTTACTGAGGATTAATGATGTTAGTTTGAGGATAAAAGTACGCCTGATCAGACCATGATCTTTTCTTTCACTTGCTGTGCATCTGAGAGGTGGACAGTGAATAAGGATAACAAGAAAAAATGCAGAAGAGTACTGAATATTCCATGGACTGCCGAAAGAAGAAACATGTTTTGGAGAAGGTACAGCCAGAGTACTCCTTGGAGGCAAGTATGGTAAAGCTTCATCTCACATACTTCAGGCATGTTGCCACAAGACTCTATTCCTTGGAGAGGAACATCATGCTTGAAAAGGTGGGAGGACCAAAGGAGAGGAAGACCCTTAATGAGGTGAACTGACACAGTGTGGCAGTGGGCTCTAGTGTGTCAGAGATTGTGACATTGGTACAGGATAGGTCAGAGTTCTGATTTTTCGGTCACTATGAGTCATACTTGATGGCACCTAACAACAAATAGTTCTGAGAAAGGGAAAATATCCAGTGCAGACTTTCTAAGGTCGTATCAAGTCAACCCTGACTCTTAGGGACCCTGTATGTAGAGGGGAATTGCCCTGTAGGGTTCCGAGGCCATAACCTTGATGTAAGTAGCTCATCAAGTCTTTTGCTCCTGGATGAGTGGCTAGTGGCTTCAAAGCTCCCACCTCCCAGTTAATAGTCCTTCACTGCTGGAGTGTCAGCTGTGAGTCAGTTCAACTTACTGGCAATGAGAACTACCATTTTATTTTTAAAAAAAACTACATTGTCATTGAGTTGATTCTAACTGATAGCAACCCTCCATTGGATTTCCAAGGCTGGAAATTTTTATAGGAGGAGACTGCCCATCTCTCTCCCATGGAGCAGCTGGTAGATTTAAACCAATAACAGTTCATTTAACAGTGCAAGACATAACCTCTTGTGCCACCAGAACTCCTTATTTTACCTCTAGAGTGTAACAAAAAAGAGGCAGTATTGCTAAAACTGATGTGTCTAACTTTAAGCCCTGACATTGCATCATCTGCCGTTCTCTAAGACCTAAATGTGCAAAGAAACACCAAGAGTGGATGTGGCAATATGTTTGAGTAGATACTATTCTCTCTGATGATATATGTAGTCTGTTGGGAGACTAAGGCTTAACCAAGCCTTAAATCATATTTGAGATAGATGTGACATCACGTGAATCAGAGTGTTAATTGTGTGCCATAGCTCTAAGAGGGGTCAGAGTTGGTGCATACTAGGTGCTTTAAGGGAACCATTATCTTCATGATTCTAACAAATTTCTTGGCACTAGCCATTGAAAACCGTACATAAATGTGATTGGTTTAAGCTAAGGAAGGGTTTGAATCAGGGTTATATTCTTTGACCATACCTATCAGTTATATATATATATGCTGAACAAATATTTCAAGAAGCTAGACTGTATGAGGAAGAATGTTGTATCAGCACCGGAGGAGGCTGTATCATTCATTATGCAAGTGACACAACCTTGCTTGTTGAAATTAGGAGGACTTGAAGATCAAAGACTTCAGAAGTATGGACTACACCTCAACATCAGTATAACAGAAATCCTCACTACTGAACCAATAAGTGACATCATGATAGATAAAGTTTAAAGTTGTCAAGGATTTCATTATACTTGGATCCACAATTGAGACCTATAAATGCAGCAGTCAGTAAGTTATGTATTGGATCAGGCAAATAAGCTATCAAGAATTTTTTTTTTCTATCAAGAACTTTTATGCTGAGTGAAATATCTAAGTCACAAAAGGACAAATACTGCAGAGTGCCACTGTTGTAAAACGGGACTGGCATCGGAGTTGGGGGGAGACTGAGAAAGACCGGATAAATTATGTATACTGCATTGAAACAGATGAGGGAGAGAACTGTTTAAAAGGGATATATGATTAGGTATTATTGTCATGACAGGAGTCCAGAATGAAGGCTGCCTAATGGAGTGGACTTGGGGGAGGGATTGTATAACAATGAAAGAATTTTACTTTTCAAAGAGAAGAGCAAACTGGGTGGAGGGGAGGTTGAGCAAGGAGAAAGTGCAACAATGAATGAATGAACGGAAAAGGAAAAAAACCTTCTTTTAAAGTGCTGAAGAGCTAAGATACTAGTTTAAAGACTTAATGTGCACCTGACCCAAACCATAGTATTTCCTGTTGCTTCCTGTGCATGTGAAAGTTGGGTAGTGAGTAAGGAAGACTGAAGATTAGATACCTTTGAATTGTGGTGTTAGAAGATAATATTGACTATCCCATGGACTGCCAAAAGAACAAAGAAATCTTTCTTGGAAGAAATGTGGGTTTTGAATGCTTCTTAGAAGCAGGACTAGTGAGACTTTATCTCACATACATCTACAGAAAAGTAGGAGGTCAGCAAAGGAAAGACCCTCATCGAGATGGATTGCGTCTCATGTGACTGACACCATGAGTGTGGGGAGGACTGAGGACGGTGCAGGTTTAGGCACCGTTTTGATATGTTGTACCTAGAATCAACTATGAGTCCAAGTTTACTTGACAGCATGCGCCTAACATCAGTGTAAATGTGTTAAATGTTTTTCTCAGCATCAGTAGTGAAAATTCCAAGACAACTAGTATTATAAGAACTGTTGGGGGAAAGAATTTGAGATATTAGTTTTGTAGTATTAAGGGTTTAATGTTCAAAATCGTTTCCCTAACCATTGACTCACTTTGCCATGTGGATGGCCAGGAGTATGTGAATACAGTGTGTTAGCCTGTCCATAAGGGGGTTATCTTGTCTTTGTCCACAAAGGGATTGGCCAATCTCACCATTAAATTGAACAGATCCAGCAGCAGAATGGGAGAGTCCACTACCATCAAAGAAGAAGCAGGCATGCAATGTGTACCCTTTGGGGCTAGAGATTGGTATGCCGGCTAGATCTATATAGCAACAAGCAGCCATAGCTGAACCAGTAAGACAGAGCAGCCTTGATACATGTGGTGTTCATTTAAAATTTTACTTATTTTAGCCATTACATTAGCCCCCACTGAACTCCAGCTACCTTAACTGCAGACACATAGTCTTACAAATCATCAACTGCTGTGGGACTAAAGAGAGTGAGTGTGGTGCTGAAGAGTGGAGAGATTGTGGCACTGCTGTGAAGAGACCGACAAGTTGTAACCATAGGAACCCTGAGGTAAAGGTTTTGCTTGCTGGATGATTGAAAGAAAACCTAGCTTGTAACTGCTCTGAGGCAAACCTTGCTGAATGATTTAAGGAAACCATTAGTGGCTTGAATTTGTGCTGCTGAACTGATACTGAGACTTTTTACTAATTGAGGAATTGTGTTTTGGTGTTAATCTGATTTGGGACTGTTGGGCTAAATCTGGACTTGTCATTGGACGATATTCTTTGCTTCTCCCACTCCCCAACCTATTTCCCTAATAAACCTCATTCTTGGTACCACAACTGTAAGTTAAGTCTGTGTGTCTTGCAGCAAACAGCCTACCCAATAATTGGTAGAAAAGGGTGCGGGAGAATGTGTAGCTATTTTGGTATTAGGGCTACTACTGATGAGCACAGGTTTCCTTTATGAAGCAGGAAGTCAGACTTGGCCACTCTTATTTTGCTATGTTAGCAGACTGCTACCTCATAGGGAACCAGAAGTAGGAGTTTTTGCCCAGGTTTGTTGGATGACAGAAGCGGGTGCACGATCCTAAAAGCTACAAGACACAAGGCTGGATTGTCTGCAAGCACATTTCTGAAACTGTTCTGAGTGATTGTATACTGCTACCTACCTTAATAACTTCTCTAATAAGATTTTTGTGTATTGTTTTAGCTATTGCAACAGATTTGTTAACCCAGTAAAGCAGTAAGAAGGGTGTCAGGATGAGTAGAAACAGATGTGGGAATATGGGGGACATATCTGTCCTCATGGTAATTGGTTTTGTGTTGTTGATGTTGTTGACGGAGACTGTTCCCCTTTGTGGAGTTGCTATACAGTCAGATACAACCGTCCCCTTTCGGCCCTTAGCTCTCCTTGTATGGAGAAAGATGAAAATCAAAGACTGTGCAAAAGACTAATGGGCCACATGAACTTGAGTCTGCAGAACCCTGAGACCAGAAGAATGAGTTGGTGCCTTTGGCTGCCATTACTGAGCATTTTGCAAGGGGGTCACAGCAGGTCCCTGATAAAGGAGGAAGAAAAATGTTGAACAAAACTCAGATTTTTAAAAATCCACCCAAGCTTACTGGTCTGATGGAGTCTGGTGGAACCCCTTAGGTTTTCCTTCAATCTAGAGCTGAAATCAACCCCATGCCAGAACTGATAACAAAAAAAAAATAGGCCTGCTTTCTATGAAGATGGCACTGAAAGCGAAGAAGACAGCCCCTGCCCCTCCCAAAACTGAAGCCAAAGCAAAGGCATTAAAGGCCAAGAAGGCATCCTAAAGGGCATCCACAGCCAAAAAAAAAAGAAGATCTGCACATCACCCACCTTCCGGTAGCCTAAGACACTGAGACTCCGGAGGCAGCCCAAATACCCCCAGAAGAGTGTTCCCAGGAGAAACAAGCTTGACCACTATGCCATCATCAAATTTCTCCTGACCACTGAGTCAGCCATAAAGAAGACAGAAGATAACAACACACTTGTGTTCATTGTGGATGTCAAGGCCAACAAGCACCAAATCAAACAAGCTGTACAGAAGCTATGTGACATTGACATGGCTAAGACCAACACTTTGATTAGGCCTGATGGAGAGAAGAAGGCCTATGTTCGACTTGCTTCTAACTATGATGCTTTGGATGTTGCCAACAAAATTGGGATCATCTAAACCGAGTGCAGCTGGCTGATTCCAAATACAAATTTTTCTTACCATAAAAAAAAAAAGGGCCTGTAAGGTGATCATCAACACCAATGAGGTTTAGAACAGTCATTCGAGGTAGCATTTGCTCAGGGTTAAAGCTCAGAAGGCAGGCTGGGATGGAAGGAAGGACAAATAGAAACTGGAAAAACCGGAAGTGGTAAAAGAGTGCTGTTAACTGTGGTGAGTCTAATCAAAGTTACAAAACAAGGTCTAAAAGTATTATATTTTAGGGCATTATTTTTATCGTAGGATTACGCAATGAGGGTTGCAGAGTGGATTATATTTGGGGGTAGGGGGTGGGGTTTGGGAAGGTGCGGGGGGGATTGTGTACCAATGAGGGAGTTTTTCTTTTGCTTTTCAAGGAGAAGAGCAAAGGGGGGGGGAGGGGTTTGTGCGGGGAGAAGGGTGCAACAATGAATGAATGGAATTCCAAAATCTCTGTAGATGTTCATTGAAATGAAAAATAAACAAACTAAATTTAAAAAAAAAGAAAGAAAGAAAAAAACAAGGTGTATGATTGGTGCCTGGAAAACCTATTTATTTTGTAAACTTTCATTCTGATCACAAGAAAAGGTTAATAGTGAAACTTAATTTCAAATTTTGGCCTTGAGAATGATAAAACATGAAGGAGTTTAGCAACCATACTTACCAAGCACATTACAGACTTTGCCATGCAAATGTCTCCTTTAACCTTTTATTTTCTCTGACAATTGAACTATATCATATTGCAGTCTAGTAGATGTGTTCAGTGACAGCAGGAATCACCTGTTTAGTAGTTACTTGGCACTTAGTGTGGGACTTTGTTCCCTTAGTGAATGAAAACCCTATATAAAAGGGCCTTAAATGTGCTACACAAAATACCTATTTGTTGATGATGTGTGCCTTTGAGTCAGAACCAGCACATAGCTGACCCTCCAGCAGGTTTTCAGAGGAGAAGAGATTTTCCATCTTTCTCCCTCCAGAGCATTGGGTGGGTTTGAACCTCATGCCTTTGGGATGGCAGCACAGCTCCTTACCAATAGACCAGTACTCCCTTTGGTGATGATAGGTGAGGAAGAATTGAACAGTGAAGGAAAATGATCCTTTAAAAAAAAAAATTAACATGCTGGCTTATTTGTCACTCTTTGGATTTGGAGGTAGAGGCTCTCAGAGGACAGCATCTGTGTCTTGATCATCTGCTGCTGGAGTTTTTCTTTGGCTCCTTCATTCTCTTGGCCAAACGCTGAGCGTCCTGTGTAGCCGCCTCCTATTCTTCTTAGCTGTTTCTTCAGAGAAATGCACCTGCATTTGTGCTGCAGGACACATGGGGTGACAAGATGTTGAGTCTTGGGCACTTTGGATCTGGCTTCCTTGCCTTCTTTGTTCAGTTGCTTTCTCACAACAATGGTGACAAACATCATCTTCCTTAAAGAGACTGAAAAATTTTCTGATTAATATTAGCACCATGGTATCTATCAGTCACTCCTGGTATATCCTTCTCCCCTTTCTCTACGGTAACCAAGTTCAGAACACTTAGGATTGGTATCCACAGTGCATCCTCGACTGTCCAGTGTGGACAGATTTGCACTCCCTCTCTTCAGTCTCTGTGGTCTGTAACAGGTGTGTCCCTTACACAGCAGCAGGCCAACTTGGTCGTGGGTTAAGACACCCTGCTTTATAGGGAAACCTGTTTGTCATTCCCACCACAGATTCAGACAACATATCCTTCCCTCTCATCACCTAGAGAGTCAGCAGCAACTTCTGTGGCCAGTTACTTCTGATAAAATGTACAAAGTCTGCATTCATCGTCCACTTCCATAAGGCGTTAAATGGCTGGGAAGGAGATTTCAGCATCGTGGTGAAGCAGCTGGTTGTCCGGCGCCATGAAAAAGTGCTACATTTTTCATAGGGAGATGGAAGGAGCTATATGGAGGTGACCTTTGAACACAGATAGGAAGTTGGTGGAGGGGCCAGGACACATGCATCCAAGCAGCAGGTATGCCAGTGCAAAGACCCTGACACAGTTTTGCCCTGACATGTTCAAGCCTCAGCAAGGACCCCAGTGTGGTTGGAGTGGACTGAAGGGTAGAGAAAGTACAATTAGTTCCCTGCTTACTGACACATTCGAGTTATAGTCAGTCATACTCACCTGACACCCATCACCTAACATCCCTTCCCATGTGATTAGGGTGGGGTGGAGGTGGGGTTTAATCATTATTACTAATACGTACTGCATGCAACATTGAAGTGGGAATTTGCTGATGTTATTCTGCAGTGTTCAATGTGATGAATGATACACCGAGTTTACAAGGCAATAGTAATGAAAGACGTGTTTGACTTGGCATCAGAAGCAGCTGCACGTCTGGGGCTACGTGTAGTAGAAGTAAAGGGTGAAGCATGGCCTTTTTGCTCAGAGGAGGTTGTCCAGAGATTCCGATTCACCCGGAGGGGCCTCAAAAGAAAGACTTGACCCATCTATTTTCTATAAAATCAACTAATAAAAAGAAAACTGAACACAGTTTTACTGACACACATGGGTTATCACGAATTACGGATAACTTAAAGACAACTAGTTAGGTTATTTAAAGATAGAGGCTTTTCTGAGAAAGAAGCCATAGAGGGATTTTAAATTTTTTTTTTTTTTTAAGGAATGTCATTTTAAAAGGCTTGTGGTGGTGATGTTTAGGTACTGTATATATGACTCACACAGACCCCATGAATGACAGATCTGAACCCTGCCACATTCTGTGCCGTCCTCATCATCTCTTACATACTTGAGCCCATTACCGCAGTTACTATGTCAGTCCATCTTCTCTTTTGCTGACCCTTCATCTTTCCAAGCATGATGTCCCTCTTTAAGGAATAGCCCTCCTAACGTGACCAAAGTATGTGAGATGGAGCTGTACTGCCCTTGCCTCTAAGGAGCACTCCAGTTGTGCTTTCTCCAGGACACATGTATTTGTTCTTTTGGTAATCCATGGGATATTCCTTATTCATTGTCCAGCTCTCATAGTAAGTGATTGGAAAGACTTTGGCCTAAGGTAGGTGTACCTTAGTCTTTAAACTGATATCATTGCTCTTCGGAACTTTGGAGAGGTCACTGATAGCAGACTTTCCCAATGCTGTATGTCTCTTGACTCCTGGTACCAAGGATGTTGACTGTAGATTCAAGTAAAATGAAATCATTGACAGTTTCCATCTTTTTTCCCCATTCACTTAAAACTTGTAGGGGAACTTAAAGAGCAAGTTTTGGTGGGTGGAGAAGTCAGCAGCTTGATTTGGGACAGATTAAATTTCAGATGCCTGTCAAGATACATCTTGGTACACTCAGGACAGAGGCAGTTAAGATGGTCAAGTCTTGATATCAGGAGAGAGACCAGCTTAACGCCAGGAACCTAGATGAAATGACCAGCAAAAGTATAGAAGTGTGGGGATGGACAATGTCCAGGGAAGATTCCGCAAAGGAGATGGAAGTGGATGAGGAAAACTGAGTGAGGACATGGTAACTGTTAGCCAAGAGTGGCTGTTTAAAGTTAACTTTTTTCATTCAGTTCCTCAGTTACACTCCATTTCAAGGGCTCAGTAGCCACATGTGTGTGGTAGCTATTCATTTGGACAGAACTTGTCCATCATCACTAAAGTGTAGTGGACAGGGCTATTCCAAAAGCCACCCAGAGACTTACAAGGGAGTGGTCCTGTGTCCAACGCTACTAAGTCATTTGAGGACCAAAACTTGGTTTTGTGTAAATATCCAGCACTTTGTAAAAAGGAAGCAAGCTGGTGGAGTGGAATCTGAAAACCTGACAGGAGTGCTTTTAGGAAACTGGAGGAGAGGGCCAGAAGTTGGGAATGAATGACTCCAGCAGTGACTATTGAAGCTGTTCCAAAGGCAAAGCACAGCTTGTGACTTAAGTCTTTAGTAAATGGGACATAAAAAGAAACCCATGGACCAATGATTATTAACCTGAATCACTGACTCATTCACTGGCATGGAGTCCATTCCAAATCATAGGGAGCCACCAGGTTTCTAAAACTGAATTTTAACAGGAGGAGCTTGCCTGACATTTTCCACTGGAGCAGCTGGTGGATTTGAACCACCAGAAAACATGTGGCCTTTTGGTTAGCAGTGCAACCCCCTACAGCCTAGGCTACCAGAGCTCCTTGTCAACCCTGACAGAAATACTTAAGGAGCTTTTAGAATGTTATGTTGTTGTTGTTATGTGCCATCGAGTCGCTTGCGACTCATAGCGACCCTATGTATAAGAGCCCTAAAAGCTGCTCTATCCTGTGCCAACCTCACCGTCTGAAACACACTCATTCCCACCACTCCACTCACAGAATCAATCCATCTCATTGAGGGTCTTCCTCTCCTGCAACCGTCCCTCCACTCTCCCAAACATGATGTCCCTCTCCAAGGACCAGTCTCTCCTTGCAACATGCCTAAAGTATGTCAGACGAAGCTTAAGAATCCTTGACTCCAAGGAGCACTCCAGCTTCACCCTCTCCAGAACAAACCTGTTTGTTCTCCTAGCAGTTCATGGTATAGTCAACACTCTTCTCCAGCACCACAGCTCAAAGGCATCAATTCTCTTTCTATCATCCCTATTCATTGTCCAACTCTCCGATGCATAGCACATAATTGAGAAGACTATAGCCTTGATCAGGCACACCTTAGTCTCCAGCCTGACGTCGTTGTTCTTAAGTACTCTTGAGAGGTCCCTCACAGCTGACTTTCCCAATGCAGTCCGTCTCCTGATTTCCTGGCTGCTGTTACCAAGAGTGTTGACTGTGGAACCAAGTAAACTAAAACTGTTAACTATCTCAATCTCTTCACCATCCATACTGATGCTGCCAGTTGGCCCAGTGGTGAGAATCTTTCTTTTCTTGATGTTGAGCTTCAATCCATATTGAAGACTGCAGTCCTTGACCTTCTACAGCAAGCGCTTCAGGTCCTCTTCAGTTTCAGCAAGCAGGGTTGTGTCATCTGCATAACGCAGGCTGTTGATGATTCTTCCACCAATCCTGATGCCACATTCCTCCTCGTACAGCCCAGCGTCTTGGATGATCTGTTCTGCATACAGATTGAAAAGGTATGGATACAAAATACATACATCCCTGATCGACCCCTTTCTTGATTTTGAACCATGCAGTGTCTCCCTGCTCTGTTCTGATGCCTGCCTCTTGGTCCAAGTATAGGTTTCACATTAGCACAATCAAGTGTTCTGGGATTCCCATTCTCCTCAGAGTCAGCCACAGCTTGTTGTGATCCACACAGTTAAAAGCCTTTGCATAGTCAATGAAGCACAGATAGACACTCTTCTGGTATTCTTTGCTTTCTGCCAAGATCCATCTAACATTAGCTATAATATCCCTAGTACCACAACCTCTTCTAAATCCAGCCTGCACATCTGGCAGTTCTCTGTTGACATATTGTTCCAAACGTTTTTGGATCATTTTCAGCAGAATCTTGCTTGCATGTGTTATCAATGATACTGTTCGATAATTTCCACACTCTGTTGGGCCACCTTTCTTTGGAATGGGAACAAATATCAATCTCTTCCAGTCAGTTGGCTAGCTGGCTGTCCTCCTGATTTCTTGGCACAACTTAGTGAGCATATCCAGGGCAGCATCTGTTTGTTGAAATATGTCACTTGGTATGCTGTCAACTCCTGGAGCCTTGTTTTTTGCCAGTTCCTTCAGAGCAACTTGAACTTCCTCCTTTATCACCATAGGTTCTTGCTCATAGTTATTTCATGAAATTCCTCTGTGTCAGCCAATTCCTTCTGATACAGTGACTCTGTGTACTCCTTCCATCTTTTTTTTTTATTGTATTATGTTACGTGTACTGTCAAATCAGATCTGACTGATACAGGAGGAGATTGCCCTCCTTCTTCAGCAGAGCATCTGGTGGATTTGAACCACGTACCTCTGGGATTGCAGTGCAGTGTCTTGCCACTAAGCCACCAGAGCTCCCTTCTTCCATCTTCTTTTGATACTTCCTGGATCATTTAATATTCTACCCAAGCTATCTTTAAGTATTGCCACCTGTGGCTTGAATTTATTTTTCAACTCCTTCAGCTTAAGAAATGCTGAGTGAGTCCGGCCCTTTTGATTTTCTGACTCCACCTCTCTGCACATTTCATTATAGTATCTTGCTTTGTCGTACCGAGCTGCCTTTTGAAATTTTCTGTCCAGCTCTTTGATTTCTTCCTTTAGCTTTGGCTTCTCGATGCTCTAATGCGATACTCAGAGTCTCACCTGACATCCATCTTGGTCTTTTCTTCTTCTTCTTGAGCCTTTGTAATGATCGTTTGCATTCTTCATGGACAATTTTCTTGATATTCTCCCAGAGCTCATTTGGTCTATGCTCATTGGTGCTGAAGGCCTCAAACCTATTCCTAAGGTGGTTCTGAAATTCGAGTGGGACAGACTTATAGACTGGGCCTAATTCCCAGAGATTAACTTAATTCTTTAGAAGAGGACATTGGTGGTGCTCACATAAAGGCACCCTGGTGCTACCTACCCTATGTTGTGTTTTGGACTGCTAACTGAAAGGTTGGCATGTCAACTCTACCAGCCATTCTATGGCATTCTTCTCCTGTAAAGATTTATAGCCTCAGAAATTTAATAGAGCAGGAGAGGATTGCAAATCAATACTAGTAAGTATTGTTTTCTTTTATTCTTCAAATAAAATTTTTAATTATTTTAACAAAAGTTTATAGAAAAGTTAGATTTTCTTTAATTTGTTCATTGTTGCACATTTTATACCCTCTCCCTACTTCCCCCCAGTTCACTTTTTTAAAAAAAAATATTCATTCACTGTTGCACAATTACCTCCCTTCCCCCTCAAGTCCTCTTTGCTATTATACATCTAATGCCTAATCATATATTCCTTTTTAAACAGTTCTTTCATCTGTTCCAATGCAGTGTTCATTATTTATCCTCTTAGTTTCTCCCCAACCCCCATGTCAGTCCTGTTTTTTATAACAGTGGTGTTATGCGGTATTTATCCTTTTGTGGCTGAGATACTTAACTCAGCATAATGTCTTCAAGGGTCATCCATGTTGTATAATATTTTGAGTTCCTTGTTTTTCAGTGCTGTGTAGTATTCCATTGTTTTTCTATCCATTCATTTGTTGATGGGTACTTGGGTTGCTTCCATCTCTTAGCCATTGTGAATAATGTAGCAGTAAACATGGGTGTGCATATATCTGCTTGGGTGGCAGCTCAGATTTCTTTAGGGTATATTCCCTGTAGAAGAGTTGCTGGGTCAAATGGTATTTCTGTTTCCAATTTTTTGAGAAAGTGCCATACCGCCTTCCATAGTGGTTATACCATTTTACACTCCCACCAACAGTGAATAAGGGCTCCAGTTTCTTCACAAACCTCACCAGCATTTGTTGTTTGGTGCACTCCTGAACTTGGCTATTGTTACTGGGATGAGGTGATAGCTCATAGTGGTTTTTATTTCCATCTCTTTGAAAGCTAGGGATTTTGAACATTTCTTCATGTGTTTGTCATCTGAATGTCTTCTCTGGTGAAGTATCTATTCATATCCTGTACCCAGTTTGTGGTTGGGTTTTTAACCATTTTCTTGTTTAGGTGCTGGAGTATTCTATAAATTTTATATATGAGTCCTTTATTAGGTATGTCTTTGCCAAATACTTTTCCCCAGTCTGTGGCTTTCCTTTTTACCCTGTTGGAGAAGTTTTCTGATGTATATAGGGACTTGGTTCTTAAAAGGTCACATTCATCTGTTGTTGTTTTTTTCTATCCTGGTTGTAGGTATAAGAATTGTTCTTATGTGAGAAGTTTTTGTTTTCTTTTGGCAATTCTAATGTATAGTTCAAGATCTCTTGAGTACCACTGAGTTGGAGCAGGTTTTCAAAGGCTTAAAATTACACAGAAGATTGTCCATCCCTGTCCCTCCGAGAAGCTGGTGAATTTGAAATCTGGATCTACTTACTGCCATAGACACAAAACAAGCATACTAATGCAGCCTGTGTAATGAAATGTGTGTAGACTTTTGGATGGAAACCGATTTACTTGGTAAACTTATTTTAACTACACATACACACAAAGATGGTAGCAGCTTGAAGCACAAATGGTGCTACTACTAGCCAGAGGTTGATAGTTCAAACCCACCCAAAGGCATCTCAGAAAAGAAAGGCCTAGAAGTATGCTTCCAAATGTTCAAAAACCCTGTGGAGAAGTTGTGCACAAGTGCTGGGTCATTTTGAGTCAGAATAGACTCAATGCAACCTATAATAAGAAACAACTTTAAAACCAGAAAATGTATGTAGAAACTAATGCTCCAAGAGCCAGATATTTGTTTCTGCACTATAGTTGACAATTTCCTACACTGGTATTTTGGAGAGAAGAAAAATTACCTGACTTGTTTTATGGGAAAAAACACTGAACAGGTCTGACCTCATTTCAATTGAGGTTGTAAATAAGGTAACTGTTGGTTTCACTGGAAGATACAGCTCTATTTTATTCATATCTGGATGCAAATATATCCCAGGATGCCTGTCCCTGAGCCTTTGCTATTCTCAATGATAGCTATGCTCCCTGCTTTAATGTATTTTGTTATGAAAATAAGTTATATCCTGTGATATACAGCAGATCCCTTATTAGAAAAAGACAGAATGGTGAAAGGTAAGAGGAAGATCCTCAACAGGACGGACCGACAGAGTTTTACAATGGGAGAATTTAAAGATGGTACAGGAGAAGGCAGGGTTCAGTTTTTTTGTTCATTGAGTCTCTGAGTGGTAGGTGACTTGGCTTTTTCTTTTTCTTGTTGGTATTCTTGTGTGGTATACCATCAGGTCAGAACCAATCTATAGTTCACCCTCCAGCAGGTTTTCAAAGGGAGGAAATTGCCCATCTTTGTCCCTTGGAGCAGCTAGTGGATTTGAACCACCAGCTTTTGAAACTGCAGCGCAGCTTCTTACCAGTAAACCATAAGATTTTTAGAGTGGCAGCTGACTTGATGGCACCTTACAACATAAAAAGACAGGTTTCCTATCAATTCACCTTTGTCTTCAGTCTAACAGATCTAGAGGTAACAAAATACACTCTACCAAAGTGGTGCTTTTGAACTGTTTCACAGCCATAAAGTAGACAAAATGGGAATATAATGCACAGGATAATTACTAAATAATAAAAAAGTAGATTAACTCCAAAATCTGAAACAAGGCAAGATAATCTTTGAAAGGCAGAGATGTATTAAACATTAGCTTACCAAATCCCCAAACATAGGAATTTGAATTATAAGAGAGAAGCCCCCTTAAAAAGCAATTGCAAGAAAACAAAGATTCTGTGCAACAATAAAAAAATATTTTTAAAAAGAAAAGCAAACTGGAGGTGGGGTAGGGAGGAAAATGTGCAAGAATGGATGAATGGAAATCCAAGTTTTCTGTAAACTTTGATTAAAATACCAAATTTTTTTTTTCATTAAAATAGCAATTTTTTTTCTAAAGAAAACAAAGATTCTCACTACTGTGCCAATTGGCTGCATCATGATGGATAGAGAAAAGATTGTTAACAATTTCAGCTTGCTTGGTTCCACAGTCATCACTAGAGGGACCAGTAGTCAGGAAATCAAAAAGACTAATTGCATTGGGAAAACTGTCAGAGACTTCTCCAGAGTGCTGAAGAGCAATTATGTCAGTCTGGAGACTAAAGTGCATCTGATCTAAGCCATGGTCTTTGTAATTACTTGCTATGCATCAGAGAGCTGGACAATGAATAAGGATGACAGAATTAATGCCTTTGAGTTGTGCTGAAGAAGAGTATTGAACATACCATGGACCACCAAGAGAACAAAGAGGTCTGTTGAGAGGGTGAAACCAGGCTGCTCCTTGGAGGCAAGGATTTTGAAGCTTTGTCTCACATATTTTGAGCACGCGGCCAGGAAGGACTGGTACTTGGAGAAGGATATCATGCTTGGAAAGGTGGAGGGACAGCACAGGAGAGAAAGATCCCAGATGAGATGGATTGACACAGTAACTGGGGTAATGGGAGTATGTGTGTCAGAGTGAGAGAGATTGGCTGAGGGTAGAACAAGGTTCAAAGCTGTTGTACATATAGGGTCGCTATGAGTCGCAGGTGATTAGATGGCACATAACAACAACAACTCTGTTTAAAGTAGCATACTCACCCTTTCCATTGTATCATTTACAAAACATAACTGAAATTAATTTTTTTTTTATGAAAGGCATTGTTTATTTTCCGTCAACCTTATTTCCACTTTTTAAAAGACAGTTTAAGACCATTCCGTGGTGGTACCCACCCACTCAGTGGCCTGAGCAGTGGGGGCTGCAGACCAGTCTTCAGTTGCAGGCTGAGCACTCCAGTCTTCAGTAGGGAACTGCTGAATCGGCACAGAGGGCACCTGGACGCCTTCGGAAATTAATTTTCTAAGGTTATTTCCAAATTCTGACTGGTCCCATACTAATTTAATAAAAGTGGGTGGTTACTTTCTGGCTCCCCCCTCCTTTTTGAGGAGTAGCAGAGTGGAACAAAGAACAATAAGGGCTTTGAAGCCAGACATCCTGGATTCAAACCTTGGCTCTTCTACTTATTATAGAATCATTGATAAGTTAGCAATTTCTATGTGCTTCAAGTTTCTTAATTTTTTACCTTCTATAAAATGGGGTGAGAGTGTTGTGAAGAATATCAGTGGTTTAGCATGCAGTGTTTCCATTGCATATACTTTCAAAGACAAATGATTCTCTCTTACCTAAAAACAGGTTTTTCAAACTACTTGATTGAAAATTCAGTGTATTGTATCAAAAGATTTATCATTTCAGTAGAAAAGACGTTTAGAAGTACTAAATGAGATTGTTGTTGTTGATTTGTTCACCCTATGAACAAAAGGCCTGAAGTCTTTCTATAACTATCCTCATTTATCAAAGTTCAAAGTTTCCAGAGGCATGTTGTTTAGGAAGTAAAAGCCACTCCTGCTTTCAAAAATGAGATTAGGGAAAGATGTTTGTGTTGCTCTGAGGTAGAAAGTTACCTTGTTTTATCTTTCAAGTAGCTTTCCTCCTGGGATGTTTAGCCTGATGGTCAGATAAGAGTCTGAAGGCTTAACAACTTAGGAAATTTTCAAAGTTTCAGTAGTTCATATACAAATGGGGAAAGACTTTCCTCAGTACTCCTGCCATTTCTGCTCTTTGGTCTACTTGGGCAGACAGGTCCCAGTACTGAACATCTGTCATTTGTGAGCTACCACTGTGGTTAAGAACAAAGGTGTCAATGCCTCTGCTAATAAAGAAATCATTGGCACTCTTCCTTATATGTAAAATCTGGATACTTTTTGTTGTCTCCTTGGGCTCTGGTGGACCAGGATAGGGCAAGTTTCTACACTGCTATCTGAAAGGTCACCAGTTCAAACCCAACATCTTCTAAATATGTTATTTCTAGCTTTTCAAGCATTTAGTCTCTTAGCCTGCTTTTTAAAGGACCATTAGCCAGCCATTATCAAGAAGTAAATACTCTTTATCAAGATAGCCATCACTTAAGTAATCTTTTACAAATTCCTCATAAACTGTTAGAAAGCTAGCATAAATAATTGGCTCAGTTACAACAGTATGAACTAGTGATTTAGTTTGAAGAATTTTAAAGCAAGCCAAGTAATTGTATAAAATTTAAATTTTATGACCATGTTTGGACCTTTTTACATTTAGCACAATGGAAATGTTCATATTCATTTTTTTCCCCAAAGGAAAAATATTAAATCACCACTATGTTGCACAGTAGAATAAAAAACGAGAGTTCAGGTGCGTATTCAAGTTTCCACAGAATGCAAATAACAGACATGATATTACTTGCAAAATCTGACATTATCAACACGATTTGGAGTATCTCAGACTTCACCTAGAAATTCAGTTGCCATTCGGATAAAGAAACCCTCCACCTAATCACACTTTTTAGAAGTCTCGGCCCCACCATAACTTCCTGAAGACAGGAAAGGAACTGCTGTCTTGTGATCAGACTCCAGATGTTTCTGGCAGTTTTGTAATCAGTAAGGAAAAAAAACGGTGACTGATTCTATGTGTCAATCAACTGTAGACGGCTGATCTGATTAGAAGCTTTGACAAATGCCTGGTGGCGATTGCAAATAACGGCCAGGCATATTGGGATGATACAGTAGCCCACGGTTTTGGGGTCAGCTCTTGTACAAGAATAAAGGAACAAAAACATCTGTAGGTAAGGTATCAGAAAAATAATCGTCCACAACCAAAAGGGCAAGGAGAGTAACCGGACTTTCAAGGAGTGTGTCCACGTGGTTCCTTCCCGCGGCTCCTCGGGGTGCTGCTGAATGTGTTCCAAGGCCAGCCTGTTGTAAGTCTCATTGATTTCAAAAACATAGTAGAAAGCGGCGGCACTTGCTAACAGATACAGCCCCACTCCAATCCATCCCATCCGCTGACGGAAGTTCATCATTCTCCATGCTCTGTGCCTTCAAATTTAAGGAAGAAGTCGTTAAGATTTATCCCAAAGGTACTGACTTTATGTCCAACAAGGTTTAAGATACAAGACTAACATTTAAAATTAACATGGAAGACTAACATATTTAAGATTTAAAACAAGTACATTTACATTTATTAAGAAATGTAAACCACTTACAGGATATTTTATGTAACAGAAGTAAAAACCACTGGTTTCTGTATGTATATATTCTGCTTTTTACGTGAATTCCAGAGAATAAATCATGACATTTGCTTAAGCCGGTCCAGTACAGTTCCTTAAGCTGGAGTTAAATTTCCTACGGAACATTGCACTCTTAGACGTAAAAATTTGGCTTTACAAGTCAAACCCATAACCACGTCCCCCAAAGTATGACAGTCACTCTAAAGCACTTACAGTGGTCCTGGAAATCTTCCTGTCCCCACGGCAAGCGTTACAGAGTCACTCAGTTCTGCATAATCGGGTGCCTTGGGCATTTCAGGGAAAGCCACCATAAAAGAGATCTCATGGGTCACCCAGCCTGGAGAAGGGTGAGCGCGGCCGGCCTGGGGAAGAAGCTAA
>NW_006399752.1:41773346-41791694 GCF_000299155.1 Elephantulus edwardii
CACCGCCGGGGCGAGGGAGGCTGGGGAGACCCGGCCCTCACCTTCCTGTCCCGGGTGGCCCGCCCGCCGTCCCGGATGCCGCGGGAGCCCGGGCTTCCGGCTCAGGCCGGAAGTGCACGCGGGCCGCCCCCAGAGGCCCGCCCCTCCCTGACGTCAGGGCGCCTCGGGCTGCGGCGTCGCGGGGCTGAGCGCGTCTTTGCAGGTGGCGGCCGCCCAGACGTCAGGGCGCCTCGGGCTGCAGCATCGCGGGCATTGAGCGAGTTCTTGCAGGTGGCGGCGGCCGAGACGTCCGGGATCTTTGGGCTGCAGCTTCGCGGGGCTGAGACGTCAGGGCGCCTCGGGCTGCAGCATCGCGGGCATTGAGCGAGTTCTTGCAGGTGGCGGCCGCCGAGACGTCAGGGATCCTCGGGCTGCGGCATCGCGGGGCTGAGCGCGTCCCTGCTAGTGGGGGCCGCCGAACCTAGCGGCTTGGCTCGCAGAACCGGTCACTTCGTCGCTGCCCACTGCCGCTGCGTGGCCGCTCCTCCCGACCCGGCTTCTCCGCTCTCCATCCGAGCCCGGCCCTCGAGCCTCTGCAGGTGGGCTCCGGCTGGGACCTTTCGGACCGCGGCGAGGGGAGGCGGGTCCGGCGGCGGTTCTGGGCTGTGCGGCCTGAGTCGTGCACCCCTTACTAAGCCACTGCTTTGTCCTCGCAGGCTGCTGAGCTCCGGCCGCTAACGGGGCGCGCAAGACTGAGCCTCCGCCGGGCATCTGCGCACCTTGCACGGAGCGCCATGACGCTGCGGCTCTTAGAGGACTGGTGCCGAGGGATGGACATGAACCCCCGCAAAGCGCTGCTGGTCGCCGGCATCCCCCCTACCTGCAACGAAGCCGAGATCCAGGAGGCTCTGCAGGCGGGCTTAGCGTCCCTGGGCCCGCACCGCCTCCTCGGGAGGATGTTCCGGAGGGACGAGAACAGGGTTGTGGCCCTGATAGGACTGACACAGGAGACTAGTCTTGCTGTGGTCCCTAAGGAGATCCCGGGGAATGGGGGTGCCTGGCGAGTGATTTTTAAGCCCCCTGACCCAGATAATGAATTTTTAAGCCGATTAAATGAATTCTTAGAGGGAGAGGGCCTAACCGTGGCTGAGTTTACCAAAGCTCTTGGGTATGGGAACGACCCATTTGACCTAGAGCCGAATTTAGCCCCACAGGTGGGGACCCCTATGTTGGCAGAGGCTTTAGACGAGGCTCTTCAGCCTGCCCTGCAGTACCTAAAATACAGAAAGCTGAAAGTCTTCTCCGGCAACAATCCTCCTGAACCTGGAGAAGAAGGCTTCGATTCCTGGCTGTTGCATACCACTCATATGATGAAGGCCTGGCAGGTGTCAGATGCTGAGAAAAGGAGGCGCTTGCTGGAGTGCCTGCGAAGCCCCGCATTTGACGTAATCCGGGTCCTCAAGATAAACAATCCTTTAATCACAGTCCCTGAATGCCTACAGGCACTTGAACAGGTGTTTGGCGTTATCGATAACCCTAGGGAGTTGCAGGTTAAATTTCTAACCACTTACCAGAACCCTAATGAAAAGTTAACAGCTTACGCGCTGAGGCTGGAGCCTTTAATACAGAAGCTGGTAGAGAGGGGAGCCTTAGAGAAAGAAGTCGTGAATCAGGCCCGCCTAGACCAGATCCTTGCTGGGGCCGAGGACAGAGCGCTTCGTAGGAGACTTGATCTACCAGCGGGCCCGGCGCCTGGCCTGCTACAGTTACTGACACTGCTGAAGGAAGACGAGACAGCTGAGGAGGAGGAAGAGGACTCTCTTGAGGATGGATCAGTGGAGACTTTGACCTGAGCGTAGGGAACCAGGAAAGGCTACCTGACAGCAGAGCTGTCCCACAGTCAAGTGAGAGACCTTACCCAGTTCCCTCCTGTGCTGACAAGTCCCTGACTTTGCACAGAGTTCAACATAAACCCAGTGTCATTTCTGTAGTGATTTAATGTCACCTACGTGTGTCATGGACTAGGAAGGATGAAAGTGTACACTGCTCTTTGTGTATTTAAAGAAAACCCCTCTGTCAGTTTATTCTGTCATATGCAGTTGTGCAGAAGTATGCATCACTTCACACGTGTTAGTCCAGGGTCATGGGCACAGTCCAGGCACCCAGGCTGACCCGAAGGTCAGTTTGGCAATAGGGGCAAATGTGACTTGTCGATGGTTTATCGAAACTAGTTTGGAGGTATCAGTTGTCTGTTACATTTATGCTGAAAATCATGCGTGGTAGTCAAAATATTCCAGTATTTTCCACATGAATAAGAGATTTTGCTAATGTTGTGCCATCAAAAAGAAGAATTGCATGCTTTCAGAGGTTATAGTTTGCAACAACCATCTCTACCCCCAGGCTTCTCATATGCCCTAAAACATGTAGATGTTCTGAACATCATTTTGGATAAATTTTACAAATGAGAGCTTATAAATTAAAGGAATGCTAATGAAATCACTTGTCTGTTTTACTCGTATCAGGGTTTCTACAGTGACTGCATGTGAACAATCCCAGAAAGCTGCAACCCGAAAGCCATGGGGGTTGCACTCTTATGGCCTCTTGTCTCTTGGTGTCATGGCGTCTTGGGTGCTTTTATAAGTTAAATTCCTGGGGGCCCTTCTGTGGAAGAATGACGTGAAGTAAGACTGTACAAATTGTTATGTGTTGTTCATAACCATAGCAGCCTTCTAAAACGATAGAACTGCCTTATGCAGATTCATAGTATGGGAGCAAATCACCAGATCCTGGTGGGTTCATACTTTCACCTTTTGGTTAGCTGAAAGCTTAACTTTTGTGTCACCAGGGTTCCTCGCACACAGAAGGGTGGTTCCATGCCGCCCGGTCATCTGTGACTCATGGTAGCTCCCCTTTGTACAGCAGAGGGAACCGTGGCCCAGCCCTGCACCACCCTCATTCTGCTGTGCTTACGTCTGCGGGCCTGGTCACTGTCAGTACAGCTCTCTCAGAGCCTTACTTTTTTTTTTTTTTAATTCTTTCTGCCTCTCTGCTTTACCAAGCATGATGTCCTGCAGGGACTGGCCGCTTCTAACATGCTCATAGTATGTGAGTCGAAAATTTCACCATCCCTGTATCTAGCGAGCACTGTGTACTTTGAAGACACTTGTTTGCTCTTTTAGCAGTCCATGATATATTTGATATTCTTCATGAACACTGTGTTTCAAAGGCATCAATTCTTTACTCATTGTCAAACTTCACGTGCACACAGCACGGCTTGGGTCCTGAGTCCTCAGAGTGTCATTTTTGCTCCAACTTACAGAGGCCCTTGGCAGATAGATCCATTGCAAAATACAACATCAGGTTTCTCGTCCGCTGCTTTCATCGCTGTTGATTGTGAATCTCAGTAAAATTAAGTCCTTGACAGCTTCAGTCTACAGAGAGTGGTTAGGCGCCATGGGGTTGTGTACGACTCACAGTGACCCTATGAACAACACATCTGAACCTGGCTCTATCCTGGGCCAGCCTCACAACCTCTGACACCCTTGACTCCCTTGCAGCAGTCAGTCCATCTGGTTGAGGTCTTCCCTTCCCTCGCCATCCTCCCAGCTTCCTGAGCGTGATGTCCTCTAAGGAGTTGCCTCTTAAGTAGTACAGGTCATGTGCTGCAGAAGCAAATGTGATGACAAGAAGGAAGAAAAGGATGAATTTTTTTTTTTATCTTTTCTCAATCTTAAAAGTACTGTAGCAAAATTTGGCTTCATAATTGTGAAATAAGTTTCCCAAGGCTAAACAGCTACAAGAAGCAAGGTCAGAATTCTGCTCTCTTTTATTGCAAGGCCCATTTTCCTTCCATGCCCACGGAAGATGAAGGAGCAATTGTGAAGGTGTATCTAGCCCAGCAATCTCCACCGGGAAGCAGGGTAACAGTTAACCCAAGGCTGCTGTTGTCTGGTTGATTGCTACCCCTTGTATGCCGTTGAGTCAGAACCGACCCAGAGGGATGTCATCTCACAGGAGGAGATTGCACATCCTTCTGTGGAGCATCCGGTGGATTTGAACTGTGTGCCTTTGGGGTTGCAGCAGTTTCTTACCACTAGGCCAGCAGAGCTCCCCATTACATGTTAAGAGTTGTGCACCATCGAGTTGTAACTGACCTATAGCTGACCCTCCAGCAGGTTTTCAGGGGCAGTAATCACATGGAAGGAGATTGCGGAGCAGCTGGTGCATTTGAACCTCATGCCTTTGGGATTGCAGCACAGATTCTCACCACTAGGCCACTGCACAGTAAGATTCCCAAGGTTGTTCAAATCTTGACTAGAGCAGCTGGTAGATTATAAAACCGAGGGACCTGACACATTAACTCCAAGCCTCCTTTTGGTGTTAACCACCTTCCATAAATGCAAATCTTGTATCTGTTGGTGTGAGATGTGACCTTGTGCTATAAACTCAAGCTCACTTGTCATTGCCTCTGTTCTGACTCCTGGTCATAGCGCCCCCAACTGTTATGCAGTAGAACTGTTCCAAAGGTTTTTCTTGACTGTACTCTTCACAGCAGGTGAGCTCCATGGAGACCTAGCTGCTTGTTCTTTTGGCTGTCCACGGGATAGTCAATACTCCTCTCCAACACCACAGTTCAAAGGTAGTAATTCCAGCTCTCAGCAGCAAAGCAAGTGCTTGCAAAGACCATGGTCTGAATCAGGTGCACCTTAATCCTTAAACTGACATCATTGCTCCTAAGTAATTTGGAGAGATCCCTGACTACAGACTTTCCCAGAGCAATATGTCTCCTGATCTCCTGACTACTGGTACTGATTGTGGATCTAAGTAAGATGACAGTTTCAATCTTTTATCCATCTATCACAATGTCTCATCTCGGTCCAATCCAATTATAAGAATTTTGGTTTCCTTGATGTGGAGATGCAATCCCAATTGAAAGTTGCAGTGTTTGAGCTTCTGCAGCAAATCCTCCTCACTTTCAACAAGCAAGGTTGTGTCATCTGCATACTAAATGTTATTTATTGATGAGTCGTCTTCCAGTGCTGATACCATACTCTTCTTAGAGTCCAGTTTCTCGTGTAATTTGCTCAGCATACAGATTGAATAGGTATGGAGAAAGGATATAACCCTGATACATACTTTATTAATTTTAAACCATGTAATGTTCCCACAACAGCCTCTTGGTCTAGGTCTAGGTTTTGCATGAGCAAAATTAAGTGTTATGGGATCCCCACGCTTCTCAATCTTAACCATAATTTGTTATGATCTACACAGTCAAATTATGTGTGTTATGCTGAAGTGTTGGGGGTTTTAAAAGAAATAAAATTTTATTGCACTGTTAGTGCAATTTTAAGAGTAATTTAACTTTAGTTCTCTAAGTTTTATTTTTTTAATATGAAAAAATATTCAAAGGAAACACTCAGAAAACAGGCAACTCTGTTGGCCTAGTGGGTCAGGAGTTGCACTTCCAATTGAAAGGTACATGATTCGAATCCACCAGTCGCTCCATAGAAGGATGGACAGTCTCCTTCAATGTGATTTACTGCCCTGAAAACCTGCTAGAGAGTCAGCTGTGAGTCAGCTTGGACTCCAAGGGACACAACAACACTCAGGAAACAAAAAGAGGGGACATATCGAGGGGACACACAGAAGCTAGCCTTTAGAGGGTCTACAATGGCCAAAGGTGTGGGTTTTAGGAACAAAACAGTATTGGGATATAACCCAAAATCTCCATGAATAGATGCTGATATAAACAACTAATTGAATAAACAAATGTGCATGAAGTCTTCCCTACAGAATAATTCTAAACCACGCATGTAACCCATCCCCTACAGGAAGTGGAGACTTATCTCCTCCTCCTTTTTCTTTTAAATTTTACTATATTTTTTAAAAAGATTTACTATATTTTTGTGTGTATACCAGCAAATCAGATCTGACTGGTACAGGAAGAAATTGCCCCTCTTTCACCGGCAGAGCATCTGGTGGATTCGAACCGCACACCCCTGGGGTTGCAGTACAGCTTCTTGCCACTAGGCCACCAGAGCTCCCTATCTCCTTTCTTGAATGTAGGCTGTACTTGATTTGTTTCCAAAGAACAAAGTGTGAAAAGGGGAAATAGAAACTTTTCAGTGCAGAAACTTTGCAAGTGTTTCCTTGGTTAAGGAATCAAGGTTAGCATCAGTATTGTACTGGTGTTGGGTCCTGTCAAGTTGGGTCCAGCTCACAGCAACCCTGTGCACAGTAGAACAAAAACTACCCAGGTCTACATCATCACCTGCACAATCTGTGCACTCTGTGCCTAAGCCCCTGTTACAGCCAGGGGATCAATGCAGTCCCATTGAGACTCTCCCTCTTTCTCACGGTCTCACTGCCGTCCCAAAGGCAGGGGAGGTGGTTCAAATCCACCAGCTGTTCCCTCGGAGGAAAATGGGAATCTCCTCCTGTACAGTTTATTATTTTTTTTTAATTATTATTATTAATTCTAAAGAAAATTTAGATATTTTGGATTTCCATTCATTCACTGTTGCACTTTTCTCCCTGCCCACCTCTCCCCTCCAGTTTGTTCTTTTTTGAAAAGTAAAAGAAAAATTCTTTCATTGTTATACAATCCGTCCCCCCAGGTCCACTCCACTATGCAGCCCTCGTTCTGGACTCCTGTCATGACAAAAATACCTAATCGTATATACCCTTTAAACAGTTCTCTCTCTCTCTCTCTCATCTGTTTCAATACAGTATATATAATTTATCCCATCTTTCTCAGTTTCCCCTCCAACCCCAATGTCAGTCCCGTTTTACAATAGTGGCACTATGAAGTATTTGTCCTTTTGTGACTGCTGTGCTGTTAATTATTGCTGTGTGCCATGGAGTCTACTCCAACTCGTAGTGTCCCTGTGAACACTGTCTCTGAACCCTGCTCTAACCTGAGCCAACCTCACTGTCTCTGATATACCTGACCCTGTTGCCACAGGCACTGTGTCAATCCATCTCATCCAGGGTCGTCCTTTCCTACGCTGTCTCTCCACCCTTCCATGCATGATGTCCTTCTCCAAGGACTGGTCCCTCTTGGCAACATGCCCATGGTATATGAGATGGAGCTTTAAAATCCTTGCCTCTCAGGAGCAACCAGGCTTCACCCTCTCTGGGATAGACCTGTTTATTCTCTTGGAAATCCATGGTATGTTCAAAACTCTTCTCTAGGACCACAACTCAAAGGCATAATTATTCTTCTGTCATCCTTACTCATTACCAGCTCTTAGATGCATAGCAAGCAAATGAGAAGATCAGGGTCTGGATCAAGTGCACTTTAGACTGACATCTTGTTCTTTAGTACTCTGGAGAGGTCTCTGACAGCAGACTTTCCCAAAGCAACTCTTCTTTGATTTCCTGCTTCTGCCAAGATTGATGCAACTCTGGATGTGCCCGCCAGGTTGTGCCAAGAAATCTAGAGGACAGCTACCTGTTAACTTACTGGAAGAGATCCACATTAGTTTTTCTTCCCCAAAAAAGATGACCCAACAGAGTGTGGAAATTATGGAACAATGTCACTAATACCACATGCAAGCAAAATCTTGCTGAAGATTATCCAAAATCAACTAAAACAATGCCTTAGCAGAAAACTTCCAGAAATACAAGACAGGTTTAGAAGAGGCCATGGCACTAGGAATAGCATTATCGATGTCAGATAATGTCAGATGGATCTTGGAAAGCAGAAAGTACCTGAAGGATGTCTATTTGTGTTTTACCGACTCTTCAAAGACATTTGACTGTGTGGATCACAACAAACTGTAGCTAACATTGAGATGAATGGGAATCCCATAAAACTTGATTGCATTCATGGGAATGCAAAACTTATACCTAGACCAGGAAGTTGTTCTCCAAACAGAGCAAAGGAACACTACATGGTTCAAAATCAAGAAAGGAGTGTGTCATGAACTTAGCCTTTCTCCTTATCTTTTCAATCTCTATGTGGAACAGATCATTTGGGAGGCTGGACTATATGAAGAAGAATGTGGCATCAGGACCTGTGTTAGGCAGATGACACAACCTTGCTTGCTGAAACAGAGGAGGACTTGAAGTGTTTGCTGCACACGGTCAAGGACTACAGCCTTCAATTTGGATTGCATCTTAACACCAAGAAAACAATGATCATCACCACCACGCCAACTGGAGTATCATAGTAGATGGAAAAAAATATTGAGGTCAGTCTCCAGACTGACATTGTTGCTCTTCAGTACTTTGGAGAGGTCTCTGACGGAAAACTTTCCCAATGCAATATATCTTTTAATTTCCTGATTGCTGGTACCAAGAGTGTTGATTGTGGAGCCAAGCAAACTGAAGCTGTTAACAATCTCCGTCTCTTTACCAGCTATAATGATGATGCCATTCGGCCCATAGTGTAGCAGCTATCACGTCTGCTTTAAATGAAGGTCCTGGGTTTGAGCCCTAGTGGAACCAGAAAGTAGCCTGACTGGTACTTGTCAAAATTGTCCAAATCATGGAAAACAAAGCAAGACAGAAACTGTTACAGACCAGACAACCAGGAGGCTAAGGACAGAATGCAGTGTGGTTTCATGGACAGGTCTTAGAACAGATGAAGGACATTAGTAGATAATGATATCTAGATAGAGTCTGGAGTTTAGTTAATGACGCTGTGTCACTGTTGCTTTCTTAAAGGTGGCAGATGCACCGCGGTAATGCAAGATGTTAATGATGGCAGACAGCCAATGCTGGTGAAGTGAGAGATTGGAGTCTGGCACTTCCTGAGAAAGTTGGGAATAGAAATACTATGTGATCCAATAGTCCTACCATTTGTATCGATCTCAAACATGTAAGAACAGCAGCACATACTAACAGACACACACCCATGTTTAGTGAGACACTATTTGCAATAACAAGGAGTTGGAAACAACTCAAGTGCCATCAATGAATGAATGGCTTCAAAAATTATGGTACATTCACACACTTGAGTATTGTTCATCGCTGAAAAAACAAAATTCACGACATAAAATTCATGTGTGGATGAATCAATAATAAATTATGCTGAATGATATGTTAGTATCAGAAAGACAATTATAATCATAAGACTACTATTATTAAAAGCTAAGGAAAGGTTTATACATAAATACACTCAATATAGAAGAGTATTGAGAGTACCATGGACTGCTAGGAAAACAAGCAGATTCATCCTGGAAAGGGTTAAACCGGGCGGCTCCCTGAAGGCAAGGATTCTGAGGCTTCATCTAACTTACTTTGGACATGTAAGGAGGGAGAGGTCCTTGGAGAGGGACCTCATGCTTGGTAGGGTGGAGGGACAGCGCAGAAGGGAAGGCCCTCTATGAGGTGGATTGATTCAGTGACTGGGGTAATCGGGATGGGTGTATCGGAGACAGTGCGATTGGCACAGGACAGAGCAGAGTTTAGGGCTGTTGTACATAGGGTCGCTATGAGTCACAAGTGACTCAACAGCACATAAAACAACAACAATGGTAGGGATGATAAAGGAAGCAGAGAGGTAAAAACTAATAAATGGATAAATTGTATGAAGAGAAAGGCAATACCCAGTGAAGGATTCATTCACTCACTAGTTGCTGTGAAGTCAGAACTGACTCAGCTGATCTCCAGTGAGTTTGGAGTCTATACTCAACCCTGGAGGAGATTGCCTGTTTTTCCCACAGGGAGCCACTGGTGGACTTGAACTACCAGTGAGATGCCACCTTTGTGTTAGCAGCACATGTGGTTCAAGGCCATCCGCTTCCCCATAGGAAAAGGATGAGCGGTCTCCTCCCGTGTTATTTTAACTGCCTCTGAAAACCCACTGGAGAGTCAGCTATGCGTCAGTTCCGACTCTTAAGATACACAACAACAATCAATACTATGCAACAAAATATCTCTGAATAATTATATAAAAACTATGATTTATAAAGTCCTCAATTTTCTAAATAATGATATTTTTTAAAGATGTTAACGAAAAGAAATAGGCTAAAAAGTCTAAGGTACTACTTTTGCATCCTATCTGCAAATCTCACACTTGTAAAGCAAAAAGAACTGAAATAAGTATTTCACACCCATGTTCATTGCAGCTTTATTCATAATATCAAAGAGTTGGAAACAACCCAAGTGCCCATCAACAAACTAATGGATAGAGAAGCTGTGGTATAGTCACACAATGAAATACTATTCTTCACTGAAAAAACAAGGAATTTATGAAATAAATTTATTTATGAAATAAATGGGTGGCCCTGGATGACATTATGCTAAGTGAAATATCTTAGTCACAAAGGGACAAATACTGCATAATGCCACTGTTGTAAAGCAGGACTGACATCGAGGTTGAAGGGACTCAATAAAAGAGGCAATAAACAAGGTATACTGCGTTGAAACAGATGAGAGAACTGTTTGAAAGGAATAGATGATTAGGTATTATTTTCATGATAAGAGTCCAGAATGAGAGCTGCATGGTGAAGTGGACTGGGGCGGGAGTAATTGTATAACAATGAAAGTTGTTGGTTTATGATTTTGGGGTTTGTTTTTTTTTTTACTTTTCAAAGAGAAAAACCAAGTTGGGGGAGGGGTGGGCAGGGAGGAAAAAGTACAACAATGAATGAATGGAAATCCAAAGTCTCTATAAACTTTCATCGAAATTTTGGTTATAAAAATTTATAGAAAAATAAAAATCATGCTATTGTAAGAAAGAAAGAAGTAAGTATGTAAATAGCATGTGACCTGCAGCACCAGCCAGTGACGTTAATCCTGGTGGTTTTAGTGCTGAGCGATTGCATCACCGATGCAAAGGTGCATGATTCAATCCGATCCAGCGCTGCTGTGTGGGAGGAGAATGGGCAGTCCCCTCTCCTGTGACTTACTGCCTCTGAAAACGCAGTCAGAGGTCAGGTGTGGGTGGGTTCCAGCTCGATGTTACCTAACAACAGTTGTAGTTAGGCACAGTTGACTGGGTCATGATTCACAGTGACCTCCTAAGAGCTGAAGGAGACCCAGCCTGACTATGTCATCCTTAACTGTCTCCACTGCCCCAGGCCTTGTTGAAGTCACTGTGTTAATACATGTTGTGGAGGGTCTTCTCTTTTTTAAATGATTGAATCTTTAAGTCTTACTCTGCCAGCGTAGCGTTTTCCACCAACTCAGGGAGTGGAAACTTTGACAGGCTTCACGATTTTTTTGCTCAGGTGCTGGAGCAGCCATTGCCATCTTTTGAGGTGCTTGTTTAGCCTTTGTTGCTTCCTTGGCCGCCCTGCTAGCCAGTTCTCATTGAGCCTTTCTAGCTGCAGATTTTTTAAATTCCTCTTAGCCATTGTATCAGCAAGAGAGGCACCAATGAGGGCTGTCTGGAATTTAACAGCACAGTGGGTTCTTTTTCCTTTCTTATAATTGGCCTTTTTTTGTGTTTTCTTCTATAGAGGACAGTCCAGTTTATCTGCCATGGGTTCCTTTTGGAAAGGAATGCCAACTCACATTTTGCATTAGGAAACTGGCACCTTCGGCTCTGGCCTCCTGTGCAAGGCTAGGTCTTGTCCCCACTGCAGCTGCACAGCTCAACCTTCATGGCCGCGACTTCAGGGGAAGAGGGAAGACAGCGAAGAAAGCTGAAGGATCCCCTTGTCCTTCACCAGTCCTCCACTGTGTAGCACGTCCTCTCCAGGAACAGGCCCTGTCTGAGAACCTGCTCTCTGAAGCCTGATGATGGAGGCGGGTGGTTGGGTTTGTGGCCTCTCCTGGCCTTGCAATTCGTTTCAGTGACACTAGGTGGCGGTGCGTGCTGACAGTGGGGCCCAGCCAGGCCAAGACGGGGAGAGGCTTAAGTAAGTGGCCTGACACCGACTTCTGCACAGCCTGGAACACCTGTCAAGCCTTTATCTGGAAAAGGAGTTAAAATGCACACTCAATTTCAAAGGGCAACTTCCTCTGAAGGTTCACAGCACCGCTTAGAAGCTTCTAATCAGCTGTCAGAGAGGCCTGGCCCCAGCTAAGGGATCAATCGCAGTGTAGGCCGGTGGGAAGGTCTGCCCGTGGTGATTCTATACTTCATTTCCAGTCAGAGCGCCTGGCAAAATCAGAATCCACATAGTTCCCAACTCAGCTTCTGAAAGTGTCTCCACAGAAAAAGAGAATGCAATAGCACGCGAAACCCTGCCTCTGCCTTTGGGTCCCTGCCCTGCCCCCCCCCCCACTTTAACTCTGTCTTTACATGGGTGGTGCTTTGTGTCCTCCAGCCAGAACCAGCTCATAGCTGACTCTCTGGTAGATTTTCAAAGGCTGTAAACCACAAGGGAAGAGATTGCCCATTTTCTCCCATGGAACTGCTGGTGGATTTGAACTGCTAACGTTGGGGTTGGCAGCATAACCCCTTATGTACTAAGCCACTGGAGCTCTACAAGTGTTAGCTGTCTTATGGCCATGGGTGAGCAAGGACGATCCTCCCCGCTTGGAGCCCTGAGGTGACTGCAGCCCTGTCATACCTGGACGGTCATTAGAAAGATCCTAAGTCAGGACCCCCAGCTAAGTGTCTTCCAGAGTCCTGATCGATGGAAGCTGAAATAGTAACGGTTTCACACACTGTTAGGTGCCTTCGAGTGTGACCCACAGTGACCCGGTGAACAACAGATCTAAACCCTGTCCTGTCCTGGGCCGTCCTCACAACCTCTGACACACTGGAGCCCACTGCTGCAGTCACGGTGTCAACCCGTTTGGTTGAAGGTCTTCCTCTCCCTCACTGACCTTTCTAAGCATGATGTCCTTCTCCAAGAAGTAGCCTCTCCTAGCAACATGCCTATGTGAGAAGAAGCTTTATCTTTGTCTCCACAGAACACTCAGGCTGTGCTTTCTCCAAGAGATATTTGTTTGTACTTTTGGCAGTCCATGGGATATTTCACCCAGTAAATTATGAGATCATTTTCTGTACTGCAGTATAGAAAACACAACTGGCACTTGTTAAGTACTTTTTCTATTATAGCAAGTGTGAGTAGTGACCCTTCAGTGGTAGAATTCTCACCATCAACCTCGGTTAATTCCTGACCAGTTTACCTCGTACACAGCCACCCCCAGTCTGGCACAAGTCTGTGTGTTATTAAAATGTGTGAGACACAGTGTTGCCATCCTGATTTCCGAAGAACGTGCCCTCTGTCCTTTTTTTTTTTAAATTATTATTCTTTTTTGTGCATTGTACCGTCAAATCAGAACTGACTGGTATAGGAGAAGATTGTCCCTCCTTCTCCAGCAGAGCATCTGGTGGATTCGAACTAGGCACATCTGGGATGGCAGTGCAGCTTCTTGCCACTAGGCCACCAGAGCTTCCCGTCCTCTGTCCATTTTTCCAAAGCAGATTTGCTAATTCTTCTGTCAGGCCAAGATATATTCAATATTCTTTACCGGCATTGTCATTCAAAGGCAGCGTCTGTTCTTCTCTCGTCTGCCTTTCAATGTCCAGCTTTCACATGCATGTATTGTTATGTTGTCGACTGGGAACCGACCCGTGGCTGACCCTACAGCTGGTTTTCAGAGGCAGTACATCACATGGAAGGAGACCGACCGTCTTTCTCCGGTGGAGCAGCTGGTAGATTTGAACTGTGCACCTTTGGATTGGCACTGCAACTCCTTACCACTAAGCCACAAGAGCATATGAGGTGACTGGAAATATCATGGCTTGAGTCAAGTGTACCTCAGTCCTCAGGGTCTTTAACATTTTAGAGACATACTTGACAGCAGATTTGCCCAATATCCAGCATGTCAAGAGAGTAAAAACCCTGGAGAGGGTGAAACCAAGTTGCTCCTTAGAGGCAAGGATTCTGAAGCTCCATTCGACATAATCTGGGCATGTTGCCAGGAAGGGCTAGTCCTTTGGAGAAGGATATTCATGCTCGGAAAGTTGAGGGACAGTGGCAGAGGAAGACCCTAGATGAGATGCATTGACATAGTAACTAGTGAAATGGGAGTAGGTGTGTTGGAGACAGTGAGATTGACTCAGGACAGGGCAGATTCAGACCTATTGTACATATGGTCACTATGAGTCACAAGTGACTCGACAGCACATATAAACAATAATCTGTGTTGAAGGCTAATAAAGTCTTAGAGCTTCATCAGTAGGTGCTTCTGGTCCTCTTCACTTTGAACAAGCAAGAGTCTATCATCCGCATACCCCAGAATGTGAACGTGTTTTCCTGCAGTCCAGCTGATATAATCTAGCTTCTTAGATTATTTGCTCAACATACAGATTGAATAAATATGTTAGAAAGACGTAGCCTGACACACATCTTTTCTGATTTTAAACCATGCAGTATCATTTTGCTCTGTTTTTATGACTGTTGCTTGGTCCGTGTACAGGTCGTGCTTAGGCACAGCTAAACTTTCTGAAATCCCTGCTGTTTGTAATGCTACCCATAATTTGTCATGATCCATACAGGTAAATGTCTCTACATAGTCAATAAACACAGGTAAACATCTTTCTGGAAGGAATTCTTTGGTTCCAGTCCAGATCCCTGTGTCATCAGAAGTGGCATCTCTCTTTCCAAGTCCTTGTCAGACTGCAGCTTGAACGTCTGGCAGAATTACCTTGAGAAGAATTTTATCTGCATGTGACCTTAATGCTCTTGTCTGATGATTTTTGCCCATCCTAAAGAAAGGTGATCTGAAAGAAGAAGAGATGCTGGAACCCTCAGAGGCTGTACTCAGTCAATAGGCTTGTAACTTCTGCTTTCTGTTTTAGCTTTAAATGGCAATATTCCTCTATTAGATTCTGGCTTAAAAGAAAAGCAAAACAAAACAAGACCCTCTCCATTATTTCTGCTTTACCTTGCCATTGCCTTGTCACTATTTAAGGCTTCCGTGTGTCGGAGTAATACATACAGGGCTGTCCTTTGTCCATTCTAAACGCCCTATATTTTATAACCAGCATGCACTTGTTTCTAGAGCAGTCTGTAAGTGCCTGGAAGCTTCCTCTCACTGCCCTCTGACCTGGTCTCCCTCCCTTCTGGTTACCCTTTTAAGAGAAGCCCCAATACTCTCTTGTGCCTGCTTGCTTCCGCTTTCAAAGAAACTAGGCCCTCCCTATGTAACGAGAATCTTGGAAGCCTGCGCTCTTTTCGCCCTATGTATTCCATTTGTAGAAAGAGATCTTAAGGAATTAACTAAGGACGTCCACAAAGAATTGACTAAAAAGAGATTTTCCTTGTGGAATATTTTGTAACTTAGTGGAGAAGGAAACGACTATAAATGATATCTGCTAGATTGAATAAATTATACAGTGTCCAATAAACTTTGCATCCATAAAAATGAAATTGTGGTGGGTTGAATCATATACAGTTTCTGGTTTTGAAGGTCAAAGCCTGTTGACTAACCATTTAAGACCAAAAGGGCAATCTTTTCCCAGAAACAAAGTTCCCAGGAAATAACGTTTCCAAGAACAGGCAGAGGCAGGAAAGAAGGGCAACTGGAAATGGGAAATCCTGGGGGGAAACGGGAAAAAGGCTGTCTGTCCCGCTGCGGGGACCACAGCCAATGCCACGGAGAAAAAAAGTCTGTCGTTTGTTGGATGGAAAACGAATGTGAGCTGTAAACTTGGACCCAAATAAAGAAATGTTCGTAAACTAACCAAAGAAACTTGTTGCCCATCATTAATTTCTATGGTTCAAATAGGATTTGTGGAAGAGATGTTTACTGATATGTTTACCTATTTGGGGCAGGGGTGTGGGGGACCAGGGAGTAACACTATTTATAAACCAACCTCGTCTTTGTGTTTACAGATACATGTGGAATCCCCTGCCCTGAGTCTGCCCTGACTCACAGCACCCCGGGGTTCTGACTAGAGCGGCCCCAGGTGCCGTTCTGCTGTTTCTGATGGTGGGTGCAAAGCACCAACCTCTCAGTTAACAGCCTAAATGCCTAACTGACTGCACCACCAAGGCTCCTTACAGATCCCTATACATAGACTCAGATAAAGAAAGACTGGTGAGAGCATACGTCAGAAGTTAACAGTAGCCACATTTCATCAGCGGAATTATGGGCAGTGTTACTCTCTTTTTTTTAAAAAAAACCCTCTGTTTTTCTCCAAGGAAATCAGTTCCACAGTTTGGAAGTGAAGGTGTCGATGGGGCCACCCTTTCCCTGAAGGCCCCAGTGGGGTCATCTCCTTCCAGCTTCTATTCTGCCAACATGGCTTGTGTCACATCTCCCCCAGTCTTTAAGGTCACACATCTCTCCGTGTTTGCATGGCCTTCTGTGCCCGGGCCGAAACTCCCTCTGCCTTCCTCCCATAAGGCCTCCTGTGATTGACTGCAGTGCCCTCCTGGATTCCAAACCCCACTGCTTCTGAGTGGGTTCTACCTGATGGCAGCCCTGCAGGACCGAGTGGGCTCAGCCCGAAGGACTGTCGAGGCTGTGCTCTACGGGAGCCAACGGCTTCCTCCTCCTCCTGTGGGGTCTTCTTGAACCGCTAACGTTTTGGTTCACAGCCCAACACTTCGCCCACTACGCCTCCAGTGCTCTCCTTTTAGTTAAACCAGGGTAATTTCCCCCATCTCAAAATCACATCTGCAAAGATCCTCTCCCCAGGAAAGTGTCATTTACAGATTTCCAGAGACCATGACCTGGTATCTTTGGAGACCACCTCTCAGTCCACCACACTGTTTCCAGGCCACACTCTGACACTGCCTTCATGCCTCCTGGAAGTTCTCTGGGAGTGGGGAGAAGACACTTTTGGCTGGCAGTGCTCTCTGAAGGGACGCAAACTTTTACATCCTCACTCTTGGGTCAGTTCCATTTCTTCGGCATTTGCCCACATCCCACAAGTGTGCTCGCTCTCTCCGCAGCAGCTGACGCACGCCCTCCCCTTGTTCTGGTAGCCTTAGACTTTTGTCTTTGACTGTCATTTTGGACGCGTTTCATGTGGAAATAGATAAACATGTGTGTGCAATAGACAGTGCTTCACCAAATGTCTCTCCAGTCATTTTTAAACATTTGTACAAAGAGCTCTATTGCATCCCCCATTTGCTGTAATGTTAATGTGCTTGTTTTCAAAATATTATTATACAGCAGATAAATAGGAAGATCGCTGAAATTCAGACCCCTTATCCAAATGCGAGTGTTTAATTTTGGATCTACTCGCATCACTTTTAAAAAGCATGTTGCAAACGTTATATAACCTTTTTGACTCGATGTATTTTAACAGCAATTGAGTAATGGGATTTTCCATTAAAAAAAATGGAAATGTGCTTGTAATACTAATATCACACCTGACAAAAGTGTCAATAATGACTTGTTAGGTACCATCAAGTACAATTTATAGTGACCCCATGATGTGACAGTCGTGATAATGGGTACCCATGGTGAACAGTGTTGGCTGGAGCTTCCCGACTAAATCAAGCCTGGAAGCAGGAGCGGCATCCACTTCTGAAATGGCTTGCCTCCGGAATCTCTATGTATGAACAGTGCTCAGACTGTTCGTTCATAGGGTCGCTATGAGTCGTCTACGACTCAACGGCACCAAACAACAACAACAACAACATGAACAAAAAGACCTGAACCCTGTTCTATCCTGCGCCATCCTCACACTTCCTGACACTTCACCGACCCTCCACCCTGCCCAGCATCATGTCCCTCTCCAAGGACTAGCCCTTCCTAGCAACCTGTCCAAAGTATGTGAGGTGAAGCCTCATCCTCTCCAAGACATAGCTCTTTGTTCTCTTGGCCGTCTGTGGGATGTTCAGTGCTCTTCTCCAACACCACACTTCAAAGGCATCAATTCTTTTCTGTCATCCTTATTCATTGTCCAGCTCTCAGATGCATAGTAAGAAATTAGAAAGACCATGGCCTGAATCAGATACACCTTAGCCCTCAAACTGACATCATCACTCCTTAGTAATTTGGAGAGGTCCCGAGCTGATGATTTTCCCAGTGCAATGTGTCTCCTTATTGCCTGACTGCTGGTCCCAACCCTCCATCACCCTCCACCAATGAAGAAGAATGAACACATTTACGTTGTGGTGTTGGCAGAGTGCTGACTATCCCATGGACTGCCAAAAGAACACGCCAATCTGTCTTGGAGGAAGTGCATTCAGAGTGCTCCTTAGACGTGAGGACGGTGAAACTTGGCCTCACTCACTTTGGGCCTGTCACGAGGGACCAGTCCCTAAAAGCAAACACAAACATGCTGGGAAAGGTAGAGAGTCAGTGGGAGAGAGAACAACCCTGAATGAGACGGATTGACACAGTGACTGGACAGATACAGTGACCGTAACAACGGGCCTAGCATGGTGGAGACAGTGAGGACGGGACACGGTTCCCATCTGCTGTCCATCAGTCACTATGCGTGGACTCATGGTCAACTCAGGGGCACCTAACAGCCACATGAGTCTTTTTTTTTTC
>NW_006399752.1:41794184-41802554 GCF_000299155.1 Elephantulus edwardii
CGCGCTGCGTCGCCCTCGCGCTGCGTCGCCCTCGCGCTGCGTCGCCCTCGCGCTGCGTCGCCCTCCATGAGTCTTAAACAAGGAGCCCACCTACCTGTACAGAAAATGAAAATCATTCTTCCACACTCTCCCTGCCTGTCTTCCCAGCTGGTGCTGCACAGCCGAGTGACCTGGGTTTGGCCAGTGGAGTAAATTCACACGGGATTTGGGCTCTAGAGGGGAGAAAGTAAAGCAGTGTAGTGGTGGCGGCTGCTTTGAGCCAGGCATGTGCTGTGTCAGCTTTGCTGCAGTAACAGACAATCCCAAATCTCTGTGGCTCCTGTCAGGGAAGGGGTACCTTTCCCTCAGAAGTGTGTGCATCAGTCTTCTTTCTTCTCATGTCCATTCATCCCTCAGTCCTCTCCCTTCCGCTTTCTGGATTTTATCCTCATCAGATGTGCTCCCGTGGGCTCAGTGTGGCTGACACCCAGCTAGCTGCTGGCATGCACTGTGTGATCTGTCCATTGGCTGCACGTTGTACTACAGCTGTACTACAGCTGTGAGTTCAGTTCCAGGCTCACGGGACGGTTAAGGTCATACATAGTCTTGGTGGTTCTTTTAACGACTAATCAATTCAATTCATTATTTGTCGGGCAGTAACCATGTTGGTTTGTCAGGTCTGTCTGCCTGTGCATTGTAGATTGATGCCTGTGGTTACTGGTAATGTAGGGCCGTGGGTGATGGTCTTTAGTCTGTGGAATAGCTCTGGGTGGATGGTGGCTTGGCTCTTTTCTGCTGGGCTCTGAGGGACTTGGCTGTAGACTGGATTTGGGTCTGCACTGCATGTCTTATTCTACAAGGAACAGCAGCTGGTGGAGTGTGTTCTTCTCCTGGCAGGCGGCAGGGATGCACGAACACACAGAAACACAGGATGGTCCTCAGAATCTCTGGGAGGAATTGACAGATTGTCTCTGTGTCCAGATTCCATTGGCCAGTACAAGTCACATGACCAAACGCAAAGCCTTGGGGCAGGTGGTATATTCCCCTCACAGGGAAGTACTGGAGAGAAGGACGTCTCGCTGAAAAATAACCTGTCAACACCTCAATGAGAGATGGCAGTGGAGTCCTCATCGATCTGATTCTGGCAGCAACTCCTCTCTCTGTTTCCGCCCAATTCCTGATCTTGGTTCTGGCACTGGGCCTGTGAGACACCCAAAAGCCTTTGGTGAATTCTTGTCCATTTACATCAGCCAGAGTAGACCTCTGTGGTTTGTAACCCAAGAGCCCTGAAGGAGACCTATTAGTTGTTTTGCGTGGCTAGCTGGTGTTAGCCAAGTCTTCCTCTTCCACAGCCCCAAAACTACTAAGCTACTTCATCCTGGGCCTGGGGCCTGAGAGCCAACTTTCCAAACTCCTTGGCCAGCCAGGCTTCCCAATGTGTTCAGTCCATATAGAGAATGGGCAGGAGGGGGGCATGATATATTTCCTGCTTCTGGACTTTACAATCCAGTTGTCCTGGCAACAGTGGCTGGAGCCTCCAGGCTCTTTGAACACCTTCTGAAGATGCTTCAGGGTGCTGGCTCAGGTGTGCCAGCTACAGGTGGGCAGTGCCCCGATGCAAGGGTGGGCCCTGTGAGGGTTAAGGTGGTGTCAACTTGACACCCTGTGGCTCTCTGGTTTGGTGGTTGAGATGTGGTCATTCGCTTGATGACGTTTTCTCTGAGCAGTTGACTGTTGAGGGAGCGTTTCCGAGAGGGTAAGGCTCACATTGAATATACAGGGAAGTCTGGTACAGCGCCGGCTTTCAGCTTGATCTCAATCTTGCATCACCTCTTTGATTCCTGAACCAGTATTTTGCCATATCGGCCTACTTTGGCCGATACATAAGAATATATAGATGTGCGTATATAGATTAGATTAGATAGATAGATAGATAGATAGATAGATAGATAGATAGATAGGTAGGTAGCGGTTGTGTATGTATAGATAGATAAGGTAGATGATAGATATATAGACAGATATATAGATAGATAAGATAGATAGATAGATAGGTAGATATAGATAGTTTTTCTTGATTGCCTTTGCGTCAGCAAGACTCATAGCAATCCCATGAACCAAAGGTCTAAAGCCTCTTCACAACTATGAGCATTTCTCAAAGTTCATAGAGTTTCCGGAGACATGTTGTTTAGGAAGTGGATGCCACTCCTACTTCCATATATACACGGTGATGGTAGTGTGGACCCATTGCTGACCTTTCGGCAGGTTTTCAGAGGCAGTTATTTGCACAGGAGGAGATTGCCAATCCTTCCATCGAGCACCTGGTGGATTTGAACTGGATAGCTTCAGGATTGCAGTGCAGCTTCTTAGCACTAGGCCACCAGATATATAGAGAGAGATATATGTTTAGATATCTCTCTATATGTTGTTGTTGTTTTGTACCATCAAGTCAGGACAGATCCATAGCTGAACCTCTGGCAGGTGGGTTTTCCGAGGCAGTTAATCGCATGGGAGATGAGTCATCCTTCTCCCATGGAGCAGCTGGTGGATTTGAACTGCGTGCCTTCGAGATTACAGCACAGCTTCTTGCCATTAGGCCACCAGTGCTCCATGTGTATATATATGTCGTAAGCTGCTCCACAGGAGAAAGGTGGGCAATCTCGTCCCGTGGGATTAAACTGCCTCTGAAAACCCACTGAAAGGTCATCTACGGGTCAGTTCCAACTCAGAGGTACACAAAAAATATATATATTCATTGGTCTTGTTTCTCCAGAGACTCCAGCCTCAGATACACCCTGACTGGTAAGTGTCCCCAGTCAGGACCTCCAGTTTGTATGTCATCCCCACAGAGACCTCCCCCAGTCCCTGTCCGGGGAGACCATCATGTCCGTTGCGTTCTCAGATCCTGGAGCCTTTCTGGAAGGTGCTCGTACCATGTGGTCAGACAGCTAGGCTGTCCTTATTCCTGCTCAGTCGTCCCTGGCGACAGCCTGACTCTATCCTGTTGGCAGATGACAGAGGCCATCCCTGAGACCCGGACATCCCCTGCTGAAGGCTGGGTGGAAGCTGGTGAGCTGGTGTGCTGCTCCTGGCTGGCACGAGGGCCTCACCTGCCCCCCACTCCCATAATCCACATACAGAGGCCCCACGCTCTTGTGTTTCCCGGTGGACACTCACGGCCAATAACACTGGCCAGTGAATCATTAGCTGTTGAAAAACTGGTTCCTCTCCATGAGGACTGGCAAGGCTCACTCCTGTCACCACCGGAGAAAGGGTACGCTGGCCCATGTGTATGGTGGGATTATCCCGGAAAGGAAGCTCCCTGCTGAAGTTGTAGTGACTCCTTCGGAGGAAAAGAAAAACAATATTTGAATTCGTATATTTAAGAAGTTCATATTCTGCCTGTTGTTGCTATGTGCCATTGAGTCGTTTGCAACTCATAGTGACCGTATGTACAACAGCCCTAAACCCTGCTCTATCCTGTGCCAATCGCATTGCCTCTGACACACCCATCCCGATTACCCCAGTCACTGAATCAGTCCACCTCATAGAGGGTCTTCCCCTCCTGCGCTGTCCCTCCACTCTACCCAGCATGATGTCCCTCTCCAAAGACCTGTCTCTCCTCACAACATGTCCAAAGTATGTCAGACGAAGCCCCAGAATCCTTGCCTCTAAGGAGCACCCTGGTTTAATCCTCTCTGCGATGAATCTATTTGTTTTCTTGGCAGTCCATGGAACATTAATTTAAAAATTAATTAAAAGAAATATTAAAATGTAGACACAAAGTAAGGACTTCCAGTTAACAGCATTACATTAACATGATCTCCACCCTCTGGCTTCAGGTCGGTCCCAACATGTAGCAGCTACATCATTAGCCCTGCAGGGCGGAACAGAGGCACCCCGAGGGTTTCCAGGTTGGGGGTGCACAGAAGCAGAACTGGGCACCTTCAGGTTAACAGCCAGACATTTAACCACCGCCGCAGGGGGCTCCTCGTCTAACATGATGGATGATGTTCTCCGAGGCTGAATCCCTGTGAGTCACTGGTGGTATTTGGCTCAATGGACAAAGATGTTTTTGCAACTTCTTTTTTTTTTTTTTTAGTCACTGACATAATCAGAATTGCTTTTTTTTTAAGTCCTTTTTTTGAAATAAATTTTTTTATTTTAATTGTCATTTTAACAAAAATTTACAGAAAAGTTAGATTTTCATTCATTCATTGTTGCACATTTTAACACTCTCCCTCCCTTCCCCCTCCTCAAGCCGATCTCTTTTTTTTACTAGTTTATTTACAAAATTCTAATACAAATTAGAACAAATTCTTTCAATTTCCCTCACCACCCCGCATGAAATTGTACAATCCAATGATTAATCCCCTCTTTCCCCTGCACATCCATAAGCCTCTGCTTTCAGCCTCTCTCATGCCTCCTGGATCCTTATACTCATTCTACAATAACGGTCTTATACAATATTTACCCTTGTGAGACTGAGTTACTTCACCCCGCATAATGCTCTTCAGTCCCTCCCACATTAGGTAGTAATTTACAAAATCATTGCTCCTGCGTGCTGCATAGTATTCCATTGTGTGAATGTACCATAACCTCTCAATCTCATTGTGGTTGGACATCTGAGCTGTTTCCATGTTCTTGCAATGGTGAATAATGCTGCTATGAACATTGGTGTATGGGGAGCTCTGGTGGCCTAGTGGCAAGAAGCTGCACTGCAATCCCAGAGAAACACGGTTCGAATCCACCAGATGCTCTACCGGAGAAGGAGGCGCAATATCCTCCTGTACCAGTCAGATCTGATTTGACGGTACACACACACAAAATAATTAAAAAAAAAAAAAGAACATTGGTGTATGAATCTCAGTTTGTGCCTCAGTGCTCATATTCTCAGGGTATATTCCAAGTAGTGGAAGAGCTGGGTCATATGGAATTTCTATGGTCAGCTTTCTGAGAAAACTCCAAACTGCCTTCCAGAATGATTGCACCATTTTACAATCCCACCAATAATGTATAAGAGTTCCTTTATTGCCACATCCTCTCCAACATCTATTACTTGCTGCCCTATTAAACTTTGCCACTCTTACTGGAGTGAGATGGTACCTCCTGGTGGTTCTGATATTTATCTCTCTTCTCACCAGTGATTTGGAGCATTTCTTCATGTGTCTGTTTGCCATTCGAATATTATTTCAGTCCTTTTTAACCACCTATGTGTTATTTTAGCAGAGCTTGGGAGAAGAGTGGGCCACTCCTCCGGTGTGGTTTCCTGCCTCTGAAAACCCACTGAAGGGTCAGTTATAGGTCAGTTCTTACTCATCGGCACACAGCAACAACAACAACTGGTAGCCCAGTGGTAAGGAATTGCACTGTCCACGCAAAGCCATGCAGCCTCCTCCCAAACAACTCACCACCTCTGAAAACCCACCGGAGGGTCAGCCGTGGGCCGGTTCTGACATGACCGTCCACAGCACAACAACACGTGTTATTTTAGTGAGGCAACACATTGAATCCTATCTCTCCAAAAGGGAAACCAGAAGGATGTTAAAGGAGCTCTGGTGGCACTGCGGTTAAAGTGCTTGGCTGTCAGGTGCGAGATCAGCTGTTCAGACCCACCTCTGTGAGAGACCGATGGGCAGTCCGCTTCCATAAAGGTTACGGCTTTGGAAAATCTATGAGGCGGCTCTGCCCTGCCCTATGGGGTCACTATGAGTTGGACATCAACTTGATGGTACAGAACAACAACATTCCGTTAACATTTCCTTGCTTATTAACTGCTGTCCTCACTGCTCTGTACTCTATTCAAGTCGGCTGGGAAGGAGACGCGAGCTTCACAGCTGGCCTCCTCTCAGGACTAGAGTTCCCTC
This sequence comes from Elephantulus edwardii, assembly GCF_000299155.1. Lineage (NCBI taxonomy): Eukaryota > Metazoa > Chordata > Mammalia > Macroscelidea > Macroscelididae > Elephantulus > Elephantulus edwardii. The sequence continues at coordinate 41,800,028 of NW_006399752.1, forward strand.
ATCTTTGTCTGTTTGAATTCAAGTGACATGTTTGCCGCGATGACTCAGCTCCCTGGTTTGTCTACAACGAGCATGGCTTTAACCAAAGTGTACACTCGGCCTTCAAAGTCAAGAAGCAGTGCCAGGCTCCAGGGTGATCCTTCAAGGAATCCAAAAATGAAAACACCAAACTCTATACTCCTAGTGCAGTTCCTGGACATCTCGGGAAGCTGTCCACAGCCCCTATTTGGACAACCCAGCCCTGAGTTCCATGGTGAGAGGATTAGGGTGAACAGAGAGCTCTCAGAGACTGCACGGGTGGGCCCTGGGGGTCACTGTGAATCTGCGGTCACTGTGACCTGCAGAAGCAGCCTGGATGGCAGGAAGAGTGGGTGGGTTTCTGAGGACAGGCGAAGACACCTCTCATAGGAGTGAAGAAGAGGGGACCTCGCCCAGAAGTGTTGTTACTTACAATATCGAGTCAGAACCGATTCACAGTTGACCCTCCAAGTGGGTTTTCAGAGGCAGTAAATTGCACGGGAGGAGACTGACCATTTTTCTCCTATAGCGGAGCTGGTGGATTTGAACTGCATGTGTTCGGGTTGGCAGTGCACCTCCTTACCACTAAGCCACGAGAGCTCCTTCCAAGCAGGCTGGTACAAATGCTGGCAAGATGGGACTCTTTCTTCTGCAGGTGAACGACAAAAGGTGCATGATTGCCCTTCCACAGCATTTGCGTGAATCATGAGCTTCACGTGTCTTGTAAAAGATGAGAATTAACACATTCTTCAAAAAGAATAAAAAAACAACCAATCCAGAGCATGTTTTTCTGGGGCATTCCTTCCTGCACTGCCATACCTTTTACTTTTTTTTAACATAAGTGTGCATTGCTTTTAGCCTTCAAGCTATTTAAATGATAAAAAAGTGCCTCCATCTCACAAACTTTGAGCATGTTGCCAAGAGGAACCAGTCCTTGGAGAAGGACATCATGCTTGGAAAGGTGGAGGGTCAGCGCAGGAGAGGAAGACCCGGGAGGAGATGGATTGACACAGTGACTGGGGTAATGAGGACAGCTGAGCCAGAGACAGTGAGGTTGGCTGAGGACAGGGCAGGGTTCAGAGCCACTGTTCAGTGAGTCCCTATGAATCGTTTTCCCCACGAGGGCACATAACAATAACAGCAAGGCTCCAGGACCAGTGCTGCAGTAGAGTTGATTGCAATTACATATCCTGGGGCCAGCTAGATGGTGCAAATGGTTAAATGCATGACTACTAGAGCAGTCTGCCTAGTGGACAGAAAGCCATGCTTCCAAGCCAAAGGTGGGTGACTCTACTCCACGGCCCTCAGGCCTGCCTTTAATTGTTTTTGGTGAAACATTCTTCTAGGTCGTGTAACCACGGTCTGTTCACTTACTGTACAGAGGTAACTCGTGGTTGCTGTGAAGCCAAACATGGTGACAGTGATGAGTCAAATGCGATAATGGTCACCCATGGTGGACAGTGTTGGGTGAAGCTCCCCGGCTTGGAAGTAGGAGTGGCATCTACTTCCATAACTTGCCTCTGGAAACCCTATGAACCTGGAGAAAGGACGAAAGTTATACAGGTGTCCAGGATTTTCGTTCATAGGGTCGCTATGAGTCACCTACGAGTGGACACTTAATATCAACAACAACAAGAGGTTACCGGTTCAGACCACCCAGCGACATCTCGGAAACAGGTCCCGAGAGGTCACAGCCCACGCGGCTCTCCTCCCCACACGTGGGGTTGTCATGAGTCTGAAGTGAATCAATGGTAACTAACAACGACAACACAGGTAGGGCTTTTGTGTTTGAAAGGTTGATAAGAGCCCTTGATTCGACCGTCACTCACAGCCTGACCCTCTGAGGAGCAGATCTGAGCCTTGTCCCATTTTGGTCCATACCTACATTCAAGCCCGCTGTTGCAGTCAGTGTCAGTCCATCTCGTTGAAGGGCTTCCTCTCTTTTTCTGAGCCTCTAATTTTCCCAGCATGATGTCCTTTTCCAAGGACTGGCACCCCTCACGAGAGGACCAGAGTGTGGGAGATGAAGTTCTCAGTCCTTGCCTGTAACATCACCCTGATGCCAGGCTGGCTTAAGAATTGTCTAGGTGATGCGTGTGGTAACTCACTATCGGAGAAACTACCAGGCAACTTAAATCAGTGTGACGCTAAGCTTGTGCTTTTCTCATCATCCTGAGGTGGAAGGAAACGAGGGTGGGACAAGAGAAAGCTCGTGGGGAAGGAACAACCGAAATGCTGAAACGCTGAAGGTGATGAGAGAACATGGTCTGGGTGGGTTTGTCGCCAGCAGGTCGAGGCTCAGTTCTGCCGCTCACAGAGCAATGCTGGACACACTTTGGATCCCTGTTGGCTTCAATGTCTTAGTCGTAAAATGAGTGATTCTTCTGTGTGCTCCTCCTCCGGTGTCGTCTCACACACATACACACACACACAAAGTCACGGAGAGACAAGTGTGTAACACACATACACACACACTGTCACTGAGAGACAAGTGTGTAACACACACACA
>NW_006399752.1:41802724-41822156 GCF_000299155.1 Elephantulus edwardii
GACAAGTGTGTAACACACATACACACACACTGTCACTGAGAGACAAGTGTGTAACACACACACAAAGTCACGGAGAGACAAGTGTGTAACACACACACATACACACACACTGTCACTGAGAGACAAGTGTGTAACACACACACACACACACACACACACACACACACAATTATGTGAATCCAAAGATTCAGTGTCCCACCAAAAATGTTTTTTGGCATCATAAAATTCTAACAGAGCTGCCTGAATCCAGAACTGAAAAGATGTCAGTGAGCTGAATTTTAAGTGCCTTGAAATGATGTAGCTCTGAAATAGTCTCATTTCAAGATATCATTTAAATCTTGTGGGGTGACTGATTATTGAAATACTGCTGTTCCATCCCCACTAATGAGGAAATGCTTAATTTCTAAACTGAGGGGACCCTGGATCGGATAGTATCTGTGAGGTTGCCACAGGGTGGCGCTATGTCAACAGGTAAAGAGAAACCCTTCAAGTGGTGCTGGAAGTGCTGGGGTTGAAAAGCACATGGGTCTTGTAATCACTTTTAGTGGAAAGGTTGGTTGAGACACTACTCTAACTTTTGTGGAAAGATTAGCGGCTACAAAGATCGTCAGTTGACAGCATTTGCTATTAGGAATGTTTAGGCTGTTAGGTGTCAACTCCAACTCGTAGGCATCCTACAAACAATTAGTCCAGACCTGGCCCTATCCTGTGCCATCCTTATAACATCTACCATGCTCAAAACCACTGCGGCAGTCACCGAGTCACTGCATCTTGTTGAGGGTCTCCCTCTCTTTCCCTGATCCTTTCTACTTCCAAGGACTAGCCCTTCCTGACAACATGCCCAAAGAATATGACATAAAATTTCACCTCTTAGCATCTAAGGAACACCGTGGTGGCACTTGCCCCAAGACAGATTTGTTTGCTTTTATTTCATGGTATATTCAATACTCAGTTCTATCCAACGTCACAATTCAAAGGCATCAATTTTTCCTTGGTCTTCTTTAGGCATTGTGAAACGTCCACATATTAACAAGGCAATGCAGTTGAAAATACTGTGGTGAGGTATGTATGATTAGGTATTAGTGTCATGACATGAGTCCAGAATAATGGCTGCACAGTGGAGTGGACTTGGGGGGAGGGATTGCATAGCAATGAAAGACTTTCACTTTTCAAAGAGAAGAACAAACTGGAGGGGAGGGGAGGGGAGGGGTGGGTAGGGAGAAAAGTGCAACAATGAATGAATGGAAATCCAAAATCTCTAAATTTTCATTAAAATTAGTAATGATAAAGAAGAAGGAAAAAAAGAAAATACTGTGGCTTGGGTCAGACACACCTTAATCTTTAAAATGACATCCTTACTCTTTAGCATGATGGAAAAATCTTTGGCAGCAGATTTTTGAAACACAACGCCACATCTTTGGATATTTTTTTTCCTTTTTGGACTCCTGCTATCATGCAGCTAACACTAGCACTTTGAAAACTACCACAGGTGGTGCTAAAACAGACTGAAGGAAATGTCAGCAAAAGGGTTGTAGAATCTGCACTCACACCTAGCTTTAGGGTGACTTTTTTTTCAATTTTTATTATTTTATTATTTGTGTGTGTGTGTGTGTGTACCGTCAAATCAGATCTGACTGGTACAGGAGGAGATTGTCCCTCCTTCCCCGGCAGAGCATCTGGTGGACTTGAACTGCATACCTCTGGGATTGCAGTGCAGCTTCTTGCCACTAGGCCACCAGAACGCCCCAGCTTTAGGGTTACTTTTATGGAGAGATCACGCCCTAACTCTGGAGCTATTCTTAGGGGGGAAACCAGTCTTGAGTTATTGAATTTAAATGATGCACAAACCCCCATTCTTCTCATTCTGTGTGATTGATGTTAACAAGCTCCTGCTGCCTGCGAACCGATTATCTCCGCTGGAAAGGGATCCCTGCCATGCCATACTTTTCTAGAAAGCCCAGTTCCCTCCGAGAGAGAGAGAAACAGCAGCAGGTTCACTACGCTTGGCGCTGCAGCTGCTGTGTATGTGGTTTCAATGCACATGGATTGTGTGTTCCACAAGGTTTTAACAACTGATTTAAAAAAAAAAAACAGCCACACAAAAAACCATCGAGTGTAAAGGTTTATTAAGGTAATGCAAGGGAGGCATGGTTGGTGAAAGAGTGAGAAGGGTCATGCGAATGAGTTAAAGAGAAAAAGAAAAAAAGAGGGGAAACACTCCTGAAAAGTCAAGAGTGGACCCAAACCTTTTGCTATGTTGCCAGGAGAGAGAGAAGAGGGGAGGGGAGAGGAGAGAAGAGGAGAGAGCACAAGAGAGCGCAGGCTGGCACTGCCCTCAGGTGAGCACTCACTACACGGCTAATTTTTTGAAAATAGAAATCCTTCCCTTTCTTCCAAAGTGCCCCTGGATGAGTGGAAACCTCCATCCTTTTGGGTTTTGGCAACAGAGTGTGTTAACCGTCTACACCATTTGGTGCTGCCTTACGCTTACCCCGCAGCCCTCATCTCCTCCTCACAGCTCTCTGTGGTCCCGTAGCCCACCTTCATCTCCATAGCTGAGTCTACAAAATCATTGCGCTCTCCTTCCTTCCCTGGATGAAGACAAGGAAGGTTGCTCAGGAAGGTTGCATCAATTGCTCAAGACCCCACCGTTGGCAGTCAATAGAGCTGGGATTTGAACTCATGTCAGTTGACACCAAAATCTTCTACTCTTGTGTGCACCAGGTGCCTATAAGCAGCCCTGTGCTGTCCATCACAAATCCTACAGGAGCAAACAGGGTGTGTGTGTGTGTGTGTGTGTGTGTGTGTGTTGAGGGTGGAGCGACCATATTTCTAAATGAGATAGCATTGCTCTTTCATAAACTACCTGAATGTCATAAAGCACCCCTGGATGGTATCATTTTGAAGATTGTTCAAGGAGAAAGAGCTATGCCTTCTCTCCAGACAGAATGTCACCAGCCATGGTTGACACAGCAGTGGCGTGTCACTGCGCCAGCTTCCCAGGCAGTGATTCAAGGTGTTCCTGGGTGAGTCAGCCTGCCTCTTCCTCTCCCAGTCAAGGCGAGGTTGTGCAGAGCAGAAGGTCAAGAACATTCCCAGGGGGTGGCAGAGGGCAGAAGGAACCAGCAAATGCTCCCTAAATCATCGGAAAATCGGAGTGCGATTTCTCTAGACACTGCCCAAGCAGCCTCTGCGGTCTAGCTAGTTCACCCATCATCAGGTAAGAGGCCTTGGACTAGTAACCTGCCTTGGAAAATAGCATCATTCCGAAAGTAGAACGGACCTGCTCCGTCTGCTGGAAAGCAACAGAAAATGAAATGCAGTCACACGGTTTTCTTTTCAAAAGGCTTTTACAGTTGTTATCTTAATTTCTCTGGAGACCCTCCCTGCTTGGATCAATTTTTATTACGGCCCTTATCGCCTGTGGTTAATGTTTAGCGTGTCTGCGTCTCCCGCTGCCTCACAACCTTCTTTGGCGCAAAGGCCCAGGGTATTTCTTCATCTATAAAAACCCCTAGCACTTGGCAAAGAATTGGTCAGAGCTGGTTGCAAGCTAATCCTAGAAGTATTTGAAGCCAAAAAAGAAGGGCTTTGTTTCAAGGCACCCTGAGCCGGTGAAGCCACCCCTCTCTTCAGACCTCCTTCCTGGTCTATCTGGCGTGACAAGCCGGCTGCCAGCATCTCCCGGGTGGACGTGCAACTTGCCCAGCCCTGCACTTCCATCCTCCTCTCTCGTCACCCAGGCTCCAGGGGTCAAGACTCTGATTGGTCCAGCCTAGTGAGGTGTTTACCTCTAGGCCAATCAAGTGTGGCGAGAGGGGTGTGGTCCAGGCTTAGGCGCGAGCAGGTTTCTATGGTAACCGTGTGCCCGCGCAGCCTAGGATAAAAGCTTAGTTCTTTGAGGAAACAGGGGCTGAGCTGCTAACACTTGGAGCCTGACTAAATCCTGGAGCTGACCCTCCTCTGATTGGTCATCTCATGGAAAATTCCAGGGTGGTTAATGGTCCTGGTTGAACACCACAATAAACATCATCAGTGCCACTGAACTGTAAGAGTGTTGAAATGGCAGTTTTGTTATCTAGAATGTTGTTGACCCGTGCAAGTCAGGTCGAGTACGACTCCTAGCGACCCTTTGAACAACATCTGAACCCTGTCCTAGCCTGTGCCGTCCTCATCATCTCTGACACACGCGAGCCCATTGCTGCAGTCACTGTGTCAATCCATCTCGTTGAGGGTCTTTTTCTCTTTTGCTGACCAAGCATGATGTCCCTTTCCAAGGACTAGCCTTTCCTAGAAAGATACCCAAAGTATGAAAAACGAGGCTTTGTCATCTTTGCCTCCAAGGCGCACTCTGGCTGCACTTTCTCCACGAAATACCTGTCTGGGTTTTTTTTGCCGTCCATGGGACAGTCAGTACTGGGTACTAAGTGAGTCTTCTCTGGCCGTTTCACCTCTGTCCCCAGTATCCTGTGTCCTACCACAGAGGGTGAGGCTGCTTCACCCCCACCCTCCTACCTTTAACCACAGGGGTTGGCTTTTGCCTTTTTAGAACTTGGCCATTTTCACAAGAATTTATTTGAAACTGGTAACACCTTTATTTTACTAGATAAAAAGAGACAGACATGGGAGTGGTATGTGTGTGTGTGTGTGTGGGGGGGGAATCTCAACGCCACCAAAAATGAAGTACCAGGAGTGGAGTGCGTCCTAGGGCCCAGGGTCCCTGCACTGTGAAGCTCCTAAATCCCAGAAAGATTGATATCAACACGCATGGGCATGGACGTCTCCAAGGAATGCTGGATGCTGGAAGGCGTCAAGGACCTTTCTCTCTCCAAAGCTGTTGGAGAGAGAAAACTTATTGAGAATTCTGACCTTTAGTCTCCTAAACTTTAAGAGACTAAGTTCCTGTTTGTTTGGTTCTTTAAAAAAAAATAATTTAAAGAAAGGGTTCTTGATGTGAAGTTTGAAGTCACCCACAGTCCTTCTCTCAGCCCTCATCTTCCTCAACCCACCCCAGGCTCTGGTGACTCAAGGCTCTCACCTCCTCTCTCACCCACGTTTTTGTCTGCAGCTTTGCACAGGCATTGCTGGAATGTTCCATTGACTTTCTTTGCTTCTGCTTGGTGAGGGCATCCTTTAAGGCCCAGCTGGAATAGCACCCCCTGTGTCCCTCATCTGGTACTGGTTGCATAACAGATGACCTTCAGCTTGCAGCTTAAAATAATAAACAGCTCTTCTGTCCCACAGTATCCAAGGCCCAGGAATCTGGGAGGGGCTAAGCTGGGTGGCCGTGGCTCAGGGACCTCAGGGGTTTGTGGCTGACCTGTTGGCTGGAGCTTCCAGCATCCGACGGCTCTGTTAGGGTTGGACGGTCAGCCTGCAAGGTCAGTGACACAGGTGGCTGTTGGCAGGAGACTTCCGTTCCTCACACGTGGTCACTCCATGGGGGCTATTCAGGGCCTGGCTTCCCAGAGTGGGTGACTCTAGAGAGTTCGGAAATCCTTTTATAACCTCATCTCAGAACTTTTCAGGTCATCTCTAGTGTTGGCTGCATCCGGTCCAGTACGGAAGGTGTCTAATGGGAGTGTGGTGCACTGGGGGCCATCCTGCTGGCTTTTTCCCTCAGCTCCCCTCCTGTGTGGACACCTCCCCTCGCTCCCAGATTACAACCCTTGTAGGGCAGCGGGCAAATCCCATGCCTCACTGTCTCCTTTTCCTCTTCATTTGTATTGTTTAATAGACAACAAGGAACTCTGGTGGCCTACTGAACAGGAAATTGCACTTCTATCCTCAAGGTGGGGAGTTCGAATCCACCAGCTGTATGTATCTCAGGAGAAACACATGCAGTCTTCTCCTGTGGGATTTACAGCCTCTGAAAATCCGCTGGAAGATCGATTATGAGTCAATCCCAACTAGATGGTGATGAGAGAGAAAAAGGGATAGACAACATTAGGAAGAAAGGCCTGGCAATCTACTTCCAAAACAATCACGTGGTGAGAACACCTTGGATCACAACAGCCTAATCCCGTTAAGTATGACATCACCACGAGTCCGGGGCCAACTAATAGAAGAAGGCCTGGTGGTGCAGTGCTTAAGTGCTTGGCTGCTAACCACAGGCCATTGATTCAAGCCCATTATCAGCTCTGAACAAGAAGGATGTGGTGGTCCGCATCCACAGCCTTGGAAACCTTAGAGGCAGACCTGGGTGCCAAGGATCACTCTGTGTTAGACTCAGCTTGACAACAGTGAGTTTGTATGTTGGAATAAACAATAAAACTTAATGAACAAACTGGCTGCCATCGCATCTACTCTGTGAGCAGTCCTGTGTGCGGGAGTTAACTCGGGCTCCGTACAAGCGGCAGAGGCTGAGCTCTACTGCTGAACCACGTCTGTCTCTTACTTTACATCCAGGGATTTCAGTGTAGAGTATGGTATTGTTGTTAGGTACCTTTGAGTCAAGGATGGCTCATAGCGACCCCATGAACCTCAGCTCTGAACCCTGTCTCATTCCGTGGCATCCTCATCAACTCTGATACCCTTGAGCCCACTGCTATAGTCCCAAACCATCCCGTTGAGGGTCTTCCTCTCCTTTCCACCTTTCCAAGCATGATATCCCTTTCCAAGGAACAGTCTCTCCTAACAACTGCCCACAGTATATGAGATGGAGCTTCATCCCCTTTGCCTCCAAGGTCTGCACTGGCTACACTTTCTGCAAGTTCGTTGTTTTCTGCAGTGTTCATTGTTTTTGAAGCCCATGGAATATTCAGTATTCTCCAACACCACAGCCCAAAGGCATCAATTCTTCTTCTGTCATCTTTATCCATTGTCCAGCTCTCAGATGCATAGCAAGTGATTGAAAAGATCTAACACAGGAGCACGTTGCTCGTTAAACTGATATCATTGCTCCTGAGTATCTTGGAGAGGTCCCTGAGAGCAAACGTTCCCTGGGCAACACGTCATTTGATTTCTCGACCACTAGTACCAAGTGTGTTAATTATAGAGGATACAGTCAACAGATGTCAACTGCTGACTGTACATACAAATAAGGAATACATAAATGAGTAATTAGTGACTGGCTGGAAGTAGAAATCATCCTTTAAAAGACCGGAAGTACTAAATGTTGGAGAGAATGTGCTGAGTAAGGAACTCTTACACATTGTTGGTGCGATTGTAAAATGGTACAACTATGCTGGAAGGCAGTTTGACGCTTCCTCAAAAAGCTGACCGTAGAAATTCCATATGACCCAGCCATTTCACTACTTGGAATATATCCTGAGAAAATGAGAATGGAGGCACAAACTGAGATTTGTGCAACAATGTTCATAGCAGCATTATTCACCATCACAAGAACATGGAAACAGCCCAAATGTCCAACCACAAACAAAATGGATTGAGAATTTATGGTACATTCACACAATGGAATACTATGCAGCATGCAGGAACAATGAATTTGTAAATTATTATCTAACTTGGGAGGGACTGGAGAGCATTATGCTGAGTTGACTAACTCAGTACCACAAGGATGAATATTGTATAAAACCATGATTGTAGAATGAGTATAAGGATCCAGGAGGGGTGGGAGAGGCTGGAAGCAGAGGAAGCAGGATGTGCAGGTGGAGGAGGGGATTCATCATGGGGTTGTAAAATTTGATGGGGGGGTGAGGAAAATTGAAATAATTTGTTCTTAAAAATAATTTATTCAAATTTTGTAAATAAACTAGTAGGAAATAAAAAAAGATTAGAGAAGATAAGCAGAAATATGATGTAATTGATTTCTCCATCTCCTGCTGGTTGGAACCAGAAGGGGTTCTGGTTGAGATTTTGCCTCCTTTATCTCTGGTTGCTCCTCCGTCCCCACCACCCCATGAGGGCTTGGCTGTCATGCTGGAATAGCAGCCTTCTGCTGCTTGTCACAGCTCACTGGGCCAGGCCTGGACACCGGACCAAGCTGGGTCCGTGGGCTCCATCCCCAGGAAACCCAAAATTGGAAGGGCAGACAGCGAGCTTCAGTCTGACTGCCACAGAAGAGACATGTAAACTTATAAAGTGTAGCCAATGGCAATTCTTTGTCCCATTGTCTGGGGAGCCAAGAAAGTCAATGTGTCACCACGGAAGAATGCAAACAGAGGCATGGGAGTGAGGACAAAGAGAAAATGATGTCCTGGGGTAAAGAGGCTAGTCCGTGGGGTCTCCCTACCTGACACCCAGCTAGGACCCCATTCTGTGCCCCTGCAAGACACCCCTGCATTCTTACAACTGGGGAGCAGGGGTTTTGCAGTGGCATCCTGGAACCTTCTGGCCGGAGAGCCAGCTAGCTGTGCACGTTCCATTAGTCATATCAGACTCACACCACAGAAACGGACAAACTCTACAAATCATGTTGGTGGTGGTGGTGATAGGTGCCCTCAAGTTGGATATGACTCATAGTGGTGGCCCTGTGAACAATAGACCTGAAGTTTGTCCTATCCTGTGCCATCCTCAACATCTCTGACACACCTCAGCTCACGGCTGCATCACTCTGTCAATCAATCTAGTTGAGGGTCTGTCTTCCTCTCATCCGCTGACCCTTTATCTTTCCAAGCATGACGTTCCTTCCCAAGGAATAACCTCTCCTAGCATGCCTAAAGATAAATTGTATCATACCTGCCTCCAAGGAGCACTCTGGCTGCACTTTCTCCAAGACATATCTGTTCTTTTCACATTCCATGGGATATTCAGTACACTTCTCTAACACCACATCTCAAAGGCATCAGTTCTTCTTCTGTCATCCTTATTCTTGTCCAGCTCTCTGATGCGTAGTAAGTGACTGAATACTCACGGCCTGGATCAGGTGTACCTTAATTCTCAAACTGACATCCTTGCTCCCCAACAATTTGGAGAGGCCCCTGACAGCAGACTTCCCTGATGCAGTAACTCTCCTAATCTCCTGACTGCTAAGGGTTGACGATTGTGAATCCACATAAAATGAAATGGTTGACAATGTCAGTCTTTTCTGCACCATGATGTTGCCTATTGGGCCAGTGATGACGACTTTTGTCTTCTTGATGTTCAGATGTAATCCATATTGAAGATTGTGGTCTACAGAATATAGACACCAGTAAATCCAGTGAAACCCATTGCCTTGGGTTTACGGCGAGGAGCTCTGGTGCTTAAGGGAGCGTAAGTCATACCATATTGTGCTGCTAACTAAAGGGTCTTGGATCTCTGTTGGTTCAAAACCACCAGTGGCTCCGATGGAGAAAGATGGGAAGCTGCCTCCTAGTAAAATTTACAGCCTTGACAACCCACAAAGTAACTTGCTATGAGTCTACACTGATGCAGCACCAGTTAAGTTTGGGTTGAGTTTTGGGTTGAAGACAGTTTCAGTAACATACAGCTCACAATCTTTCTGACTAAAATATCTGTTGGACAAACTCCTATTCACACTTCAAAACCCATTGGATTTCCTGTCAAGAACAAAGAAGACTGAAGGAAACTGAAGACTCAAGGAAATGTCGCATCCAAAGGAACCATAGTGTCTACTAGGTTGAGACCAGAATATCAAGACAGTGCCTGGTGACCATTATCGAGAGCTGTGGCCAGGATCGCAGTAGAAGTTCCTGGGCAGAGAACTGGTGGAGAAACAGAACAAAAAACTGCTTTATTCAAATGCATAGTAACAGATCAGTGTTACTGGTCTGATAGAGATTAATGGAATCCCCAAGACTATAGCCCTGAGAGACCCTTCAAACATAGGACTGAACTCACTCCCAGAGACCACCTACTAGCAAACTCTAGGCAGGTTTGGAAGGGGAACGCCACCATCCATGAAGAATGTGCTTCCAGGACATTCAACGATAGAGACCTAAAGGGCAGTGTTTACCCAAAAGAAAGAAGGTACAGGAAAGCTGGGCAAATGGATCTGAGAAACCCAGGGCAGAAGTGGGGAGAGTACTGACATATTGGGGGGAACTTCAACTGATGTCACAAAATGATCCCTGTATAAATTGTTAAGTGAGACACTGATTTTCTTCATAAATTTTCACCTAGATTACAATTAAAAGAAGAAGAAGGAGAAGAATGAGGAGGAGGAGGAGGAAGAGAAGGAGGGGATCTCATCTGAGGTGCCTCCCCTGATGTTAGCAAGGCGTTTGTGCCCTGTTCTCAGAGAACGTGTTGGTCATGTCTCTGCTAGTGCAGCTGCTCTGGTAGGAGACATGGTGACATTGTCCAGAGCAACAAGGGTGACGTGACATGGGCCACATCAGACACCCCACCCAGGCAATAACTGTGCACTGTCGAGGGGTGAAGTTCATGATCCTTTGAATGGCAGCCTGCCCCTCTGAGAAGTGGCCCTTGCCCGCCTCACATCTCCAGGCCCTCCCCGGGCCACTCCCACCCTCTGGCCTCCCTGCTCAAATAAACAGATTGCTGTGGGATTGGAGCTGACTCATAGCTAACCTTTCACTGGGTGTCTGAGGCTGGAAATCTGCTTTAGAAGATTGCCTGTCTTTCTCCAGAGAAGCTGCTGATGGATTCGAACTGTCAGAGAGGCTTGACCTTTGGGTTAGCAGGGCAGCTGCCTGCGGACCTCTCCACCAGAGCTCATTCTCAATCTCCAGCCCAGAGTTTTTATCCCTCAAGTTGTTAATCATCTGAAAAATCCAATAAAAGACACGGCCTTTCTCCCTGGGTGGGAGCACGTGTGTGTGCACGCTTGCACGTGCATGTATGCACACACACACACACACACACACACACACACATGCATTCACATATCATTTTAGGAGATTCATAGACCAAACATCTACTTTTCTTTGAAACTTCCTGATTCCCATATCCTCCATGCTGCAATTGCCTCCTAAATATAATTCTACTTTGCATATTTTTTCTTCTTTATATGTGTCATTTATTCTTGGAGAGGATTGCAAGAATATCCTTCACAAAGGAATCTTCTTTACAAAAAGTAACAGAGAAATATCTGGAACTCTTTGCTGTGGCCCAAACCACCAGCTCACAAAGACCAGAAGATGAGACTATCCACAAATGTAAAGGACTCTCCTTTGTTTGTTTAACCCCAAAGGGTTGGTAAGACGTAACAACCTTGACTGGCAAAGCTAATTTAAGAGTAACTGTCAGCTTTTAGCAGGAAAGCCTTGTTTTCTCACAAGAAAAGATTATCTTATGGAAACTGCCAAAGGCTTTGAGTTCTATCTGCGATTTTCTCAAGTTTCATCCATAACATTTGCGTTGTTGTTATGTGCCATCGAGTTGCTTGCAAGTCATAATGACCCTATGTACAAGAGCCCTTAACCTTGCTCTATTCTGTACCAACCTCATTGTCACCAACACACACACTCCACTCACAGAATCGATCTGTCTCATTGAGGGTCTTCCTCTCCTGCGCTGCCCCTCCACTCTCCCAAACATGATGTCCCTCTCCAAGGACCAGCCCCTCCTTACAACATGCCCAAAGTATGTCAGACGAAGCTTCAGAATCCTTGACTCCAAAGAGCATCCTGGCTTCACCCTCTCCAGGACAAACTTGTTTGTTCTCCTAGCAGTCCATGGTATATTCAACGCTCTTCTCCAGCACCACAGCTCAAAGGCATCAATTCTCTTTCTATCATCCTTAGTGACTGTCCAACTCTCCAATGCATAGCACATAATTGCAAACACTATAGCCTGGATCAGGCAGATCTTAGTCTCCAGTCTGATGTGGTTGCTTTTCATTACTCTGGAGAGGACCCTGACAGCCGACTTTCCCAATGCAATTTGTCTCTTGATTTCCTGGCTGCTGGTACCAAGAGTGTTGACTGTGGAGCCAAGCAAACTAAAACTGTTAACTATCTCAATCTCTTCACCATCCATACTGATGCTGCCAGTTGGCCCAGTGGTGAGATCTGTTTTCTTGATATTGAGCTTCAATCCCTATTGAAGGCTTCAGTCCTTGACATTCTGCAGCAAATGCCTCGGGTTCTCCTCAGTTTCAGCAAGCAGGGTTGGGTCATCTGCATAACTCAGATTGTTGATTAGTCTTCCTTCAATCCTGATGCCACATTCCTCCTCATACAGCTCGCTTCCTGGATGATCTGTTCTGCATACAGATTGAAAAGGTACAGAGACAGAATACATTCCTGGTGACGCCCTTCCCAATTTTGAACCATGCAGTGTCTCCCTGCTCTGTTCTGACGACTGCCTCTTGGTCCAAGTATAGGTTTTGCATAAGCACACTCGAAGATGCTATAATGAAATGTGCAAAAAGCTGGAGTCAGAAGATCAAAACAGCCGAACTTGCTCAGCATTTCTTAAGCTGAAGGTGTTGAAAAACCAATTCAAGCCATAAGTGGTAGTATTTAAGGATTCTTTAGGTAGAGTGTTAAATGATCCAAGAAGCATTAGAAGAAGATGGAAGGAGTATACAGGGTCACTGTACCAGAAGAAATTGGCTGACACAGAAGAATTTCATGAAATAACATATGAGCAAGAGCTTGTGATGATGAAGAAGGAAGTTCAAGTTTCTCTGAAAGAATTGGCAATAGCAAAGGGATGGAACCAACCCAAGTGCCCATCAACCAATGAACGGATAGAAAAACTGGTATAATCATACAATGGAATAGTATGCAGCATTGAAAAACAATGAACTTGTAAAACATTGCACAATTTAGGGGGTCCTGAAGCACATCATGCCAAGTGAAGTATCTCAGTCACAAAAGGTCAAATACTGCATAACACCACCATTATAAAGCATGTATGACATGGGGGGGTTGGAAGGAGAATAGGATCAGAATGGATAGAAAACAACCATTGCATTGGAACAGATAAAAGAACTGTCTAAAAAGAATATATGGTTAGGCATTATACGGACCACAACAGCCCAGAATAAGAGGTATAACATTGCAAAGAGGACTGAGGGTGGGGTAGGTAGGTAATTGTGCAACAATGAATTAAAGGAAACTGGGGAAGGGGGAAGGAAGGGAGAGGGGGTAAAATGTGGAACAATGAATGAATGAAAATCTAACTTCTCTGTAAACATTTGTTAAAATAACAATTAAAATAAAATTTTGTTTAAAAGCAGAAAAAAAATCTATTCCAAACATCAGAACTTTTAAAAAGAAATATTTAGTGGTACATCGTTGTACTCCTGAATCCACCCCTAGCTGACCCTCCAGCGGGTTTACAGAGACAGTAAATTACAGGAGAGGGGACTGTCCATCCTTCTCCCACGGAGCAGCTGGTGGGGTCGAGCACAATTCCTTACCACTCAGCCACCAGACCTCATCTAGGGGCATAGAAGACTGTGTTAGCAAACTAGTTAGAGTGTACATGCTTGAAAAGCTTGATCTATCTATTCTACCTACATGATATGTAGGGAGCTCTCGTGGCCTAACGGGAAGAAGCTGTGCTGCAATCCCAAAGGCACGTGGTTTGAGTCCACCAGCTGCTCTGCTGGACAAGGATGGAAAATCTCCTCCCGTGTGATTTACTGCCTCTGAAAATCTGCTGACAGTTCAGCTGTGGGTAGGTTCCAATTTGACAGCACATAACAACATATGATATATAGTAAGTTCCCCCAGCTTATTTCAAGTCCCCTGGAGTGATTTTAACTTTTCATATTTCAAATGAAACATTGATGGCCTGAAAACTAGAAATCTGTCATAAATGACAATATGCAATGTGCAAACCTAGCACTTGGCAGCAAGTTTCTTTAAAAGCCATCAAATGTCACAAGCTTGTCTTTCTAATAGTACCTAACAACAATAAAAATTCCTACTTCATTTGTTGGGGAAAAAAAAGGTTTGTCTTTCTCTTGTCTGTGATCCTCAAACTTGAAGTATTTTGTTTCATTCTAACATTTTTGACACTCTAAGTCATTGCCATGGGGTTGGGACTGATTCACAGCTGATCCTCCAGGAGTTTTCGGAGGCTGTAAATTGCACGTAAGTACATTGCCTCTCTTTCGCCCTTGGAGGAGTTGGTGGATTTGAACCACCTGTCTTTGGATTGGCAGTGCAACTCCTTGCCATCTAGGCTATCGGAGCTCCCTCTGGCTTTGAGAAGCAGGTGCTAGTTATCCACCGCATCAGCACAGTGCACCCGTCCAAGGGACAGAACGCAACTTGGTGCCACATTCTGGGCAAAGAAGCTGCTCATTCATCATCCTCCACAAAGCAAAATCCATCCACGGTACAGGTTTAATGAGGTAAACTGTGCACTGAGCCTGCTTCCCTGCTGAAAGCATGAGAGATGGAGTTATTCCCTTGTGAGCAAAGGTCTATGGCCACTTCGTTTCTATGATCTAAAATGTTAGGCTTCAAAGCTGGGGTCATCTGCACGTTCCCTTTCTGCAGCAAAGCTGTCCTCTAATCCTGGTGATGCAGTGGTCGGGTCAACGAAAAACAGCGCCTGAGATAAATTCTGCAATTCTGGATATTTCTCTGTCACCAGTGGTAAAGGATAGTTGAGAGTGAATTACCCAAGGAGTCAAGGAAGCAGATTTCTAATTTTTCAGTGTGTGTGCTCCTTCTAAATGTGCCTTCCAAAAGAGCAACAAAGAGCGTTTATCAGAAAACAGCATTTGAATACTTGATCCTTACTTACCAACCTGGTTAGGTTCCAAAGACCAGACCGTTATGCGATATCGGTATTATGTGGGAGCTGGGACCACACCCTGTCTCCAGGGATGGTGACCCCCATTTAGGGGGTCTGTGGCGCAGTGGGCTCCCTACCTTCTCCACCACCTCTGAGAACTTAGAGGGTTGGGGGCCAGTGGTAGAAATAATTAGGTGTTGACCCAGACAGGGACCCTGCTCACCCTCCATCTACATGGGTCCCACAATCCTTTAGACATATATATAGGAATAAAGGGATGAAACTGTCAACAATTTCATCTTGCTTAGATCCACAGTCAACACCTTTGGTATTAGCAGTCAGGAGATTGAGTGACATATATTATTGTTGTCGTTGTTGCTGTTATGTGCCGTCAAGTCACTTGCATTTCATAGTGGCCCTATGTACAAAGCCCTAACCTCTGCTCTATCCTGTGCCAACCTCACTGTCTCTGACACACCCACGCCCATTGCCCCAGTGACTGAATCAATCCATCTCATTGAGGGTCTTCCTCTCCTGCACTGTCCCTCCACCCTCCCGAGCATGATGTCCCTCTCCAAGGACTGGCCCCTCCTTGCAATATATCCAAAGTATGTCAGACAGAGTTTCAGAATCCTTGCCTCCAAGGAGGAGCCTGGTTTCACCTGTTTATTCTCCTAGCAGTCTATGGTATATTCAACCTTCTTCTCCAGCACCACAGCTCAAAGGCATCAATTCTCTTTCTATCATCCCTAGTCATTGTCCAGCTCTCTGATGCATACCAAGCAATTGTGAACACTATGGCCTGCATTAGGCACACTTTAGTCTCCAGGCTGACATTATTGCTCTTCAGTACTCTGGAGAGGTTCCCATCAGCAGACTTTCCCAATGCAATTTTTCCTTGATTTCCTGGCTGCTGTTACCGAGAGTGTTGACTGTGGAGCCAAGTAAACTAAAACTGTTAACAGCCCCAATCTCTTCATCATCCATAATGATGCGGCCAATTGGCCCAATGGTTAGAATCTTTGTTTTCTTGATGTTTAGCTCCAATCCCTATTGAAAGCTGTAGTTCTTGATCTTCTGCAGCAAGCAAGATAGGTCCTCCTCAGTATAGCATTGAGAAAATCTGCTGTCAGAGATCTTTCCAAATCCTTAAGAGCAATGATGCTAGTGTAAAGACTAAGGTGCACCTGATCCAAGCCACAGTCTTTCCAGTCACCTGTTATGCATCTGAGAGCTGGTCAGTGAACAATGATAACAGAAGAAGAATCTATGCCTTTGAGCTGTAATGTTGGAGATGAGTGATGAATATTCCATGGATTGCCAAAAAGACAAACAGATATGTCTTGGAGAAAGAACAAGAGCGGTCCTTGGAGGCCAAAATAGTGAAGATCTATTTTACATACTTTGGACATGTTGTTAGGAAAGGCTGTTCTTTGGAGCTCTTGACAGATGTCGTGAAAGATGACCACTACCAAGTCAACAACAGCTCGCACCTCCACCAGTCAATGAGATCGTCAGATCTGCAAAGAGAAAAGTTGGCCAGAGGATGCAGTATGATCTTCTGTGTAACAGCTGTGAGCACTTTGCTGCACACCTAAGACATGGCCGTCGTCGGTGCCAACAGGTTGAACGTGTCGTGTCATAAAAGGAGCTTTACTTGCCACTGTTGGTGTTGCTTGGATACTCATTTACTAGGTGGAACCAAACCCACCAACAGCCTGAAGAAACCATAACATCCCTTAGAAGCAGCTGTGGAGGCCAAAATGGAGACAGATCTCACATATCCTGGCCCTGGTCCCCCCAGTTCTTTCTCCTTCTTTCCCTCTCTTGTTAGCTGAAAGATGGTCAGCTTGAATCAAGAAAATGATTAGTCCTTTTGGAAGGAATTTCTCCTGGGCTTTGTAGTCTCTTGGAAAATAAAGAAACTGATTTAAAAAAAACCCTCAAAACAACAAACAGTAAACCAGTCGCCTATGTCAGTTGACGATGACCTTGAACCTGTGAGAATTGACTGCTGTTGCTGTGCTGTGGGGAAACCACACAGGAGGTGATTGCTCATCTTTCCTCCTCAGAGCAGCTGATGGATTCGAACTACATACCCTTGTTCTGGCAGCACGTCTCCTTACCACTAAGCCACCAGGGATCTCTCATCCTTTGTGCTCTTGGCAGCCCATGCGGATATTTAGTGCTTTTCTCCACCACCACAACTCAAAGGCATTGATTCTTTTTCTGTCATCCTTAGTCGTTGTCTAACTTTCAGATGCATTAGCAAGCAATTCAAAAGACTGTGGCTTAAATCAGGCATACCTTAGTCTTTAAAGTGACATCAGTGCTCTTTAGCACTCTAGAGGGGTCCCTGACTGCTGACTTTCCCGATGTGACTCGTCTTTTGATTTCTTCACTGCTGGTACCAAGAGTGCTGATTGTGAATGCAAGTAAGATTAAATAGTTTAAATCTTTTTCCCATTTATCATGATGTTGCCTATTGGCCCATCTAGTGAGGATTACTATTTTCTTGACAGTGACATGTAATCCATATTGAAAATTTTAATCTTGCATCTGCAGTAAGCCTTTCAAGTCCTTTTGCATTTCAGCAAGAAAGGTTGTGTTTTCTGTATAGCAGGGGTTGCTGACGAGCTTTCCTTCAATCCTGATGCCCCATTCTTCTTCCTAAAGTCCAGCTCCTTGAATAAGCCTGTGCCTTTTGGGCCTACACCACTCTACAAAGGAGTGGAAATTTAGTGAGTGACACATCTGTGTGCAAAATATTTTGTACTGAATTATAAAACCAAGTGAGGCCAGCGATTCTCATTAAGTAGGAACAGATTGGCATGAATGTGTCAGTACTTACTGTCTAGAGGGCTGTGAAGAGGCGGCTTCCACTGCCTCGTCCTTCATCTGCCTTGTGCATCAAGCATGTCTATGACCCTAATGTGCTTGAGTGAGTGCCTCCTGGCCATATGTGACTGACCACCAGAAAAAGTCCGCAGGCACGTTAAAAATGTCCACCAGGAGGTGCTACTGCTTTAGTCTGGAGCGACCACAGGGCCATCATTTGCTGTTTCTTTTCACTTTTTTAAAAATATTTTTAATTTTTTCATTTTTGTGTGTGTGTCGTCAAATCGAATCTGACTGGCACAGGAGGAGATCGTGCCCTCCCTTCTCCAGCAGGGCATCTGGTAGATTCGAACCACGTACCTCTGGGATTGCAGGGCAGTTTCTTGCCACTTGGACACCAGAACCCCTTTTGCTATTTCTTTTGAACTCTCAATGCTACTTTATTTTGTAGTCTATATTTTCTTGTTTTATTTTACCGCGTGTCTTCAGGGCTAGAGTGTGGGCATCAGAATGGCAAGGCTTTCCTTCACTGGCGGATCCTTGGTACCTAGAAGAGCACCTGGCACGGGGGGGGGGGCACCCAACAGGGGAGTGAACGCATGAACGAATAATCATGGGCTTTTCTTCACAATAAAAAAACCAAACCCACTGTGGTCAAGTCGATTGGTTCCCACTTAAGCCTCCCTGCAGGGCAGAGTAGAATGGCCCGTAGCGTTTACAGGACCCCGACTCTCTATTGGAAGAGTCTTGCCACGTCTCTCTGCTGTAGAGAGTTGACGGGTCCGAACTACCAACCTTTCGTTTGCGTTCAAGCACTCAACCATTGTGCCGCCAGGACCTCTGTGCCCTAGTTTCCATCCCGACTGTGCTCATGATCTCTCTTTTTTTTTTTAAATAATCACCAACATGCATATCGTTTCTCCAATACAACAAACTGACAGAGAAGTCTCACCATGTAGGAGGCTCCAAGTCTAAATCCCAGATACCACCGCTAAGAGAGTGCTTTCTCTCTCTGGCAGTTCTGGGGAAAAAGGACTTTGTCTCTAAGATTCTGCTCCTGGACCATTTTCATGTGTCTTAGTGTCTCTGCTCTAATAGCAAATCAGGCATATGAAGAATCATGGGACAGGACCCGTCTGATGCCAGTGGCATGACTGGATGGGGCCCTCAGCGGGTGCTGGAACCTTCCTGCTGAGACTTATGACTGGTACATCAAGATAATGTCACAGGTGCAAGTCATGTCTCAGCTGGGTCTGGTAGAGTGCCTCCAGCACTTGGTTGTCAAGCTCACGTTCACCTCTTAAAAGATGCACTATTCCACAGTGAATGACTGGAAATCCAAAATCTCTGTAAATGTTCACTGAAATTAATAATAATTTTAAAAAAGTGTGCACTGTTCCTACATCCAGAAGAGAACAAATTAGATGAATGGGACCTTCTAAGAATCCTATCCCTGTGCACATCTAAAAGGTTTTCCAACAGGGTAAGAAGGAAACCCACAGACTAGGGGGAAATATTTGACAATGACATATCTAATAAGGGACTTATATCTAAAATTTATAGAATACTCTAGCATTTCAACAAGAAGAAAGGTGTAAACAACTCAATCACCAGATGGGCATAGGATATGAGTATATACTTAACCAAAGAAGAGATTCAGATGGCAAACAAACACATGAAGAAATGTTCAAAATCCCAAGCTGTCACAGAGATGCAAATCAAAACAACTATGAGACATCATCTCACCCCAACAACAATAGCAAAGTTCAACAGGTCACCAAACAACAAATGCTAATGAAGTTGTGGTGAAATGAGAACTTTTTTTTTCTTACAAAGGGAGACTTTCTTTATTATTATTATTGTTGTTGTTATGTGCCGTCGAGTCGCTTGTGACTCATAGCGACCCTATGTACAACAGCCCTAAACCCTACTCTATCCTGTGCCAATCTCATTGCCTCTGACACACCCATCCCGATTACCCCAGTCACTGAATCAATCCACCTCATAGAGGGTTTTCCCCTCCTGT